>NC_069501.1:253370670-253719003 GCF_027579735.1 Bombina bombina | reverse complement strand
GATCTGAGATAGTGATTTGTGTGATTTTGATTGTAGCGCCAATTTTTAATATATTATCACTAACTAGGAATAGGTCAATTCTAGAAAGAGAATTAGCATTCCTAGCTTTACATGTGAACCCTCTTTGAGCTGGGTGTTGGATCCTCCAAATATCTTTAAGGGCGAGATTCCTGTACAAAACTTTGAATATTTTAGCTTCTATCTTATCTCTCTTAGGCCTAGATTTAGAGTTCGGCGGTAGCCGTCAAAACCAGCGTTAGAGGCTCCTAACGCTGGTTTTGGCCGCCCGCTGGTATTTGGAGTCAGTGATTAAAGGGTCTAACGCTCACTTTACAGCCGCGACTTTTCCATACCGCAGATCCCCCTACGCCATTTGCGTAGCCTATCTTTTCAATGGGATCTTTCTAACGCTGGTATTTAGAGTCGTTTCTGCAGTGAGCGTTAGAGCTCTAACGACAAGATTCCAGCCGCCTGAAAATAGCAGGAGTTAAGAGCTTTCTGGCTAACGCCGGTTTATAAAGCTCTTAACTACTGTACCCTAAAGTACACTAACACCCATAAACTACCTATGTACCCCTAAACCGAGGTCCCCCCACATCGCCGCAACTCGAATAAAAATTTTAACCCCTAATCTTCCGACCGCCACCTACGTTATACTTATGTACCCCTAATCTGCTGCCCCTAACCCCGCCGACCCCTATATTACATTTATTAACCCCTAATCTGCCCCCCACAACATCGCCGCCAGCTACTTAAAATAATTAACCCCTAATCTTCCGACCGCAAAGCGCCGCCACCTACGTTATCCCTATGTACCCCTAATCTGCTACCCCTAACACCGCCGACCCCTATATTATATTTATTATCCCCTAATCTGCCCCCCTCAACGTCGCCGACACCTGCCTACACTTATTAACCCCTAATCTGCCGAGCGGACCGCACCGCTACTATAATAAAGTTATTAACCCCTAACCCGCCTCACTAACCCTATCATAAATAGTATTAACCCCTAATCTGCCCTCCCTAACATCGCCGACACCTAACTTCAATTATTAACCCCTAATCTGACGACCGGAGCTCACCACTATTCTAATAAATGTATTAACCCCTAAAGCTAAATCTAACCCTAACACTAACACCCCCCTAACTTAAATATAATTTTAATCTAACGAAATAAATTAACTCTTATTAAATAAATTAATCCTATTTAAAGCTAAATACTTACCTGTAAAATAAATCCTAATATAGCTACAATATAAATTATAATTATATTATAGCTATTTTAGGATTAATATTTATTTTACAGGCAACTTGGTATTTATTTTAACTAGGTACAATAGCTATTAAATAGTTAAGAACTATTTAATAGTTACCTAGTTAAAATAATAACAAAATTACCTGTAAAATAAATCCTAACCTAAGATATAATTAAACCTAACACTACCCTATCAATAAAATAATTAAATAAACTACCTACAATTACCTACAATTAACCTAACACTACACTATCAATAAATACATTAAACACAATTGCTACAAATAAATACAATTAAATAAACTAGCTAAAGTACAAAAAATAAAAAAGAACTAAGTTACAGAAAATAAAAAAATATTTACAAACATAAGAAAAATATTACAACAATTTTAAACTAATTACACCTACTCTAAGCCCCCTAATAAAATAACAAAGCCCCCCAAAATAATAAATTCCCTACCCTATTCTAAATTTAAAAAGTTACAAGCTCTTTTACCTTACCAGCCCTGAACAGGGCCCTTTGCGGGGCATGCCCCAAGAAGTTCAGCTCTTTTGCCTGTAAAAGAAAACATACAATACCCCCCCCCAAACATTACAACCCACCACCCACATACCCCTAATCTAACCCAAACCCCCCTTAAATAAACCTAACACTAAGCCCCTGATGATCTTCCTACCTTGTCTTCACCATGCCAGGTTCACCGATCCGTCCTGGCTCTAAGATCTTCATCCAACCCAAGCGGGGGCTAGACATCCACTGAAGAAGTCCAGAAGAGGGTCCAAAGTCTTCCTCCTATCCGGCAAGAAGAGGACATCCGGACCGGCAAACATCTTCTCCAAGCGGCATCTTCGATCTTCTTCCATCCGGTGCGGAGCGGGTCCATCTTGAAGCAGGCGACGCGGATCCATCCTCTTCTTCCGATGTCTCCCGACGAATGACGGTTCCTTTAAGGGACGTCATCCAAGATGGCGTCCCTCGAATTCCGATTGGCTGATAGGATTCTATCAGCCAATCGGAATTAAGGTAGGAATTTTCTGATTGGCTGATGGAATCAGCCAATCAGAATCTAGTTCAATCCGATTGGCCGATCCAATCAGCCAATCAGATTGAGCTCGCATTCTATTGGCTGATCGGAACAGCCAATAGAATGCGAGCTCAATCTGATTGGCTGATTGGATCAGCCAATCGGATTGAACTTGATTCTGATTGGCTGATTCCATCAGCCAATCAGAAAATTCCTACCTTAATTCCGATTGGCTGATAGAATCCTATCAGCCAATCGGAATTCGAGGGACGCCATCTTGGATGACGTCCCTTAAAGGAACCGTCATTCGTCGGGAGACATCGGAAGAAGAGGATGGATCCGCGTCGCCTGCTTCAAGATGGACCCGCTCCGCACCGGATGGAAGAAGATCGAAGATGCCGCTTGGAGAAGATGTTTGCCGGTCCGGATGTCCTCTTCTTGCCGGATAGGAGGAAGACTTTGGACCCTCTTCTGGACTTCTTCAGTGGATGTCTAGCCCCCGCTTGGGTTGGATGAAGATCTTGGAGCCAGGACGGATCGGTGAACCTGGCATGGTGAAGACAAGGTAGGAAGATCATCAGGGGCTTAGTGTTAGGTTTATTTAAGGGGGGTTTGGGTTAGATTAGGGGTATGTGGGTGGTGGGTTGTAATGTTGGGGGGGGGGGGTATTGTATGTTTTCTTTTACAGGCAAAAGAGCTGAACTTCTTGGGGCATGCCCTGCAAAGGGCCCTGTTCAGGGCTGGTAAGGTAAAAGAGCTTGTAACTTTTTAAATTTAGAATAGGGTAGGGAATTTATTATTTTGGGGGGCTTTGTTATTTTATTAGGGGGCTTAGAGTAGGTGTAATTAGTTTAAAATTGTTGTAATATTTTTCTTATGTTTGTAAATATTTTTTTATTTTCTGTAACTTAGTTCTTTTTTATTTTTTGTACTTTAGCTAGTTTATTTAATTGTATTTATTTGTAGCAATTGTGTTTAATGTATTTATTGATAGTGTAGTGTTAGGTTAATTGTAGGTAATTGTAGGTAGTTTATTTAATTATTTTATTGATAGGGTAGTGTTAGGTTTAATTATATCTTAGGTTAGGATTTATTTTACAGGTAATTTTGTTATTATTTTAACTAGGTAGCTATTAAATAGTTCTTAACTATTTAATAGCTATTGTACCTGGTTAAAATAAATACCAAGTTGCCTGTAAAATAAATATTAATCCTAAAATATAATTATAATTTATATTGTAGCTATATTAGGGTTTATTTTATAGGTAAGTATTTAGCTTTAAATAGGAATAATTTATTTAATAAGAGTTAATTAATTTCGTTAGATGTAAATTATATTTAATTTAGGGGGGTGTTAGTGTTAGGGTTAGACTTAGCTTTAGGGGTTAATACATTTATTAGAATAGCGGTGAGCTCCGATCGGAAGATTAGGGGTTAATAATTGAAGGTAGGTGTCGGCGATGTTAGGGAGGGCAGATTAGGGGTTAATACTATTTATGATAGGGTTAGTGAGACGGATTAGGGGTTAATAACTTTATTATAGTAGCGCTCAGGTCCGCTCGGCAGATTAGGGGTTAATAATTGTAGGCAGGTGTCGGCGACGTTGAGGGGGGCAGATTAGGGGTTAATAAATATAATATAGGGGTCGGCGATGTTAGGGCAGCAGATTAGGGGTACATAGGGATAACGTAGGTTGCGGCGGTTTACGGAGCGGAAGATTAGGGGTTAAAACTGTAATGCAGGGGTCAGCGATAGCGGGGGCGGAAGATTAGGGGTTAATAAGTGTAAGGTTAGGGGTGTTTAGACTTGGGGTTCATGTTAGGGTGTTAGGTGCAGACGTAGGAAGTGTTTCCCCATAGGAAACAATGGGGCTGCGTTAGGAGCTGAACGCTGCTTTTTTGCAGGTGTTAGGTTTTTTTTCAGCTCAAACAGTCCCATTGTTTCCTATGGGAGAATCGTGCACGAGCACGTTTTTGAGGCTGGCCGCGTCCGTAAGCAACTCTGGTATCGAGAGTTGCATTTGCGGTAAAAATGCCCTACGCTCCTTTTTTGGAGCCTAACGCAGCATTTGTTTTAACTCTCGATACCAGAGTTAAATTTATGGTGCGGCCAGAAAAAAGCCCGCGGAGCGTTAACAGCCCTTTTACCGCCGAACTCTAAATCTAGGCCTTAGTTTGGAGTGTAATCTGTGCTTGTCTGAGTCTATCGAGAGGGCACTGTGGTGCCATATTGAAATCCCCAGCTAAAATAACGTTCCCTTCACTCCACTGTAAAATTTTAGCTTGTAAGAATTCCCAAAAGGCTGACTCAAAATTATTAGGAGCATAAATGTTGCAAAGTGTAAAAATAGAGTTTGCCACTTTAATTTTCAAAATCAGAATTCTGCTTTCTGGATCAAGATATTTAGATATTACTTCATATGTTATGTTTTTCCCTAGTAAAATAGCCACCCCCCTCTTCCTACCTAAACTAGGTGTAAAAAAAATCTCCCTAACCCACGAGGTTTTCAACTTCAATGACTCTTCTGTGCTAAGACGAGTCTCCTGTATAAAGGCAATATCAGAGTTACACTTTCTCAGATGCGAAATAATCATTTTGCGCTTTATTGGGGTAGAAATACCTCCGACATTCCAAGAGGTTAAAACCAATTTTTTAACTTTAGACATTACATATCTTTATTAAGAGAGGAAGAGAAACAACAACAAAAAAAAAAAAAAGGGGGAGGGACCCCGTCCTTCCTCTCCCTCTGCTCCATCCTTGAAACCTGGTAAAAATGAAGAGAGTACAGAATGTCTAAACCTAGAAAAAATATGTGGATTCTGATTGCTATCATCAGTAAAAAAATAATCAATTACCATTTATATTGGAACATATCAAACTATTTAGCACATTTTTCAGAATAAAATTTTTCTGCCTCGGCAGCTGTTTCAAAAAAATATCTGAAATTCCACCTTAAGTTTGGCCGGATATATTACTGTGGCCGACAGTCCCTCTCTAATCAATCTACCGCAAATTGGAGAAAGTTCTCTTCTTTTCATGGATGTTTCATATGCAAAATCTTGAAAGATCAACATTTTGGTTCCTTCTAAAAGAATAGGTGCGGTTTTGCGGGATGACTGTATGATTCTAATTTTATCCTGGTAGTTTAGATACTTCACTATTATAGGTCTGGGCCTAGAGTTATTGTCGTCTGCAGCAGGAAGTCTCCCAATTCTGTGAGCCCTTTCCACTACTAAAGGTAGCATTCCTTGGGGTATGTTTAATAACTGAGGGAGAGTTTCAGCTGCAAATTTCAACAAGTCTGTATACTGACTGGATTCAGGAACCCCAATTATTCTCACATTGTTCCTCCTGGAACGATTTTCTAGATCTTCGATTTTGTTCTTTAGCTCTATGATAGACAGAGAATTTAGCTGTAGTTTAGTGTTGTGAGAGACCGTGAGGTCTTCCAAATCTGATATTCTCTGTTCAGCTTCCTGAATTCTTGTCGTAAACTGCTTGACCTCATTAGATAACGAATTCAGATCATGTTTTATCTCCAATCTAAGGGACTCAAATTTCGGATTTAAGGCTTCTAAGATGTTGCTTACTAGTGTTTGTGAATTTGTAATATCATAGGACTTTGTGATGGATCCCGCTTCAGGGTGTGAGTCGACTAAGGTCTCTAATGCCATTTTGTTCTTCCTATCCCTGGGTCTGGAAGCCATGGCTGGTGAAGTGGATTTGTGTTGTGGTGAATTTAAATATCTATCCATGCGTAAGATAAAAAAAAAAAAAAAAACCTGTGACGCGTGTGACGCTCTTAAAGTGAATTACTTGTGAGAGGGAAGAAGAAAAAAAAAAAGGGAAGGGAGGGGGGTGAGAGTGAAGTGGGGTAGAGTGAGGAAATGTTCTATCGACTTAAGTGATAAAGGGGTGATCTAGAGTGCCACGGGTTCTCACTCCCAGACGATAGGAGACGATTCTTATGTCAATTGACCGCCGAAACACCTCTTGTTAAGATAAAGTCCCTTAAAATTCCACCACGGTTAAGAAAAGAAATTTGTACTAACTTAGTAGCCTCTGAGAAATCAGTATATCCTGGACTAGATAAATAATATAGAGTTATCTTAGCTTATTAGGTCTCACGGGGTCTTTAAGCTTCAATTTAGGCTTCAGCTAAAAAGGTTCAGACCACCTCAAACTCTGTTAATTTAAAGCCTAGATCAGAATTAACCGATCACTGTCAGGCTAAGAGAATTCGTATGTATATCTGTGACCCTTAGTCCAGCAGATATCTACCAAGTAAGTGTCTAGATCATAGGCTTAGTTTTCAAGCCCACCTCAGTTAGCAAAAAAAATAAAAAATAAAATTATAACAGGTATAGAATATTTATAGAATTCCCTGTAACCTTTAGATAGGGTTTTTTTGTTTTTGTTTTGTTTTTCCCTTTTGCCCCTGTCTCCCAGGGTCTTACCAGACCGTTAAATCCAAAATTAAGATTAAGATACTGAACACCATAAATAACACAACTCTAGTGATCTACTGTAATATAATCAGATAATACCAGTGACTTTGATTAATTTAGTTGTCAGGTGTTTTGTGATTCTAATGTTCAATTTGAACACAAGAGTTGACAGGTGGGATCTTAGGCTATACTGCCAAAAAAAGAAAATATTTGTAAAGTATAAATCATAAGTCCATGTTCAAGGAACACACTACTATTTAAATTTAGACAATTCCCCCAGTGATACTAAGTCTTGATACAGAGTCCTAAGTTAGATTATGCAACAACCCCAATCGATTAATTTAGTTAGAATCATCAGGCTGTACCCCCAAAGATTTTTTAACAGTCAGGGCAAACAAGAAAAAACAGCATATTCCTCATTAATCTAATCACATGTAAAAGACAACAATCTGATCCATAATCTGCCGATAAGGTAATTTTATCAAGGTTGCTGCAGGCCAAGCCTCGTATTTTATGGCCGTTCAGATTTATTTGTAAAGTACTCAGGGGGACCCAAAAGCAGTCTCAATATAATAATTGCTTATAACGGCACTTCAGTTATTAGCGCTTTCCCTTAGCGGGGAACATAGGAGAAGAGGAGGAGAGTCCACTGCTGTATTTAAATACTTTGGCGTTTTCAGCACATAAGCACAAGAGTTAATCTTTTAGTTGTTCCGGACTCACCTCTCTGGCGCTGAAGGTCCTCAGGAGATCTCACTCAGGGCTCTGAAGGACGTAAGTATATGCACTCAGAGTTCCGTATCTGCCTTTCAGGTTCTTAACCAAATTTAGCCTCTGAGATAGCGAAACTCATATGGAAGCCACCAATGAGAGGGAGTGCCAGGGTTTCACCACGGGCCACCAGCGGTATTCCAATATTACCTTCAGATTAGAGGCTCTTTCCACTTTTTCCTTTCCCTTCGTATCGTAGCCCTGATTCCTGTCAGTCATGCAGGCAAAGGTAGAGATCAGGGGTACAATCCATGTTCTGTGCTTGCATCTACAGCGCCGGTCTCAATATGATTCACAGCTTCCCTTCACAGGTAGTTTGTTCTCACCTGTCCAGGCTGTCTACTCCCCTCACCCTCACGGGGTTGTTGTGTGAGTGGTGGGTTTTACTGTTGGGAGGGTGTTTGTATTTTTTTTACAGGTAAAAGCTGATTTCTTTGGGGCAATGCCCCGCAAAAGGCCCTTCTAAGGGCCATAGGTAGTTTATTGTAGGCTAGGGTTTTTTATTATGGGGGGGGGGCTTTTTTATTTTGATAGGGCTATTAGATTAGGTGTAATTCATTTTTATTTTTGATACTATGGTTTGTTTGTTTTTGTAACAGTGTTTTTTATTTTTTGTAACAGTGTTTATTTTTTTGTAATTTAGTAATTTTTAATTGTAGATTTAAATAATTTGAGTAGGGTTAGGTTTTTAAATATATAATATAGTTAATGTAATTGGTAGTTTAATGTAATTTTAGTATAATAGTTAGGGTAGGTCAATTAATAGTTTAATATAGTTTAATGTAATTGTAGTATAATAGTTAGGGTAGGTTAATTAATAGTTTAATATAATTTTAGTATAATAGTTAGGGTAGGTTAATTAATAGTTTAATATAGTTTATTTTAATTCTAAAGTTAAGTTTTAATTTATTATAAGATAGGGATGAGGTAATTTTAATGTAAAGTTACCGGATTGTTACGTTTAGGGGTTAATAGCTTAATTTTAGTTTATGGTGATGTGGGGGACTCGCGGTTTAGGGGTTAATAGGTTTAGTAAGTGGTAGTGATATGGGAGGCCAGGGGTTTAAACATTTATTTAGTGGCGGTGGGGTCCAGGAGCGGCGAGATAGGGGTTAATACATTTATTTAGCTGCGGCGGGATAGGGGTTAAACATTTTAGTATAGTTGAGGTGTTTAGTGACAGGGTATAAATAAGGTTGGTAAAAAGCCGAATAGCAGCGAGATCGATGACTGTTCATTAACAACAGTCCGCTGCTCATCGCCCCGTACTTGGTGCGCGGCTTTTTGCCAGCTTTTTTTTATAAATATGGAGAGCGTATTCAGGTCCGCGGCCGCGATGTTAGGCGAGCGTATTGGTGCCGACGAATGCAGCATAGTTGATGGCTTGATAAATAGGCCTCTCTGACTCACTGAAAGCTCAGATGATGCTTAGCATTTCTTTTAGCAATTAAGTATTTTTAATTAAGGTATGTACATTGTTTTTTTAGACATAATGCAATTGCACACTTAATAGACTACATTATAGTGTAAATATAACTTTTATATGCAGCAGGAAACAAAACAAAACAAAAAAAATTGTGTGACTCACTTTATTGCTATATCCGCTTTATTGCAGAAGTCTGGAATCGAACCCACAATATCTCTGAGACAAAAATCAAGTTCCTTGAAACTTGTCTAAGAGTATTTCACAGGATGGTAGTTTTTCATTACATCTTACCGAGTCATCCAAAAGCATTTATGCTATTGTGACTCAGCTCTCCCTTTATAATTTGCATCCATTGGCACTAGATGTTTTAAATTGGTTTTCACTTGTATTCTTACAATTTGTCATTTTAATATAAATACTTATTTACTAGTGAAGCTTTATTAAAATAAAAAAAAAATATTGAAATAAGTATTTTATTTATTGTACAATATAAATTACATTGATGTCCCAATGGCAAACTGATATCATATTTAAAATATATGATGTTTTTTCCTTCGCAAATTGACTTGTTAAATGTGTATTATTTTAAAGACTAACATTTTTGATAATATGACAAATGTTTTAATTTCCATAAAACATTTAAATAACAAATTGAACAGTTTACTTTACAACAACGTATTTATAACCTAAAACTAGCAGCTTGCATTTCAATGTATAGAAATGACGTATCGTACAAAAAATAAGAATAATATCATGTACTTGCTTTGTTATTTGCAAAGGTGAGAGATGGTTCTTTAGTAAGAATACCAAGCACATAAGACACAAAAGTTTAGTCTATTAATTGTATATACTTCTATCTACAGATAGAAAGTGATCATATTAAATAGTAGCAAACACTACATTTATGTGATAATAGACATTTCTTCACGATCTCTACTCTCCGACAAAGAGTTCATCAATCCTCTGAGGTACTTTATGAATTCCATTCTAAGGTCCTCTGGGTCTTCTTCTAGATTGGAGTGTACAAGTGGTAATTTACCTAGTGAGGGAGCTTAAAAAACAAAACCCTTTGATTAGAAAAATATTTTATCAGTCATTTAACAAATGTATCTCCACCTGAAATGTCCAGTTGTTAAGCAGATTTTATTTTTGTTTTGCATCATATATTGGGGCACTTATAAATAATGGGAGAAAAGACAGCAAGGCTACCATGTTAAAGGTTGTTTGAGTTTATGAAAGAGATGATGAGGCTGAAGGGTGTCTGAAACCACTAGACAAAGCTGCACAGTGAAGCAAACAAATAGCAGAAGTTAGAAAACACATAAAGCTGTACAGTATGCCCACCTCAGCAGCAAGTGAAGCAAACAAATAGCAGTAGTTAGAAAACACATAAAGCTGTACAGTATGCCCACCTCAGCAGCAAGTGAAGCAAACAAATAGCAGTAGTTAGAAAACACATAAAGCTGTACAGTATGCCCACCTCAGCAGCAAGTGAAGCAAACAAATAGCAGTAGTTAGAAAGCACATAAAGCTGTACAGTATGCCCACCTCAGCAGCAAGTGAAGCAAACAAATAGCAGTAGTTAGAAAACACATAAAGCTGTACAGTATGCCCACCTCAGCAGCAAGTGAAGCAAACAAATAGCAGTAGTTAGAAAACACATAAAGCTGTACAGTATGCCCACCTCAGCAGCAAGTGAAGCAAACAAATAGCAGTAGTTAGAAAACACATAAAGCTGTACAGTATGCCCACCTCAGCAGCAAGTGAAGCAAACAAATAGCAGTAGTTAGAAAACACATAAAGCTGTACAGTATGCCCACCTCAGCAGCAAGTGAAGCAAAGAAATAGCAGTAGTTAGAAAACACATAAAGCTGTACAGTATGCCCACCTCAGCAGCAAGTGAAGCAAACAAATAGCAGTAGTCAGAAAACACAAAGCTGTACAGTATGCCCACCTCAGCAGCAAGTGAAGCAAACAAATAGCAGTAGTTAGAAAACACATAAAGCTGTACAGTATGCCCACCTCAGCAGCAAGTGAAGCAAACAAATAGCAGTAGTTAGAAAGCACATAAAGCTGTACAGTATGCCCACCTCAGCAGCAAGTGAAGCAAACAAATAGCAGTAGTTAGAAAGCACATAAAGCTGTACAGTATGCCCACCTCAGCAGCAAGTGAAGCAAACAAATAGCAGTAGTTAGAAAGCACATAAAGCTGTACAGTATGCCCACCTCAGCAGCAAGTGAAGCAAACAAATAGCAGTAGTCAGAAAACACATAAAGCTGTACAGTATGCCCACCTCAGCAGCAAGTGAAGCAAACAAATAGCAGAAGTTAGAAAACACATAAAGCTGTACAGTATGCCCACCTCAGCAGCAAGTGAAGCAAACAAATAGCAGTAGTCAGAAAACACATAAAGCTGTACAGTATGCCCACCTCAGCAGCAAGTGAAGCAAACAAATAGCAGTAGTTAGAAAGCAAATAAAGCTGTACAGTATGCCCACCTCAGCAGCAAGTGAAGCAAAGAAATAGCAGTAGTTAGAAAACACATAAAGCTGTACAGTATGCCCACCTCAGCAGCAAGTGAAGCAGACAAATAGCAGTAGTTAGAAAACACATAAAGCTGTACAGTATGCCCACCTCAGCAGCAAGTGAAGCAAACAAATAGCAGTAGTTAGAAAACACATAAAGCTGTACAGTATGCCCACCTCAGCAGCAAGTGAAGCAGACAAATAGCAGTAGTTAGAAAACACATAAAGCTGTACAGTATGCCCACCTCAGCAGCAAGTGAAGCAAACAAATAGCAGTAGTTAGAAAACACATAAAGCTGTACAGTATGCCCACCTCAGCAGCAAGTGAAGCAAACAAATAGCAGTAGTTAGAAAACACATAAAGCTGTACAGTATGCCCACCTCAGCAGCAAGTGAAGCAAACAAATAGCAGTAGTCAGAAAACACATAAAGCTGTACAGTATGCCCACCTCAGCAGCAAGTGAAGCAAACAAATAGCAGTAGTCAGAAAACACATAAAGCTGTACAGTATGCCCACCTCAGCAGCAAGTGAAGTATACAAATAGCAGTAGTCAGAAAACACATAAAGCTGTACAGTATGCCAACCTCAGCAGCAAGTGAAGCAGACAAATAGCAGTAGTTAGAAAACACATAAAGCTGTACAGTATGCCCACCTCAGCAGCAAGTGAAGCAAACAAATAGCAGTAGTTAGAAAACACATAAAGCTGTACAGTATGCCCACCTCAGCAGCAAGTGAAGCAAACAAATAGCAGTAGTTAGAAAACACATAAAGCTGTACAGTATGCCCACCTCAGCAGCAAGTGAAGCAAACAAATAGCAGTAGTTAGAAAACACATAAAGCTGTACAGTATGCCCACCTCAGCAGCAAGTGAAGCAAACAAATAGCAGTAGTTAGAAAACACATAAAGCTGTACAGTATGCCCACCTCAGCAGCAAGTGAAGCAAAGAAATAGCAGTAGTTAGAAAACACATAAAGCTGTACAGTATGCCCACCTCAGCAGCAAGTGAAGCAAACAAATAGCAGTAGTCAGAAAACACAAAGCTGTACAGTATGCCCACCTCAGCAGCAAGTGAAGCAAACAAATAGCAGTAGTTAGAAAACACATAAAGCTGTACAGTATGCCCACCTCAGCAGCAAGTGAAGCAAACAAATAGCAGTAGTTAGAAAGCACATAAAGCTGTACAGTATGCCCACCTCAGCAGCAAGTGAAGCAAACAAATAGCAGTAGTTAGAAAGCACATAAAGCTGTACAGTATGCCCACCTCAGCAGCAAGTGAAGCAAACAAATAGCAGTAGTTAGAAAGCACATAAAGCTGTACAGTATGCCCACCTCAGCAGCAAGTGAAGCAAACAAATAGCAGTAGTCAGAAAACACATAAAGCTGTACAGTATGCCCACCTCAGCAGCAAGTGAAGCAAACAAATAGCAGAAGTTAGAAAACACATAAAGCTGTACAGTATGCCCACCTCAGCAGCAAGTGAAGCAAACAAATAGCAGTAGTCAGAAAACACATAAAGCTGTACAGTATGCCCACCTCAGCAGCAAGTGAAGCAAACAAATAGCAGTAGTTAGAAAGCAAATAAAGCTGTACAGTATGCCCACCTCAGCAGCAAGTGAAGCAAAGAAATAGCAGTAGTTAGAAAACACATAAAGCTGTACAGTATGCCAACCTCAGCAGCAAGTGAAGCAGACAAATAGCAGTAGTTAGAAAACACATAAAGCTGTACAGTATGCCCACCTCAGCAGCAAGTGAAGCAAACAAATAGCAGTAGTTAGAAAACACATAAAGCTGTACAGTATGCCCACCTCAGCAGCAAGTGAAGCAGACAAATAGCAGTAGTTAGAAAACACATAAAGCTGTACAGTATGCCCACCTCAGCAGCAAGTGAAGCAGACAAATAGCAGTAGTTAGAAAACACATAAAGCTGTACAGTATGCCCACCTCAGCAGCAAGTGAAGCAAACAAATAGCAGTAGTTAGAAAACACATAAAGCTGTACAGTATGCCCACCTCAGCAGCAAGTGAAGCAAACAAATAGCAGTAGTTAGAAAACACATAAAGCTGTACAGTATGCCCACCTCAGCAGCAAGTGAAGCAAACAAATAGCAGTAGTCAGAAAACACATAAAGCTGTACAGTATGCCCACCTCAGCAGCAAGTGAAGCAAACAAATAGCAGTAGTCAGAAAACACATAAAGCTGTACAGTATGCCCACCTCAGCAGCAAGTGAAGTATACAAATAGCAGTAGTCAGAAAACACATAAAGCTGTACAGTATGCCAACCTCAGCAGCAAGTGAAGCAGACAAATAGCAGTAGTTAGAAAACACATAAAGCTGTACAGTATGCCCACCTCAGCAGCAAGTGAAGCAAACAAATAGCAGTAGTTAGAAAACACATAAAGCTGTACAGTATGCCCACCTCAGCAGCAAGTGAAGCAAACAAATAGCAGTAGTTAGAAAACACATAAAGCTGTACAGTATGCCCACCTCAGCAGCAAGTGAAGCAAACAAATAGCAGTAGTTAGAAAACACATAAAGCTGTACAGTATGCCCACCTCAGCAGCAAGTGAAGCAAACAAATAGCAGTAGTTAGAAAAAACATAAAGCTGTACAATATGCCCACCTCAGCAGCAAGTGAAGCAAACAAATAGCAGTAGTTAGAAAGCACATAAAGCTGTACAGTATGCCCACCTCAGCAGCAAGTGAAGCAAACAAATAGCAGTAGTTAGAAAACACATAAAGCTGTACAGTATGCCCACATCAGCAACAAGTGAAGCAAACAAATAGAAGTAGTTAGAAAGCACATAAAGCTGTACAGTATGCCCACCTCAGCAGCAAGTGAAGCAGAAATAGCAGTAGTTAGAAAACACATAAAGCTGTACAGTATGCCCACCTCAGCAGCAAGTGAAGCAAAGGAATAGCAGTAGTTAGAAAACACATAAAGCTGTACAGTATGCCCACCTCAGCAGCAAGTGAAGCAAAGAAATAGCAGTAGTTAGAAAACACATAAAGCTGTACAGTATGCCCACCTCAGCAGCAAGTGAGGCAAAAAAATAGCAGTAGTTAGAAAACACATAAAGCTGTACAGTATGCCCACCTCAGCAGCAAGTGAAGCAAACAAATAGCAGTAGTTAGAAAGCACATAAAGCTGTACAGTATGCCCACCACAGCAGCAAGTGAAGCAAACAAATAGCAGTAGTTCGAAAACACATAAAGCTGTTCAGTATGCCCACCTCAGCAGCAAGTGAAGCAAAAAAATAGCAGTAGTTCGAAAACACATAAAGCTGTACAGTATGCCCACCTCAGCAGCAAGTGAAGCAAACAAATAGCAGTAGTTAGAAAGCAAATAAAGCTGTACAGTATGCCCACCTCAGCAGCAAGTGAAGCAAAGAAATAGCAGTAGTTAGAAAACACATAAAGCTGTACAGTATGCCCACCTCAGCAGCAAGTGAAGCAAACAAATAGCAGTAGTTAGAAAACACATAAAGCTGTACAGTATGCCCACCTCAGCAGCAAGTGAAGCAGACAAATAGCAGTAGTTAGAAAACACATAAAGCTGTACAGTATGCCCACCTCAGCAGCAAGTGAAGCAAACAAATAGCAGTAGTTAGAAAACACATAAAGCTGTACAGTATGCCCACCTCAGCAGCAAGTGAAGCAGACAAATAGCAGTAGTTAGAAAACACATAAAGCTGTACAGTATGCCCACCTCAGCAGCAAGTGAAGCAAACAAATAGCAGTAGTTAGAAAACACATAAAGCTGTACAGTATGCCCACCTCAGCAGCAAGTGAAGCAAACAAATAGCAGTAGTTAGAAAACACATAAAGCTGTACAGTATGCCCACCTCAGCAGCAAGTGAAGCAAACAAATAGCAGTAGTCAGAAAACACATAAAGCTGTACAGTATGCCCACCTCAGCAGCAAGTGAAGCAAACAAATAGCAGTAGTCAGAAAACACATAAAGCTGTACAGTATGCCCACCTCAGCAGCAAGTGAAGTATACAAATAGCAGTAGTCAGAAAACACATAAAGCTGTACAGTATGCCCACCTCAGCAGCAAGTGAAGCAGACAAATAGCAGTAGTTAGAAAACACATAAAGCTGTACAGTATGCCCACCTCAGCAGCAAGTGAAGCAAACAAATAGCAGTAGTTAGAAAACACATAAAGCTGTACAGTATGCCCACCTCAGCAGCAAGTGAAGCAAACAAATAGCAGTAGTTAGAAAACACATAAAGCTGTACAGTATGCCCACCTCAGCAGCAAGTGAAGCAAACAAATAGCAGTAGTTAGAAAACACATAAAGCTGTACAGTATGCCCACCTCAGCAGCAAGTGAAGCAAACAAATAGCAGTAGTTAGAAAAAACATAAAGCTGTACAATATGCCCACCTCAGCAGCAAGTGAAGCAAACAAATAGCAGTAGTTAGAAAGCACATAAAGCTGTACAGTATGCCCACCTCAGCAGCAAGTGAAGCAAACAAATAGCAGTAGTTAGAAAACACATAAAGCTGTACAGTATGCCCACATCAGCAACAAGTGAAGCAAACAAATAGAAGTAGTTAGAAAGCACATAAAGCTGTACAGTATGCCCACCTCAGCAGCAAGTGAAGCAGAAATAGCAGTAGTTAGAAAACACATAAAACTGTACAGTATGCCCACCTCAGCAGCAAGTGAAGCAAAGGAATAGCAGTAGTTAGAAAACACATAAAGCTGTACAGTATGCCCACCTCAGCAGCAAGTGAAGCAAAGAAATAGCAGTAGTTAGAAAACACATAAAGCTGTACAGTATGCCCACCTCAGCAGCAAGTGAGGCAAAAAAATAGCAGTAGTTAGAAAACACATAAAGCTGTACAGTATGCCCACCTCAGCAGCAAGTGAAGCAAACAAATAGCAGTAGTTAGAAAGCACATAAAGCTGTACAGTATGCCCACCACAGCAGCAAGTGAAGCAAACAAATAGCAGTAGTTCGAAAACACATAAAGCTGTTCAGTATGCCCACCTCAGCAGCAAGTGAAGCAAAAAAATAGCAGTAGTTCGAAAACACATAAAGCTGTACAGTATGCCCACCTCAGCAGCAAGTGAAGCAAACAAATAGCAGTAGTTAGAAAACACATAAAGCTGTACAGTATGCCCACCTCAGCAGCAAGTGAAGCAAACAAATAGCAGTAGTTAGAAAACACATAAAGCTGTACAGTATGCCCACCTCAGCAGCAAGTGAAGCAAACAAATAGCAGTAGTTAGAAAACACATAAAGCTGTACAGTATGCCCACCTCAGCAGCAAGTGAAGCAAAGAAATAGCAGTAGTTAGAAAACACATAAAGCTGTACAGTATGCCCACCTCAGCAGCAAGTGAAGCAAAGAAATAGCAGTAGTTAGAAAACACATAAAGCTGTACAGTATGCCCACCTCAGCAGCAAGTGAAGCAAAGAAATAGCAGTAGTTAGAAAACACATAAAGCTGTACAGTATGCCCACCTCAGCAGCAAGTGAAGCAAAGAAATAGCAGTAGTTAGAAAACACATAAAGCTGTACAGTATGCCCACCTCAGCAGCAAGTGAAGCAAAGAAATAGCAGTAGTTAGAAAACACATAAAGCTGTACAGTATGCCCACCTCAGCAGCAAGTGAAGCAGACAAATAGCAGTAGTTAGAAAATACATAAAGCTGTACAGTATGCCCACCTCAGCAGCAAGTGAAGCAGACAAATAGCAGTAGTTAGAAAACACATAAAGCTGTACAGTATGCCCACCTCAGCAGCAAGTGAAGCAAACAAATAGCAGTAATTAGAAAACACATAAAGCTGTACAGTATGCCCACCTCAGCAGCAAGTGAAGCAGACAAATAGAAGTAGTTAGAAAACACATAAAGCTGTACAGTATGCCCACCTCAGCAGCAAGTGAAGCAAACAAATAGCAGTAGTCAGAAAACACATAAAGCTGTACAGTATGCCCACCTCAGCAGCAAGTGAAGCAAACAAATAGCAGTAGTCAGAAAACACATAAAGCTGTACAGTATGCCCACCTCAGCAGCAAGTGAAGCAAACAAATAGCAGTAGTTAGAAAGCACATAAAGCTGTACAGTATGCCCACCTCAGCAGCAAGTGAAGCAAACAAATAGCAGTAGTCAGAAAACACATAAAGCTGTACAGTATGCCCACCTCAGCAGCAAGTGAAGCAAACAAATAGCAGTAGTTAGAAAACACATAAAGCTGTACAGTATGCCCACCTCAGCAGCAAGTGAAGCAAACAAATAGCAGTAGTCAGAAAACACATAAAGCTGTACAGTATGCCCACCTCAGCAGCAAGTGAAGCAAACAAATAGCAGTAGTTAGAAAACACATAAAGCTGTACAGTATGCCCACCTCAGCAGCAAGTGAAGCAAACAAATAGCAGTAGTCAGAAAACACATAAAGCTGTACAGTATGCCCACCTCAGCAGCAAGTGAAGCAAACAAATAGCAGTAGTCAGAAAACACATAAAGCTGTACAGTATGCCCACCTCAGCAGCAAGTGAAGCAAAGAAATAGCAGTAGTTAGAAAACACATAAAGCTGTACAGTATGCCCACCTCAGCAGCAAGTGAAGCAAACAAATAGCAGTAGTCAGAAAACACATAAAGCTGTACAGTATGCCCACCTCAGCAGCAAGTGAAGCAAACAAATAGCAGTAGTCAGAAAACACATAAAGCTGTACAGTATGCTCACCTCAGCAGCAAGTGAAGTAAACAAATAGCAGAAGTTAGAAAACACATAAAGCTGTACAGTATGCCCACCTCAGCAGCAAGTGAAGCAAACAAATAGCAGTAGTCAGAAAACACATAAAGCTGTACAGTATGCCCACCTCAGCAGCAAGTGAAGCAAACAAATAGCAGTAGTCAGAAAACACATAAAGCTGTACAGTATGCCCACCTCAGCAGCAAGTGAAGCAAACAAATAGCAGTAGTTAGAAAACACATAAAGCTGTACAGTATGCCCACCTCAGCAGCAAGTGAAGCAAACAAATAGCAGTAGTCAGAAAACACATAAAGCTGTACAGTATGCCCACCTCAGCAGCAAGTGAAGCAAACAAATAGCAGTAGTTAGAAAACACATAAAGCTGTACAGTATGCCCACCTCAGCAGCAAGTGAAGCAAACAAATAGCAGTAGTTAGAAAACACATAAAGCTGTACAATATGCCCACCTCAGCAGCAAAAGAAAAACACATATTCACAAATCAACAGCATTACTCAGTGATGTTCATCATTAACTAATTTGTTGTTCGCTTTAGTAAATACACAGACGTTTAGTGATGCACATACACTTAACTTGGACTCAGTTTTAGAAAACTGCTTTCACTGTATGATCTCAGAGAGTAAACAATAATATATATAGAAAGATGGACAGGTGATATTCTTAAAGGTGTTGTATGAGATTGGGAGTTTCCTACTAAACAGTTGAGAGCACTTTAAAAAGGATATTTATGAGGCTAGGAAGGAAAGGTACCTTACCCTTAAAGGGCCAATATAGTCGAAAAATTACATGATTTAATTTGTTTGTTTCTAATAAAGACCAGCAGTGCTCTTTGGATCATGTGTGGTACTTTAACTATGTGTGAACGCCCTCTGTAAGGGGGGGGGGGGGGTTAAACACATAGAGGTGCGGGGTTGCAAGTTTTATAATGACATGTTCTAACAAATTACAGCATGTCATTTGTAAACTGTAGTGGGACAGTTACATTAAATTTATTCTAAATGTGTGTGATAGTGTTTTCTCTGACTAGATTTTTAAAGTTCATTCAGAAATTATATTAACTATTGTGTAATTAAAAATGTACAATAGTTTGGCAGCTTTGAATTTAAAGTAGTTATTTTTGGTTTGTCTATGAAAATGTTATTTGTAGGTACATGACTAATGTACTTCTTGTAGTTCTAGTTATACTATGCTACCACCTAGTGGTAAAATATTAAATTAAATTACTTTCATTTTCATATGAGAAGCTAAAACTACATATTTTCTTACTCAGCATTTTTAAGCATCCATAGAATCCATTATAAGTAGCAAAGTTTGGCGACATCTAGATTTATTTAAACCATGATGTGGTGTTTTTGGATCTACAATATTTAATAAGCACAGTATTTTGAAAAGGAAACACTAGACTGTAGATGTACAATACCATTTTGAAGCCTAAGGAAAGGAGATAAGTAGGGATGTAAATGATTATGGCATTTAAAAAAGGCAGAAGTCACATATTTACAGTTTATGTTAAACACATACAAACTAATAATATTTTTACATTGCAAATGGAAGCAAATTGTATCCTGGAATTATAAAAATATGCAATGACATTCAATCAACTGAATAAAAAGCTGTAAACTTACAATATAGATAGGCCTTTACTGAACTTTAATAGAGCAAATGAATACTGTTCAATACATATTGTATCACAGCTGGTCTTTTACTTACCAGTACAGGTATATGCAAATATAAATTTTTTCCCCCTCATATGGATGATAGAAAGTAGTTTTGGGGAAGTGAACACAGCTCATTAATAGCCTTGAAGTATGTAGATATAGTAAACATACAGTATATGCTCACAGTATGCAAATATAGTAAACATACAGTATATGCTCACAGTATGCAAATATAGTAAACATACAGTATATGCTCACAGTATGCAAATATAGTAAACATACAGTATATGCTCACAGTATGCAGATATAGTAAACATACAGTATATGTTCATAGTATGTAGATATAGTAAACATACAGTATATGCTCACAGTATGCAGATATAGTAAACATACAGTATATGCTCTCAGTATGTAGATATAGTAAACATACAGTATATGCTCACAGTATGCAAATATAGTAAACATACAGTATATGCTCACAGTATGCAGATATAGTAAATATACAGTATATGCTCTCAGTATGTAGATATAGTAAACATACAGTATATGCTCACAGTATGCAAATATAGTAAACATACAGTATATGCTCACAGTATGCAGATATAGTAAACATACAGTATATGCTCTCAGTATGTAGATATAGTAAACATACAGTATATGCTCACAGTATGCAAATATAGTAAACATACAGTATATGCTCACAGTATGCAGATATAGTAAACATACAGTATATGCTCTCAGTATGTAGATATAGTAAACATACAGTATATGCTCACAGTATGCAAATATAGTAAACATACAGTATATGCTCACAGTATATAGATATAGTAAACATACAGTATATGCTCAACGTATGCAAATATAGTAAACATACAGTATATGCTCACAGTATATAGATATAGTAAACATACAGTATATGCTCACAGTATGCAAATATAGTAAACATACAGTATATGCTCACAGTATATAGATATAGTAAACATACAGTATATGTTCACAGTATGTAGATATAGTAAACATACAGTATATGCTCACAGTATGCAAATATAGTAAACATACAGTATATGCTCACAGTATAGATATAGTAAACATACAGTATATGCTCACAGTATGCAAATATAGTAAACATACAGTATATGCTCACAGTATGTGGATATAGTAAACATACAGTATATGCTCACAGTATGCAGTTATAGCAAACATACAGTATATGCTCACAGTATGCAAATATAGTAAACATACAGTATATGTTCACAGTATGCAGATATAGTAAACATACAGTATATGTTCACAGTATGCAGATATAGTAAACATACAGTATATGCTCACAGTATGCAGTTATAGTAAACATACAGTATATGCTCACAGTATGCATTTATAGTAAACATACAGTATATGCTCACAGTATGCAGATATAGTAAACAAACAGTATATGCTCACAGTATGCAGATATAGTAAACATACAGTATATGCTCACAGTATGCAGATATAGTAAACATACAGTATATGCTCACAGTATGCATATATAGTAAACATACAGTATATGCTCACAGTATGCAGATATAGTAAACATACAATATATGCTCACAGTATGCAGATATAGTAAACATACAGTATATGCTCTCAGTATGCAGATATAGTAAACATACAGTATATGCTCACAGTATGCAGATATAGTAAACATACAGTATATGCTCACAGTATGCAGATATAGTAAACATACAGTATATGCTCACAGTATGCAGATATAGTAAACATACAGTATTTAAGAAATTAAATAGAATCTAAAACCCAGGATAAACGAGAGCTATTTTGCCCAAGACCATAAAGAAAAAAAACGAATTGCAGGTGGAAAGGGATGCTGGGTATAGAAAGATCCAAATCATTCAGTTTTTTTCTTCTTATTACTTTGATATTTAATAAAACAAAACACAAAACATCAAAACCTTTATTGTTGAAACTAATGAATATATTATAATGTCTTAATATTTTAAATCTAGTGGATGGAGTATTAGGTTTATTTTGCCTCCAAATGCTGGTGAACTTTTTTCATCTTCTCTTGACAAGCAAGCATCACTTTTATTTCATCAAGTTTAAGGATCCCCTTCCTCAAATGTTGAAATGTATAGCAATAAAATTAAATTCATCTATCTAAACCAATTGAAAAGGTCATAGTTGCCAAAATATTAAAACAAATTTCCATGGACACTTTGCAGAAGAGCTCTGCCCACTCAGACCGCCAAAACCAGCTCATTAAATACTAGTATAATTTCACCATACTAATTGCTTAAAGTGATAGGAGAGTCTAATTTAACCTTTAATGATTCAGATAGAACATGTAATTTTTAAATTCACATGAATGACTTTTGTCTGGTTCTTTCTTGAAAATAGTATGTACATATGCTTAACAGCAATACACTACTGGTGGTTGGTAACTAGTTACACACTTTTGTCTTTTGTCATTGGCTCACCAGACAAGCTCAGCTAGCTCCCAGTAGTGTATTGCTGCACTAGAGATGACTTTAACAATGTATTTTATACCTTTGCAGAGGTTAAACAGATGGCTATATGCAAGCAAACATGCAAAAATAAAATTGCTCCAATATATTAGAGAATTTTCTTTACTTACTATTATAGCCTTTAACGCAGGTTAAATCATCAAGCTCTTCATCACCTCCCTTATTCTCAAGAACATAATAGGCTTGGGAAGAATATATTTACAGCAAGTACCAACATAAGCAACCAAGGGTTAAATTATTAACCTTTCAGCATATGTGTAGCAGGACACCAAAACGCACACTTGTTTATATAGAGGTTCCCACAGCCTGAAATTAGACAGTGATATTACCTCAATATGTTTAACCTGCTGACTACTGTTTTGGGGCTGCAGGAATTGAAAACAATATATGTAGATATACGGAGGATATGTTTTTTAATTTTTACTTTTGCTAAAACACTATTAAAAGTTTCACAAGTAGGTGCAATTTTATGAGGTACACAGTCCTTCTTTATCTTTGCTGCAGCAGTAATAGATCCGGAATTGCCCCAAGAAATTATTTAATTTACTTCCTTCTCTTGTTATACTTTATAGAAAAACCTATCTAAATAGGCTCAGTAGCTGCTGATTGGTGGTTGCACATAGATGCCTTGTGTGATTGTTTATGTGCTGGGACTGGAATTTAAAAAAAATATATAAAAAAAAAAAATCTATCTAATTTGCTTCCTTCTCTTGTTATCCTTAATTTAAAAACATATCTAAATAGGCTCAGTAGCTGCTGATTGGTGGCTGCACATAGATGCTTCGTGTGATTGGGTCACCCATGTGCATTGCTATTTCTTCAACAAAGGATATCTAAAGAATGGAGCAAATTAGATAATAGATTGTAGAGAAAGTAGATTGGAAGAGAATGAAGCAAATTAAATAATAGAAGTATATTGGAAAGTTGTTTAAAGTTGTATTCTCTATCTGAATCATGAAAGAAAAATGTTGGGCTTCATGTCCCTTTAAAGACTTAGGGTATTTTTCTAAAGTGACTTTCATTTTTACAAACAGTTCCCTTATTACACATTTTTGTGCTTCACTGTTGTCAATAGACAGATTTGAATTAAAATATTATTTCATAATGCTTAAGATGTATTCTCATCACATTAACCTCTGAACCTAATGGTTTGAAAAATGGTTCAAAATTACGGAGGTTTACAGTGTCAAATTATTTTAGAGAGTTGATATTACAGTTAAAATGATCTATTCTATTTTCCTGGCTTTCATATATATAATTCTTATTTTAGAGTACTTTGTCCAGATTATTTGAGGTTTTCCTTTGAAGATTGTGTTAAATATTTAAAGATTTTACTTTCCTCATGGTTATTCTGATAATATATTACATAGTTTTCTCAGTGGACCCACTGGCATCACTATGGGGTCAATCCCCTCAAGTGTCACGTCTCCACACCGGTGAGATAATGTGTCATTTTTATACCATTATAGTAAAATTAAATACAGGAAAAAAGGAATTAAATATCTAATCTAGAATATATATATATATTCCTGGATTTTATTAACAAGCTTAAAGTGGAGGTAAACTTTGATGAATGAAAGTCAGTTTTTTAAAAATACTATTAAAAACAGGGGCACTTTCATTCATCAAAGTTTACAAATCAGCCATTTTGATTAAAAACTTACCTTTGTTTCTTTTCACAGCTACAGCAGCTTTCCCCTCCTGGAAATCCTCTCTTCACACGTCAGCAATGACTAATCCGGCTTCCTCCAATCACGGCTTTCCCCCCAGGGTGGTTATTGCCTGAGGCCATGCTGTGATTGGAGGAAGCCGGATTAGTCATTGCTGACGTGTGAAGAGAGGATTTCCAGGAGGGGGAAGCTGCTCTGGCTGTGAAAAAAAACAAAGGTAAGTTTTTAATGAAAACGGCTGATTTGTAAACTTTGATGAATGAAAGTGCCCCTGTTTTTAATAGTATTTTTAAAAAATTGACTTTCATTCATCAAAGTTTACCTTCACTTTAACAAAAGCTCTAGAAAGTTTCAGTCAATGCACCACCATAACCAGGCTTACGTCAATTTCTGGACTATTTTCAGAGAATGGCGATGTTCCCTTAACATTACCTAAGTATAAAATAGAAAAATACATAAGCTAAAGTAAAAAAAAGTGTATTCTCTTAAGCGAACATTTTATAGATGATAGCAGTAGTAGAAAGGCTAGTGGCGCTATTTCATGAGTGAAGCTGTCCCCTCAAAATAACTCAACACCCAGCCATTAATATCTAAACCGTTGGCAACAAAAGTGAGTACACCCCTAAGTGGAAATGTCCAAATTGGGCCAAATTGGGCACAAAGTGTCAATATTTTGTGTGGCCACCATTATTTTCCAGCACTGCACTAACCCTCTTTGGCATGAAGTTCACCAGAGCTTCACAGGTTGCCACTGGAGTCCTCTTCCACTCCTCCATGACAACATCACAGAGCTGGTGGATGTTGCGCTCCCCCAGCTTCCGTTTGAGTATGCCCCACAGATGCTCAATAGGGTTTAGGTCTGGAGACATGCTTGGCCAGTCCATCACCTTTACCCTCAGCTTCTTTAGCAAGGCAATGGTCGTCTTGGAGGTGTGTTTGGGGTCATTATAATGTTGGAATACTGCCCTGTGGCCCAGTTTCCAAAGGGAGGGGATCATGCTCTGCTTCAGTATGTCACTGTACATGTTGGAATTCATGGTTCCCTCAATGAACTGTAGTTCCCCAGTGCCGGCAGCACTTATGCAGGCCCAGACCATGACACTCCCACCACCAAGCAAGACACACTTGTCTTTGTACTCCTCACCTGGTTGCCGCCAAACACGCTTGACACCATCTAAACCAAATAAATTTATTTGTCTCATCAGACCACAGGACATGGTTCCAGTAATCCATGTCCTTAGTCTGCTGGTCTTCAGCAAACTGTTTGCGGGCTTTCTTGTGCCTCATCTTTAGAAGAGGCTTCCTTCTGGGACGACAGCCATGCAGACCAATTTGATGCAGTCTGAGCACTGACAGGCTGACCCCCCACCCCTTCAACCTCTGCAGCAATGCTGGCAGTACTCATACGTATATTTCCCAAAGACAACCTCCGGATATGACGCTGAGCATGTGCACTTAACTACTTTGGTCGACCATGGCGAGGCCTGTTCTGAGTGGAACCTGTCCTGTGAAACTGCTGTATGGTCTTGCCAACCATGCTGCAGCTCAGTTTCAGGGTCTTGGCAATCTTCTAATAGCCTATGCCATCTTTATGTAGAGCAACAATTCTTTTTTTCAGATCCTCAGAGAGTTCTTTGCCATGCAGTGCCCATTGTCCAGTGACCAGTATGAGAGAGTGTGAGAGCGATAACACCAAATTTAACGCACCTGCTCCCCATTCACACCTGAGACCTTGTAACACTAACGATTCACATGACACCGGGGAGGGAAAATGGCTAATTGGGCCCAATTTGTCATTTCCACTTAGGGGTGTACTCACTTTTGTTACCAACGGTGTAGACATTAATGGCTGTGTGTTGAGTTATTTTGAGGGGACAGCAAATTTACACTGTTATACAAGCTGTACATTCACTACTTTACATTGTAGCAAAGTGTCATTTCTTCAGTGTTGTCACATGAAAAGATATAATAAAATATTTACAAAAATGTGAGGGGTATACTCACTTTTGTGAGATACTGTATAATGGGCAGGGTTCTAAGCTTTACCATCCTGCTTTTTCAAATAAAAAAAAGGTCTTCTTGAATAAGCTGGGCTTTGTCAGCGAAACGTACATCGGAGTATTTGCATGGACTAATCACCAGGAGGGGTTTACTTTGAAAAACAGCACGGCACTTTACCCACAGTGTTATTATACGTTCAATACCAAATTACTTACATTACATTACAAACATACATTATGTGAGTGTACGCCCAAGTGTTATACCCTAAGTGATGTCTGTCTGTTTTAATTAATTTTAATAAATTGTATGCTGCTATCCGGGAGATTTATTTGTTGAGAGCTTACCCTCGAGCTAGTTGTAGCTCTCGATCACGTGAGTAAGATCAGCTCTGGTGTGATACTGTATTACATTATATACAGATTTATGCTATGTTACCTTTCTCTTCCTTTGAGGATCACCTTTGATGATCTTTCTGCAATAAAGACTGTATTATATTACATCTAAGGACTGTTGACATTGGATATTTGTTTTATGGTCGGTATCGCAGTGTTAACCTTTATTCATCACTTTAAGCACATTTTTATTTTCATTTTTTTTTAATTATTTTATTATTTTAGAAAGTTGCTTAAAATTGCATGCTTTATCTGAATCATTAAATAAAAAATTGGGCTTAGTATCCCTTTAATAAGATGATCTACATTTTATTGTATTCTTCTTTGTCCTATTGCAAACTGTCTCCATAATATATAGCATTGATAGGTAATGAAGAAGGCAAAACAATTTAGAAAATCAAATAAACTTTGTATAGCCGTAAATCAGCAAATGTACAATATGGTAATAAATTAAACATTACAGTGAGTGAGTATGAGGTTATTACAATTATTACAAAACACGAGATATGTTTCTAACTTACATAAATCTGGATGCTGCCTTTCATCTCCTGATCCAGGCTTGTGATGTGCTATTAAAAGACACTGATTCTCCTGCAATCGTTGCTGCTGGATGAAGTTGGAATACCACATTTCAATCTCTTTGAGATGACTTGGAATGTCCATATTAAATACTATTATTACCCCATGTGAGTCTTTCATAATCGCTGGCCAACAGCTTTCAAATCTTAAAAAGAGAGTATGTTAGACAGTGGTTAGACAAATAAAAAATGTCTTTAACTAAGACACTTGTGACAGAAAAATGCTTAAAGTCAACATAAGGAAATAGTAAATATCATGCGTCAAATATAGTGCAAAACACATCCTTAAGAATTATTATGTAAAACAACATATGTATTTGTAATATTATGTACTGTGAAAACTGAAATTCTTGGGTATTCTCAAAGCTTATGACAGAAGTAGTGCACTCTCACAGATCAGTGGTGTTGCCAGCTGTTTGACAGATGTATCATTTACTTTGGACCAGTGTACATGAAACAACAAGTGATTTTTACATTTTGTATGCAGTTTTAAAGTTACACAAAATATATTAAAATAACAGAGCAATGTAGATGCTGCAAAAATGTACAGCTCTGTATCATGTACCCTAAAGCACATTATACGTTTGTCAAAAAGTCTGCAACATCACTGATCTGTAAGTGTGCACAGCTTGTGTTACAAGCGGTAAGAATACCTGTGCTCCAAGATGGCAGCTCCCATTATGAAGAGGCGGAGCTTCACCATCTGACAACTTTATGGAGTTAAAATAGAAGAAAAGCTTTGAAGACAGCTGCAATAACTGGAGGAAAATAAATAGTACAGTCGGTAGCAAAAAATACTGTTGTGCCCAGCAGTTTAATGTTCCTTTAAAGGAATAGTCTGGTCAAAACTAAAACTTTCATGATTCAGATAGATCATGCAATTTTAAGCAACTTTCTAATTTACTACGATTATCAATTATTATTTTTTTGCATACGAAGAGAGAAGCGCTCTACCAGGAACGAACCAGCCACCAATCTGCAAGCGCTACCCAGGTTGTTCTGAACCAAAAATGGGCCTGCTTCTAAGCTTACATTCAAATAAAGATAACAAAAGAAAGCAGAAAAATTGATAATATGCATACAAAGAGAGAAGTTCTCTACCAGGAACGAACAGCTCATCAGCTAGTTCTATGGCGATTTACCACCCAGGAGCAGCCTCTTTTAGACCAGTGTGCTTTTCACATTGGAAAACTTTCCTGTAGTATATCAGTCTGATCCTGCCAAGTAAGGTCAGCCCAGCCCCGAAATACCAGGCAATTCTCTTCTGAACAAGGAACAGGCCAACCCCAGACAATCGTTTTGGCGCCCTATGGGCCCATGGGAGGCTGAAACGATCGTCTGGGGTTGTTATGTTCCTTGTTCAGAGGAGAATTGCCTGGTATTTCAGGGGCTGGACTGACCTTACTTGGCGGGATCAGACTGATATACTTCAGGAAAGTTTTCCTCTGTGAAAAGCACACTGGTCTAAAAGAGGCTGCTCCTCGGTGGTAAATCGCCATAGAACTAGCTGATGAGCTGTTCGTTCCTGGTAGAGCACTTCTCTCTTTGTATGCATATTATCAATTTTTCTGCTTTCTTTTGTTATCTTTATTTGAATGTAAGCTTAGAAGCAGGCCCATTTTTGGTTCAGAACAACCTGGGTAGCGCTTGCAGATTGGTGGCTACATTTAGACACCAATCAGAAAGTGCTACCCAGGTGCTGAACTAATAATGCGCCGGCTCCTATGCTTACATTCTTGCTTTTTCAAATAAAGATACCAGGAGAACAAAGAAAAATTGATAATTGCTTAAAATTGCATGCTCTATCTGAATCATGAAAGTTTAATTTTGACTACACTATTTCTTTAAGCAAGCATATCCGATTACTCAAACAGTACTAACTGAATTTTACATTGATAGCCATCCTGGAAGGTTATGAGACTTTGCCACACATCAGTTAACCCATCAGTTCATTCACACATAAGACAAGGAACTTTTGTAAGTAATGATCCCCTACAAAGATTTGTTGTGTTATAAGCCTATTCTAAATCTTCTGTAATCACGGCTTTCCACATCTGGTAACTTTTTTTTGTTTTAAAAACAATATTGTTCTCTTAGTCCAGTCTGTCGTTTACTATCTGGCACAGACAAAATTTTATTACTTTGTCTACGCTTAAATATAACCACATATCATGGATTTTCACGGACCAAAGACACAAAGTCTTGTGGTATTACCAAAAAAAATCACAAATTATGCTTACCTGATCATTTTCTTTTCTTCCGTGGGAAAGAGTCCACAGCCGCATTCATTACATATGGGAAATAAGAACCTGGACACCAGGAGGAGGCAAAGACCTACCAGCCAAAGGCTCAAATACTCCCACTTCTCCTATCCCCCAGTCATTCAGCCGAGGAACAAGAAACAGTGAAAGAAGCATCAAGGTGAAAAGGTGCCAGAAGATGAAACAACAACAACAACGCCTCCAAAATGGGCGGGGGGCTGTGGACTCTTTCCCATGGAAGAAAAGAAAATTATCAGGTAAGCATAATTTATGTTTTTCTTCCTAATGGGAAAGAGTTCACAGCCACATTCATTACTTATGGAAAATTTATACCCAAGCCAAAGAGGACACAGAATGCCAACACGGGAGGGTAAGAGGCGGACCAATGAAGGCACCTACCGAAAAACATATTCCCAGAAAACAAAATCCAGTTTCGTCCGAAAACCGGGAACAACATTATTGAAAGAAAAAAACAACACAAAGTCACCGACAGTCCAAAGGACCTGAACAGTTTCCACGAGTATATGCAACCGAGACATAAGCCTTGAAGATCCCACTCTCAGGGGCAACAACCCAGTCACAGCCCCTGAAAACAACAAGGGGACCCGACTAATAGGACAGAAAGACCAACTCAGGTCTTCAAGAAGACAACCAAGATCCGCTCGCTGAGCTCACCAGGACAAATGTCAGGACAGAGAAAGACAGCAGCAGAAAACGGAAAAACGACCATAGAGAAACCAAAGAATCCTAAGGACCGGCGGAAGCATAAACCGCTACACAGCGTGGACTAGCGACAACCACCGATCAGGATCGCAAAGGGAAAATCCTTTACCGCAACCAAAACCCACCCCCAGGCCACAATAGACTGAGTATGTCTCACAAGCTAGGAAAAACTTCCGCAGCCGGAGAAGATTGTGAAAAAGATGATCATGCTAAATGCGTGAAAGAGGAAGCACAGCCGCCACCTGAAGGAACACAAAACATCACGCTCCTACGCAACCTAGACGGTGTAGACCAACAAAACACCCCTATAGGCCACAGAGCAACCGAAACTCATCCGAGAGCCAATCCTCTCAACGACCGAGGAATCCCTAAGGTTCCCCCATCTCCGGAGGGAGCAAAGAAACTCCTCTAACGGACCCATAAAGTTGGTTAGCAACCAAGGTGCAACAGCATCAGCAGAGCCAAACTGCAAATCCACCGCTCGCTAGGTAGCGAAGCTAATCAACAGGCTCTTACATCTGACATAAAGCCCCACCCCTGCACAAGGAGAGGGAGAAAAAAACAACCAGGCACGCGTTGGAGAAAAAAAAGAACCCCCGGGATAATTCCCACAAACTGGAGAACACGGAATCCCAAATGGTGAGCCCACAAGGCAACATAAGTGTAGAGAAACCAGTCGGAATCGAACCCCGATCTGAAGGAGCCATGAGATGGCTAGATCTAAGTCGAGCATCCAAATTAACAAGATGTATTCTCAGAAAAAAACAATAAGCACCAACGTGACCCTTCCTTCCACGGGGAACCAGAGTCCCCCAGATGAAAAGACTATAGGACGTAGCCCCGAGACACCTAAACGATCTACCGATGAATGCACAGACACTGAAAGCCTCAAAGAGCAGAGAGGCAGCAAACCCAAAAGGCACCCCCCTCCAGGGGAGTCTGCCACAGGCCATAGGAGAAAGGTCAGACAGACCATCCAGAGCCCAACCAAAAAAGGAATAAGATCTATGAGAAACAGTCTCTCAAGCCCCCACAAAACCGTCAGCAAGGCAACTAACATGCAACCACCATGTGCCGAGCAAAGGTCCGCAAAAGGCAGAGACCAGAAAGGGAAAGGTCAAACAGGCTAGAGTCAAATCCTAGACCAAATGAGGACAATAGGGCAACTAACCCCTAAGAAAGGAAGGCCCAGAAGCCCGACCTCACCACAGGTACCCAATCTGCCAACAATTCCAAGCCCCACAAGGAGAACAATGTAACCCATCCTGACCCAACCCCTAACACCCAAGGGGATAACAGGGACAAGGAGAAATAGCCCGAACTTGGACTAATGAGACCGAACCCTCAGAAAAAGAGGCTGGGAAAGCTCATAATAGACCGATCAGAGATAAAATTAACTCCATCTTATATTCCGAAGAACCGTGCAAGAACTGAGAAGTCCCCAGACGAAAAAGCAGAGAATTCCCCAACAAATCAAAAAGACGTTGTAGTAGGACACGCAGCCACACAATCCTATAATGAAACGCACAACATGGGAGAACAATCACCCCCGGGGGGAATATTATAGTGCCGTTCACGGTTTGAACACCCGGGAAAGGCAGGCAGGCACAAAACTGCAAGGAAACCTCAGGATCTTGCAGACAAATCAGCGGCAATAAAATATTAAAATGAAAATGTCTCGCCATCTCCGGGGGAAACAATCCACACTGCGTGGAGGAGACATCAAAGTCAGGGTCACCTGCGAAAGCAAAAGTAGTGTGCGATCGGGAAGGCGCCACCTGAAGAACAGAGCCCCCATAGGGCGATGGCTCAGCAGATCCAAGGTCCCCCGAGCCCAAGGGACCAGGAAAACTATGAAGGCCCAAAAGACAAGAGTGGTAGACTTGCAACAACAGGGCCAAACGACAGTCCTCGTCCGAGGACGACTCATCATCTGATAAAACAATAGTCCCGGGAATTAGAATCTTCCATGGCTAGGACTAATCTAAACGCCAATATTGGAAAACAAAAAACAAACGACTGGCACCTGACACACAATGGCTGGGGCACTCATCACCTCCTATGACCAGACCTCAACGGAGCAAACTCTTTTCCTCTGTCGCCACTCGGTCAGGAATGCGGAAGGGGAAGAACCCCACCCACCCAAGCGTAAACATGCACGGTCAGCAGATGCCCCGCAAAATCCAAAAAGGGTGCTACCGAAAGGCGGCAAAACTAGGCCCACATAAAAGGATACGCAAGACTATACAAACAGACATAAACCCAGAACCCAAAGTTTTTTAGTCATAGATCTGCATTCACAAGCCCAGAAAAAAGCCTCTATGCACTGCATAGAGTAACGCTACTTGTCTCAGCCTCAGAGCCCGTACACACATAACCAATGCAGGTTGAATCATATAAGAAACATAATAAGAGACCCATTCCCCGTTTACCAAACCACCCTAAGGAGGAAATATCCCTTGATTCCAAGATCTGTACTGAAGGTGCCTCAGCAAGGCCCATACTATACTGTCCTAATAAATCACATTACAGACAATGTAATAAAATGAAACAATCTTACCGAAATCTACGCCGTGGAACAGGAACACGGCCCTTCAAGGGTGACGAATAGTGGCAGCGCCTCCGTCATGGATTAGAGAGAAGACAGAAGGTAGCGAAATGAAGCTCGACAACGCCAAGTGCCGAAAGGAGCTGTTATAATGAGTCTGGATGGTGTCACAGGGGAAGCTCCCACTGCACCTCCGGACTCTAACTTTCGCCCAGGCCCTCCACGAGAGGCTAACAGGACTACTTAAAACTCATGTCCCATGTCGAAGGGTAGCACCCTCCATAAGAGACATATTAAAATAAAATAAAAGTAGAAAAAATGGAAAAAAATAAAATAAAACAAACTTCTGACACTTCTCTGCCAACCTCCTGGGATGAAAAGCAAAGAATGACTGGGGGATAGGGGACGTGGGAGGAGTATTTGAGCCTTTGGCTGGTGGGTCTTTGCCTCCTCCTGATGGCCAGGTTCTTATTTCCCATAAGTAATGAATGCAGCTGTGGACTCTTTCCCATTAGGAAGAAAATCCTGAGAAAGGCCTCTTTTTTATGCTGTATATAAAAAGAATATTTCAATATTTCAGTCATTCAGCTGTAACCGATGAGCCCTTATAAAGCTTGGATCATGATTTCTGTACATAAGAATCACTTGGTAATTCTGGGGAATAAGCTCTAAACTGATTTTCATTGTACCAATAAACACATATATTCTATCAGAGCATTTTATATTTACACATATCCCATTTTTATACCAGCTGCAAAGTTTATAATATATGGGATATTGTTTCTCTATGTATTTTTGTATATAAAATGATGGCTTCTGCTAACTGAAACCACAACCCAATAAAGGGCTTGATTACAAGTAGAGCGAAAGCAATAAAGGGTTTATCTTGGGTATTTGCGAGTGTCGGATTTTTCACTCGAATTACAAGTTGAAAGTAAAAACATTACAAAATACAGTTACGCTTCTAATAACATTATCTAATAAAAATTATTTAAAAAAAAATATTACACAAAAAGTTATAAGGGCTCAAACATATGAAGTCTCAGGAGTTAGAGAAATAAAAAGGTAGGCAAATGGCTTTAACATAGAGATACATACATATACATGTTTAATGATCTATATGTATGTATGTAGGTATATATATATATATATATATATATCCTATATAATAATTGGCCAAGTATGTTTGTCAGATGCAGTCATGCGCAGTAGAGACTGCACGTGACAAACATACCTGGCCTTGATCAGTGTCGGCTTGGAGCGAGGCCAGTAACAGCTGTGAGAAGCGGCCGCGCGCTACATGGGAGGTGAGTGACAGCGGGCGTGCGCGAGGTACACAGCATACAAGCTGAACAGCTGTGAGGTCTGGAGAGCGCGAGGCAAGCTGTCACTCACCTCACCTCCCATGTAGTGCCGCGATGGGGGCGTGGCCGGGCGGGTGTCACCGCGATGGGCGTAGCTGTGCGGATGTCGCCGCGATTGGGCGTGGCCGTGTGGGTGTTGCCGTGAGGGGCGTGGCCGTGCGGGTGTCGCCGTGAGGGGGCGTGGTCGGGCGGGGTGCCGCGATGGGGGCGTGGCAAGAGAGGGAGCAAGAGAGGGGGGAGAAGGCCCAAAGAAGGGGGGTGAAGGGCCAAAGAAGGGGGGGAGAGAGCCAAATATATGGGGGAGAGAGCCAAATAGAGGGGGGAGAGAACAAAAGAGGGGGCAGAGAGAGCCAAATAGAGGGGGAGAGAACAAAAGAGGGGGGAGAGCCAAAGAGGGGGGAGAGAGAGCCAAAGAGGGGGGAGAGAACAAAAGAGGGGGCAGAGAGAGCCAAAGAGGGGAGAGAGAGAGCAAAAGAGGGTAGAATGCAAAGGAGAGGGGGGAGAGAAAGCAAAAGAGAGATGGAGAGAGAGCAATAGAGAGGGGGTGAGAGCAAGGGGTGGGACCGCTGTACTGCAAAAAATGGCCCGTGTACACGGGCTTTAGTACTAGTATATATATATATATATATATATATATATATATATATATATGTGTGTGTGTGTGTGTGTGTGTGTGTATACACATATATATTTCTGTAATTATGTGTATTTATGTATTTACAGACATATATAAACAAATACATACATATATACACATATATAGACATACATTTAAATTTGTTTGCAACTGCCACTGCTGATTGAATCTCCAGCCATTTTCCCTTGGGATCAGCAGTTCTCTGTGCTCCCAATCAGTACTTTACCTATGTGTTTATACATTTTGCAGTGTTTAAAAACAGGGTGCAGGGTCACTAGTGCTACAATTACATGCTCTAAAGAATTAGAGCTTGTCATTTTTCCACTATAATGACCCTTTAATATATAAGTAAATCAAACACAATAACCAATTGTACTTACTTATGATCCCCTCCACAATCCCATAATTCAACTTCACAGCTGGAGCCTTTATTCACATTTGGACATTCAAATTCTAGAATCCTATAAATATAACCAATAGTTATTCTTCAGATAAATATTCCAGGACACATTAATCTCATTACATAACACAGCAATCATCAAACTTCTCTTATTTACCACATTATGGGCCAAATAACAAGTGGGGGCTATCTGGTAAAATTTTACAACAGAATGTTAACAGGGCCAACATTTTTATATAAACACACATTTACTGTCTTAACAGCCAGTCACATCAATTTCCTCGGCCATAGGCGCTGTACACACTCCACACCCATTTTTTGTTTCTTCCAGGGCTAGTTAGGAAGCCTTCTGTGCACAGCTAGAGGAATATATCCTAGCGCTTGGTCACTATTACCACTTAATTATCACATTATGGCCCAGATAACAAGTGGGGGCTATCTGGTAAAATTTTACAAGAGAATGTTAACAGGGCCAACATTTTTTAATGCCCCATATTTCAAAAGAAAATTGCAGTGTGCACTAACATTGATCATATTACAAGTGATTAGAGCACCTTGAAACCTGAAGTAAAGTGTTAAGGCTAGAATAAATATATATATATATATAAATAAAGAATTTTATATATATATATATATATATATATATATATATATATATATATATATATATATATATATATATATATATATATATATATACATAAATATACACACACACACAGTATCTCACAAAAGTGAGTACACCCCTCACATTTTTGTAAATATTTTACAATATCTTTTCATGTGACAACACTGAGGAAATGACACTTTACTACAATGGGAAGTAGTAAGTGTACGGCCTATATAACAGTGTAAATTTGCTGTGCCCTCAAAAAAACTAAACACACAGCCAATAATGTCTAAACTGCTGGCAACAAAAGTGAGTACATCCCTAAGTGGAAATGTCCAAATTGGGCCCAATTAGCCATTTTCCCTCCCCGGTGTCATGTGACTCGTTAGTATTACAAGGTCTCAGGTGTAAACGGGGAGCACGTGTGTTAAATTTGGTGTTATTGCTCTCACACTCTCTCATACTGGTCACTGGAAGTTCAACATGGCACCTCATGGCAAACAACTCTGAGGATCTGAAAAAAAGAATTGTTGCTCTACATAAAGATGGCCTAGGCTACAAGAAGATTTCCAAGACCCAGAAACTGAGCTGCAGCATGGTGGGCAAGACCATACAGTGGTTTCACAGGACAGGTTCCACTCAGAACAGGCCTCACCATGGTCGACCAAAGAAGTTGAGTGCACGTGCTCAGCTTCATATCCAGAGGTTGTCTTCGGGAAATAGACGTATGAGTGCTGCCAGCATTGCTGCAGAGGTTGAAGTGGTGGGGTGTCAGCCCATACGCTGCACACTGCATCAAATTGGTCTGCAAGGCTCTCGTAGCAGAAAGAAGCCTCTTCTAAGGATGATGCACAAGATAGCCAGCAAAAAATTTGGTGAAGACAAGCAGACTAAGGACATGGATTACTGGAACCATGTCCTGTGGTCCGATGAGACCAAGATAAACTTATTTGGTTCAGATGGTGTCAAGCGTGTGTGGCGGCAACCAGGTGAAGAGTACAAAAACAAGTGTGTCTTGCCTACAGTCAAGCATGGTGGTGGGAGTGTCATGGTCTGGGCCTGCATGAGTGCTGCCGGCACTGGGGAACTACAGTTCATTGAGGGAACAATGAATGCCAACATGTACTGTGACATATTGAAGCAGAGCATGATCCCCTTCCTTCGGAGACTGGGGCGCAGGGCAGTATTCCAACATGATAACGACCCCAGACACACCTCCAAGACGACCACTGCCTTGTTAAAGAAGCTGAGGATAAAGGTGATGGACTGGCCAAGCATGTCTCTAGACCTAAACCCTATTGAGCATCTGTGGGGCATCCTCAATCGGGAGGTGGGGGAGCGCAAGGTCTCTAACATCCACCAGCTTTGTGATGTCGTCATGGAGTAGTGGCAGAGGACTCCAGTGGCAACCTGTGAAGCTCTGGCGAACTACATGCCCAAGAGGGTTAAGGCAGTGCTGGAAAATCATGGAGGCCACACAAAATATTGACACTTTGGCAACCAATTTGGACATTTCCACTTAGGGGTGTACTCACTTTTGTTTAAAACAGTTTAGACATTAATGGCTGTATGACCTCTCTGTAATCTCAGTCAAGTTGTTAATAGAATTTATAAAACTTACTAATTATAACATTTAATGTGAGGGATACTCGCTAAGCCACTTCGGCACTCATAGCCTGTTAATTTGTAATGCTGAACTTAGAACAGCTACAACGCTGAACCCAGAACAGCGGCAACCTGTGTCCAGTTTGTAGGGAGACGTAATAGTTTCCTAGCTATCTATTTCCTTTAAAATATAGTGGTAGATTACACAATATTATCCTGAAATAATACTATTAGTCGGCGTATCTTTCTCAGATTACTATTTAGAATGCCGAACCTTATATTAAGTTACTAACAAAGACGTTCTCCAAAGCCATTTTATTTTTTGGCTAGTAATAATAAAAGCAGTAACTGAACCTATTGTAATATTGTTACAGAGAGACATTTGCTAAGTGATTTTCGGCACTCCCGATCGGCAATATAGAATGCTGAACGTGGATCAGCTGCTACACTTTTCCGAACTAGTAGGGAGATGAGATTGCCACTGAGGTATTAATTATATCTAGAAGCTTTAGTATTACAACAAGCGCATTACTATTTAGAAACTAAACCGTTAAGCTACTTTAATATTCTCAGCTTATGCAATAAAAACGTTTAAATACTAGGAATAATATACTAGGCTGAGATATAGTAAACCATAAAGGTGCTTGTACTACGTGGTATATACTTAAATCATACTATCAGATGTTACTGAGCTAGCTCCCTGTTGCTTAAAAAGCTTCACAGCAGTAAGAATTTATCCACTTTGTTTATGAATAGACAGAGATGAAGAGTTAGCAATACATACTATTACCAATATACTGCGCTGAGTAAAAATAATTTTACAGAAGTTTCTGATATATACATGGGTAAAACCAGATACCACCAAGTTGTTTGCAAACCTACGCTACTTAAGAGCAATACATGAATTATTAATTCATAAACAACTCATAACCTGTGTATATAAACAGGATGACACCAAATAATAGAAAGTTTGGGTGAACATTAACAGTAATAAAAACGATAAACTGTTCGTGTACACAGGAGAATATTATCTATCTGTCTGAAATTTATGGTAATAGGCACAACTAAGTACCGTTGTCCATACAGGTACAACGAAAACACAGTCTCTCAAGACCCTTTATGTACACACATATATATAGGTGCTTAATACACAATAACCAACACAATTTTCAGCATTGAGGACATATAATTTTTTACACAATTATCAGGAGTGGAATGATTGGTCAGCCATTCGTTGAATTAAATTCCTGTAATCAGACACAGTCCCAGTGTTTATGATAGTTTCAACTGGGTGTTGACGGTTCATACAATTACAGATGGTATCGGTATATATTACACACGTCAACCCACAGTAGGTGTCTGATATCAGGATATTATAAATCCATTTGATTTTATACTTGAGACACCTATCCTACAGAGAAACTCATTTGTGACTGACACTGTGCATATATATATATATATATATTATAACTCGAACATATCTATATACTGAAGTAAGTTGGGCTTAGACTGAGTAGCAGTACATATGCGCTATTTTCATTATAAAGCCAGACAGCCCAGTCAATTCTTATCTCAGGTACCTGACCCCAGGTGGCTATTGGGAGTCCCCCACTCAACTTTACTGAGGATATCATAATTTCTATAGGTGATAGCATTATTTACGAGGCCAATTTCTGGAATACTATAGCAATCACCCAAATATAGAAACAACACTTAACAGAGTGTAGATTTTAACAAATGTTTGTGTGTTTGTGTGTGTTTTTAACGTTTATTAATAAAAGTTATGTTTTAATTACACCCGGACCGCACGCCTTCTAGTCTAGGCATAGAGTGCTGCTTGCATTCTTTCAGTGGATCTCTATCCGCTATCGTTTTGTTTTATGTACTGTGACATATTGAAGCAGAGCATGATCCCCTCCCTTTGGAGACTGGGGCGCAGGGCAGTATTCCAACATGATAACGACCCCAGACACACCTCCAAGACGACCACTGCCTTGTTAAAGAAGCTGAGGGTAAAGGTTATGGACTGGCCAAGCATGTCTCTAGACTTAAACCCTATTGAGCATCTGTGGGGCATCCTCAAACGGGAGGTGGGGGAGCGCAAGGTCTCTATCATCCACCAGCTCTGTGATGTCGTCATGGAGGAGTGGAAGAGGACTCCAGTGGCAACCTGTGAAGCTCTGGCGAACTACATGCCCAAGAGGGTTAAGGCAGTGCTGGAAAATCATGGAGGCCACACAAAATATTGACACTTTGGTGCCCAATTTGGACATTTCCACTTAGGGGTGTACTCACTTTTGTTGAAAACAGTTTAGACATTAATGGCTGTATGTTGAGTTATTTTGAAGGGACAGCAAATTTACACTGTTTTACAGGGTGTACACTCACTACATTACATTGCAGCAAAGTGTCATTTCTTCAGTGTTGTCACATGAACAGATATAATAAAATATTTACAAAAATGTGAGGGGTGTACTCACTTTTGTGAGATACTGTGTATATATATATATATATATATATATATATATATATATATAAAACAGAATTTATGCTTACCTGATAAATTTCTTTCTCTTACGGTGTATCCAGTCCACGGATTCATCCTTACTTGTGGGATACTTTCAATCCCTACAGGAAGTGGCAAAGAGAGCACACAGCATAGCTCCCCTCAGGCTCCGCCCCCCCAGTCATTCGACCGACGGTTAGGAGAAAAAGGAGAACCATAGTGTGCAGTGGTGACTGTAGTTTTACAAAAAATAAATTTGAACCTGACTTAATTGCCAGGGCGGGCCGTGGACTGGATACACCGTAAGAGAAAGAAATTTATCAGGTAAGCATAAATTCTGTTTTCTCTTACATTGGTGTATCCAGTCCACGGATTCATCCTTACTTGTGGGAACCATTACCAAAGCTTTAGGACACGGATGAAGGGAGGGAACAAGTCAGGTAACCTAAACGGAAGGCACCACTACTTGCAAAACCTTTCTCCCAAAAAAATAGCCTCAGAAGAAGCAAAAGTATCGAATTTGTAAAATTTGGCAAAAGTATGCAGTGAAGACCAAGTCGCTGCTTTACAAATCTGTTCAACAGAAGCCTCATTCTTGAAAGCCCATGTGGAAGCCACAGCTCTGGTGGAAAGAGCTGTAATTCGTTCAGGAGGCTGCTGTCCAGCAGTCTCATAAGTCAATCGGATAATGCTTTTCAGCCAAAAGGAAAGAGAGGAAACGATAGCTTTTTGACCTCTCCTCTTACCAGAATAGACAACAAACAAGGATGACGTGTGTCTGAAATCTTTAGTTGCTTTTAAATAGAATTTTAAAGCACGAACCACATCAAGATTGTGTAACAGCTGTTCCTTCTTAGAAACTGAATTAGGACACAGAGAAGGAACAATGATTTCCTGGTTAATATTCTTATTAGAAACCACTTTCGGAAGGAAACCAGGTTTTGTACGCAAAACAACCTTATCTGCATGAAACACCAGATAGGGTGAATTACACTGCAAAGCAGACAATTCTGTAACTCTTCGAGCAGAAGAAATAGTTACCAAAAACAAAACTTTCCAAGATAATCACTTAATATCTATGGAATGTAAAGGTTCAAACGGAACCCCTTGAAGGACAGAAAGAACTAAATTTAGACTCCATGGAGGAGCCACAGGTTTATAGACAGGCTTGATTCTGACTAAAGCCTATGCAAACGCTTGAACGTCTGGTACTTCCGCCAGACACCTGTGAAACAGAATAGATAGAGCAGATATCTGTCCCTTTAAGGAACTAGCTGACAATCCTTTCACCAATCCTTCTTGGAGAAATGACAAAATCCTAGGAATCCTAATCTTACTCCACGAGTAAACCTTGGATTCACACCAACAAAGATATTTCCGCCATATCTTATGGTAAATGTTCCTGGTGATAGGTTTTCTAGCCTGGATCAAAGTATCTATAAGTGATCCAGAGAATCCACGCATAGATAGAAATAAGCGTTCAATCTCCAAGCAGTCAGCTGCAGAGAACTAGATTTGGATGCTTGAATGGACCTTGAATTAGAAGATCCTGCCTCAATGGCAGTGTCCATGGTGGAACAGATGACATGTCCACTAGGTCTACATACCAAGTCCTGCGTGGCCACGCAGGCGCTATCAAAATTACCGAAGCCTTCTCCTGTTTGATTCTGGCTACCAGAGGGAGAAGGGGAAACGGTGGAAAAACATAAGCCAGATTGAAGGACCAAGGCGCTACTAGACGCCTTGGGGTCCCTGGACCTGGATCCGTAAAGAGAAAGTTTGGAGTTCTGACGGGACGCCATCAGATCCAACTCTGGAATACCCCATAGCTGGGTAAGCTGAGCAAAAACCTCCGGAAGGAGTTCCCACTCCCCCGGGTGAAAGGTCTGACGAATCAGAAAATCCGCCTCCCAGTTGTCTATTCCTGGGATGTGAATTGCAGATAGATGGCAGGAGTGATCCTCCGCCCATTTGATGATCTTGGATACTTCCTTCATCGCTAGGGAACTCTTTGTTCCTCCCTGATGATTGATGTACGCTACAGTCGTGATGTTGTCCGACTGAAACCTGATGAACCTGGCCTCCGCTAGTTGAGGCTATGCCTGGAGCGTGTTGAATATCGCTCTCAGTTCCAAAATGTTTATTGGGCGAAGAGACTCTTCCCAAGACCATAGGCCCTGAGCTTTCAGGGAGTCCCAGACCGCACCCCTGCCTAACAGACTGGAATCGGTCGTGACAATGATCCACTCTGGTCTGCGGAAGCACATTCCCTGATACAGGTGATCCTGAGACAACCACCAGAGAAGATAATCTCTGGTTTTCTCGTCCATTTGTATCTAAGGAGACAATCTGCATAATCCCCATTCCACAGTTTGAGCATGCACAGCTGCAGTGGTCTGAGATGAATTCTGGCAAAGGGAACAACGTCCATTGCCGCAACCATTAACCCGATTACCTCCATGCACTGAGCTACAGAAGGCCGAGGAACAGAATGAAGAACTCGGCAAGTAGTTAAAAGTTTTAACTTCCTGACCTCCGTCAGAAATATTTTCATCTCTACCGAGTCTATTAGCCTTCCCAGGAAGGGAACCCTAGTGAGCGGGGACAGAGAACTTTTTTCGACGTTCACCTTCCACCCGTGAGACCTTAGAAAGGCCAGAACTATTTCTGTATGAGCCTTGGCTCTTTGAAAAGACGACGCCTGAATTAATATGTCGTCCAGATAAGGTGCTACTGCAATGCCCCGCGGTCTTAGTACCGCTAGAATGGACCCTAGCACCTTTGTGAAAATTCTTGTCCAGAAAGGCGAACCTTATGAACTGATGGTGATCTTTGTGGATAGGAATATGCAGGTACGCATCCTTTAAATCCACGATAGTCATATATTGATCTTCCTGGATCAATGGTAAGATTGTCTGAATGGTTTCCATTTTGAATGATGGAACTCTGAGGAATTTGTTTAGAATTTTTAAATCCAGGATTGGCCTGAAAGTTCCTTCCTTTTTGGGAACTACAAACAGGTTTGAGTAAAAACCCAGTCCTTGCTCTGCAGTTGGAACTGGGTGTATTACTCCCATCTTTAGAAGATCTTCTACACCACGTAAGAACGCCTGTTTCTTTGTCTGGTCTGAAGACAAACGAGAAATGTGGAACCTTCCTCTTGGGGGAGAGTCTTCAAATTCTAGAAGATACCCTTGAGCAACAATTTCTAATGCCCAGGGATCTGGAACATCTCTTGCCCAAGCGTGAGCAAGAGAGAAAGTCTGCCCCCTACTAGATCCGGTCCCGGAGCGGGGGCTACCCTTTCATGCTGTCTTGGTAGCAGCAGCAGGCTTCTTGGCCTGTTTACCCTTGTTCCAGCCCTGCAAAGGCTTTTATGTTGCTTTGGGCTGGGAAACGTTACCCACTTGCTTTGCGGTTGCAGAGGTTGAAGCAGGTCCGCTCCTGAAGTTGCGAAAGGAGCGCAAATTAGCCTTAAAAGGACTATCTTGTGGAAGGGCATGGCCCTTTCCTGATATTAAGTAATTTTGTTTTGGACGACACGTCAGCCGACCATGATTTGAGCCAGAGCGCTCTTCGCGTCACAATGGCAAAACCAGAGTTTTTCGCCGCTAATTTAGTTAATTGTAAAGCGGCATCTGTAATGAAAGAATTAACCAGCTTTAGAGCATGAATTCTATCCATGACTTCGTCATATGAAGTCTCCCTCTGGAGCGACTCCTCCAGCGCCTCAACCAAAAAGCCGCTGCAGTAGTTACAGGAATAATGCAGGCAATTGGTTGAAGGATACCTTGTTGAACAAATATTTTCTTTAGTAACCCTTCTAATTTGTTATCCATAGGATCTTTGAAAACACAACTGTCTTCTATTGGTATAGTTGTGCGCTTAGCTAGTGTTGAAACTGCTCCCTCTACCTTAGGGACCGCCTGCCACGCGTCCCGCCTGGGGTCAGTTATGGGGAACATTTTCTTAAAGATAGGGGGGGAACAAAAGGTACGCCTGGTCTCTCCCACTCCCTAGTCACAATATCCGCCACCCTCTTAGGGATTGGAAACGCATCAGTGTATACAGGGACTTCTAAAAACTTGTCCATTTTACACAATTTTTCTGGGACCACCATAGGGTCACAATCAACCAGCGTAGCTAAAACCTCCTTAAGCAGTACGCGGAGGTGTTCCAGCTTAAATTTAAACGCTAAGAAATCTGATTCTGCCCGCTGAGAAATTTTACCTGCGTCACAAATTTCTCCCTCAGACAGTACATCCCTCACCGCCACGTCAGGGGGATGTGAGGGTACAACAGATAAATTATCCAAAACTTCTGATTGCTCATCCTCTGTTCTTAAAACTGAGCTATCACGCTTTGTAGGAAAAACAGGCAGTTTGGATAGAAATGCTGCAAGGGAATTATTGATGACTGCTGCTAATTGTTGCAATGTAATAGGGGCCAATGCGCTAGAGGTACTAGGCATCGCTTGCGCGGGCGTAACTGGTGTCGACACATGGGGAGAGGAAGGAGGGCTATCCTCATTACCTTCCGTTAAAGAATCATCCTGGGCCACATTTTTAAGTGTCACTGCATGGTCTTCAAAATGTTTGGTCTTTAAACACAAATGTAAAAGGGGGGACCGCCATGGCTTTTAAACACATAGAACAAGGTCTATCTGTAGGCTCAGACATGTTAAACAGACTTAGACAGCACTCAAATACAGTAAAATACAATTTTTGAAAAAACAGTACTGTGCCTTTAAATAATAAAACGTGCATACTTTTTTACTAAACCTCCAAAAATCATCCAATCTTTATGAAATTTTCACCATATGATCCTAATGCTTGGAAATGATTGCACAGTAAATTTCAAGTCAATTAACCCCCTACTGCCCAAACCGGAGCAAATTAACCATGCCACAGCCTTTGCTGTGTTCCTACCTTCCTTGGGGATTAGTTTTGATTGAAAATAAGCCTCTCTGAAGTCCTCAAGTAATCTTTGGACCCTTCACATGTGTCTGCATGAAGCTGTTTGTAAAATCAACTGCGCAACTGAGGTGCGAAATTCAGGCCCCCTCCATCTTCCCTCAGGAGTTTGTGGGGCCTTCTTAAGCCAAAATAGGTATCTAAATATATGCCATGCGGAATAAAACCCCAAAAAGTGTTTTAAATGCAATATAAAACTTGTATAATGTCAGATTATCTTAAAAAATAATTTATTGCCCCTTAACAGTGTCCACCAGTGTATTGAGCCCTTTCAATAAGCCTTCCTTCTATACTAAGTCTCAGAATATGGCTTACCTTTCCCACATGGGGATTCCTGTCAGTCTTCTAGCATTACTAAGTCTTGACTAGAAAAAATGACTGAAACATACCTTAAAGCAGTTAAGCCTGCAAACTGTTCCCCCCAACTGAAGTTTTCCTGTACTCAACAGTCCTGCGTAGGAACAGCAATGGATTTTAGTTACAAGGTGCTAAAATCATTTTCCTCTCAGCAGAATCTTCATCATTTTCTGCCTCAGAGTAAATAGTACAAACCGGCACTATTTTAAAATAACAAACTTTTGATTGAAGAAAAAAACTACAAACTAACACCACATTCCCTTTACACTCCCGTGGAGATGCTACTTGTTAGAGCGGCAAAGAGAATGACTGGGGGGCGGAGCCTGAGGGGAGCTATATGGACAGCTCTGCTGTGTGCTCTCTGTAGGGATTGAGAATATCCCACAAGTAAGGATGAATCTGTGGACTGGATACACCAATGTAAGAGAAATAAAATAAAAAAATAATATATATATATATATATATATATATATATATATATATATATATATATATATATATATATATATATATATATATATATAGATAGATAGATATATATTCACAAAACAAATGCACTCACAGAAATTTTGGATACCATCAAAGTCAAAATGTATTGACGTTTCGAGGAGTATAATATCCCCTTAATCAGAATAAAGAATATGTGCAAAACATCAGTCCTAAATAGTGTACAATCATAAAAATACCCTTGTGGCGCCACACATCGTGAATGGAACGCAAGCCATGCGTTCCAGTGAAAGCGGAAGTGACGTAATGTCCGGTCTGAAAAAATATAATTTGTCAATTAAAGGGACAGTAAACGTTCAGAATAATTTTATATATTTCTGCACACAGTTCAGAATTATATAACATTATTTTAGCGGTAACTTCAAAAATTAAAAGTATTTGCTGATTTTGTAGTGTAACGTTGGACTCCACTCCAGGATCTACTGAGCGGGTCTTGGATATCCAAAGCGATTTGCGGGCTTGCTGGCTAGTTACAGTATGCCCGGTCACGCTATTGGACTAAATGTAGCTCGCTCCGACTCTGGTCTAGTAGCAGGAGCGAGCTACATTTAGTCCAATAGCGCCACCGGTTTACAATATTTACAATTTTGGTACAAAAGGGATGGGTATGTTTATGATTGTACACTATTTAAGAGTGATGTTTTGCACATATTGTTTATTCTGATGAAGGGGATATTATAGTCCCCGGAACATCAATACATTTTGACTTTGATGGTACTGTGTTTGCCCTTTTTATTTGAACGAAAAGCACATAACTATTTTTTAAAATGAAGATGAGGACAAGGGTTAACATGAGGGTCCCTCCCCCCCTTTTTAAACATAAATAATCAAGTATTCTAAGTGGGGGAAAACCAAGTCATGAACCTCGACAAGCAGAGTAACATGAATAGTGCAAAAGGAGATCTCATCCTTCAATACATGCAAACTATGCTCAAATCACATTACCTAACACCTTGTGTTGGGTTGTATTCTCCACCAACAGACTCTGTAGCATCAGCCAAAAAATTTCCTAAAAATGTTTTACCCGACTGTAAGAAAACAGAAATAATTAAGGGCACGAGATCATAAGAAAACAGAAAAAAAAAACACGTTTTGAAATAAAAAAAAAAATTCTTTGAAATAATTACCAACGGAAGCACAAAATTTCTATTAGAACTATAACTTTCTTTCATGTAATTGTCAAGAGTCCATGAGCTAGTGACATATGGGATATACAATCCTACCAGGAGGGGCAAAGTTTCCCAAACCTCAAAATGCCTATAAATACACCCCTCACCACACCCACAATTCAGTTTTACAAACTTTGCCTCCTATGGAGGTGGTGAAGTAAGTTTGTGCTAAGATTTCTACGTTGATATGCGCTTCTCAGCATTGTTGAAGCCCGATTCCTCTCAGAGTACAGCGAATGTCAGAGGGACGTGAAGGGAGTATCACCTATTGAATACGATGATTTCTCTAACGGGGGTCTTTTTCATGGGTTCTCTGTTATCAGTCGTAGAGATTCATCTCCTACCTCCCTTTTCAGATTGACGAAATACTCTCAAATTTACCATTACCTCTACTAAGAACTGTTTTAGTACTGGTTTGGCTATCTGCTTTATGTGGATGGGTGTCTTTTGGTAAGTATGTTTTCATTTACTTAAGACACTCTCAGCTATGGTTTGGCACTTTATGCAAATTATATAAAGTTCTAAATATATGTATTGTACTTATATTTGCCATGAGTCAGGTTCATGTATTTCCTTCTGCAGACTGTCAGTTTCATATTTGGGAATATAAACACTTTAAGAAATGTATTTCTTACCTGGGGTTTAGTCTTTTTCAATTTGACTACTTTTTGCATTTGCGGGTATTAGGCCCGTGGGTGCGTCAAATGTTAGACTTTATTACGTCATTTTTGGCGCAAACTTTTTTGGCGCGGGAAATTACGTTTTTGACGCAACTTCGTAATTTCCGGCGTCATACGTGACGTCGAGACCTTTCACACGGCAGCGTCATTAGTGACGCAAGTGTGTCAATTCCGGTCATTTTTGGCGCCAAAAAAAGTTTACGTTACGTTGTGCGTCATACTTGGCGCCAATTTTTTCTTCATTATTTCAATACCCCATTGTTGTTTGCCTCCTGTTTTCTTTTCTATCAAGAGGCCTATGCTTTTGCATTTTTTCCCATTCCTGAAACTGTCATTTAAGGAAATAGATAATTTTGCTTTATATGTTGTTTTTTCTCTTACATTGAGCAAGATGTCCCAATCTGATCCTGCCTCTGAAGTTTCTGCTGGAACATTGCTGCCTGACATGGGTTCTACAAAAGCTAAGTGCATTTGTTGTAAAATTGTAGAAATTATTCCACCGAATGTCATTTGTAATAGTTGTCATGATAAACTTTTACATGCAGTGTTTCTATCAGTAATAGTACATTGCCAGTTGCAGTTCCTTCAACTTCTAATGTGCATGGTATACCTGTAAATTTTAAATAATTTGTTTCTGAATCTATTATGAAGGCTTTGTCTGCATTTCCACCTTCTAATAAACGTAAAAGGTCTTTTAAAACTTCTCATTTAGCTGATGAAATTTCAAATGACTAACAACATAATAATTCATCCTCTTCTGATGAGGATCTATCTGAAACAGAAGATCCTTCCTCAGATTTTGACACTGACAAAACTACTTATTTATTTAAAATAGAGTATATGCGTTCTTTATTAAAAGAAGTGTTAATTACTTTGGATATTGAGGTAACCAGTCCTATTGACGTTCAGTCTAATAAACGTTTAAATGCTGTTTTTAAACCTCCTGTGGTTTCCCCAGGTGTTTTTCCCATTCCTGAGGCTATTTCTGATATGATTTCTAAGGAATGGAATAAGCCAGGTACTTCCTTTATTCCTTCTTCAAGGTTTAAGAGATTGTATCCTTTACCAGCAAAATCTATAGAGTTTTGGGAAAAGATCCCCAAAGTTGATGGGGCTATTTCTACTCTTGCTAAACGTACCACTATTCCTATGGAAGATAGCACTTCCTTTAAGGATCCTTTAGATAGGAAGCTTGAATCTTATCTAAGGAAGGCCTATTTATATTCAAGTCATCTTCTCAGACCTGCTATTTCTTTGGGTGATGTTGCGGCTGCATGAACTTTCGGGTTGGAAAATTTAGCGCAACATGAATTGAATTCTGCCATATCTAGCATTGTTCGCTTACTGCAACATGCTAATCATTTTATTTGTGATGCCATTTTTGATATTATCAAAATTGATGTTAGATCCATGTCTTTAGCTGTATTAGCTAGAAGAGCTTTGTGGCTTAAATCTTGGAATGCTGATATGACATCTAAATCTAGATTACTATCTCTTTCTTTCCAAGGTAATAATTTATTTGGTTCTCAGTTGGATTCTATTATTTCAACTATCACTGGAGGAAAAGGAGTGTTTTTGCCCCAGGATAAAAAAACCTAAGGGTAAATCTAAGGCTTCTAGCCGTTTTCGTTCTTTTCGTCAGAATAAGGAACAAAAACTCAATCCTCCTCCCAAGGAATCTGCTTCCAGTTGGAAGCCTTCCTCAAATTGGAATAAATCCAAGCCATTTAGGAAACCAAAGTCTGCCCCTAAGTCCGCATGAAGGTGCGGCCCTCATTCCAGCTCAGCTGGTAGGGGGAAGATTAAGGTTTTTCAAGGATTTTTGGATAAAATCTGTCCAAAATCATTGGATTCAGAGCATTGTCTCTCAAGGGTATCGAATAGGATTCAAAGAAAGACCTCCTGTGAGAAGATTTTTTTCTCTCATGCATTCCTGTAAATCCAGTAAAAGCTCAGGCTTTTCTGAAGTGTGTTTCAGACCTGGAGTCTTCAGGGGTAATCATGCCAGTTCCTCCTCAGGAACAAGGTTTGGGGTTTTATTCAAACGTATTCATTGTACCAAAGAAAGAAAATTTGTTCAGACCAGTTCTGGATCTGAAAATTTTGAATCATTATGTAAGGGTCCCAACTTTCAAGATGGTGACTATAAGGACTATTCTGCCTTTTGTTCAGCAAGGACATTATATGTCTACAATAGACTTGCAGGATGCATACCTTCATATTCCGATTCATCCAGAACACTATCAGTTTCTGAGATTCTCTTTTCTAGACAAGCATTACCAATTTGTTGCTCTTCCATTTGGCCTAGCAACAGCTCCAAGAATCTTTTCAAAGGTTCTGGGTGCCCTACTATCTGTAATAAGAGAACAGGGTATTGCGGTGTTTCCTTATTTGGACGATATCTTGGTACTAGCTCAGTCTTTACATACTGCAGAATCTCACCCGAATCAACTAGTGTTGTTTCTTCGGAAACATGGTTGGAGGATCAATTTACTAAAAAGTTTCTTGATTCCTCAGACAAGGGTCACCTTTTTAGGTTTCCAGATAGATTCAGTGTCCATGACTCTGTCTCTAACAGACAAGAGACATTTAAAATTGGTCGCAGCATGTCGGCTCCTTCAGTCTCAGTCATTCTCTTCAGTGGCTATGTGCATGGAAGTTTTAGGTCTCATGACTGCAGCATGGGACGCAATCCCCTTTGCTCATTTTCACATGAGACCTCTACAGCTTTGTATGCTGAATCAATGGTGCAGGGATTATACAAAGATATCACAACTAATATCCTTGAATCCCAATGTACGACACTCTCTGATATGGTGGATAGATCACCATCGTTTGGTTCAAGGGGCTTCTTTTGTTCGCCCAACCTGGACTGTGATCACAACAGATGCAAGTCTTTCAGGTTGGGGAGCTGTTTGGGGGTCTCTGACAGCACAAGGGGTTTGGAAATCTCAAGAGGTGAGATTACCAATAAATATTTTAGAACTCCGTGCAATTCTCAGGGCTCTTCAGTTCTGGCCTCTACTAAAGAGAGAACCGTTCATTTGTTTTCAGACAGACAATATCACAACTGTGGCTTATGTCAATCATCAGGGTGGGACTCACAGTCCCCAAGCTATGAAAGAAGTATCTCGGATACTTGCTTGGGCGGAATCCAGCTCCTGTCTAATCTCTGCGGTACATATCCCAGGTGTAGACAATTGGGAGGCGGATTATCTCAGCCGCCAGACTTTACATTCAGGGGAGTGGTCTCTCCATCCAGATGTGTTTTTTCAGATTGTTCAGATGTGGGGGCTTCCAGAGATAGATCTCATGGCCTCTCATCTAAACAAGAAACTTCCCAGATACCTGTCCAGGTCCAGGGATGTTCAGGCGGAAGCAGTGGATGCGCTGACACTTCCTTGGTGTTATCGACCTGCTTACATCTTCCCGCCTCTAGTTCTCCTTCCAAGAGCGATTTCCAAAATCATCATGGAACAGTCTTTTGTGTTGCTGGTGGCTCCAGCATGGCCACACAGGTTTTGGTATGCGGATCTGGTTCGAATGTCCAGTTGCCCGCCTTGGCCACTTCCGTTACGGCCGGACCTACTATCTCAAGGTCCGTTTTCCATCAGGATCTCAAATCATTAAATTTGAAGGTATGGAAATTGAACGCTTAGTTCTAAGTCATAGAGGTTTCTCTGATTCAGTGATTAATACTATGTTACAAGCTCGTAAATCTGTCTCTAGAAAGATTTATTATAGAGTTTGGAAGACTTACATTTCATGGTGTTCTTCTCATAAATTCTCCTGGCATTCTTTTAGAATTCCTAGAATTTTGCAGTTTCTTCAGGATGGTTTGGATAAGGGTTTGTCTGCAAGTTCCTTGAAAGGACAAATCTCCGCTCTTTCTGTTTTATTTCACAGAAAGATTGCTATACTTCCTGATATACACTGTTTTTTACAGGCTTTAGTTCGTATTAAGCCTGTCATTAAGTCAATTTCTCCTCCTTGGAGTCTTAATTTGGTTCTGAGGGCTTTACAGGCTCTTCCATTTGAACCTATGCATTCTTTGGACATTAAACTACTTTCTTGGAAAGTGTTGTTCCTTTTGGCTATCTCTTCTGCTAGAAGAGTTTCTGAGCTATCTGCTCTTTCTTGTGAGTCTCCTTTTCTGATTTTTCATCAGGATAAGGCAGTCTTGTGGACTTCTTTTCAATTTTTACCTAAGGTTGTGAATTCTAACAACATTAGTAGAGAAATTGTTGTCTCTTCTTTATGTCCTAATCCTAAGAATTCTTTGGAGAGATCCTTACATTCTTTGGATGTGGTAAGAGCTTTGAAATATTATGTGGAAGCTACTAAAATTTCAGGAAGACTTCTAGTCTATTTGTTTTATTTTCTGGTCCTAGGAAAGGTCAGAAAGCTTCTGCTATTTCCTTGGCTTCTTGGTTGAAACTTTTGATTCATCAAGCTTATTTGGAGTTGGGTCAAACCCCGCCTCAGAGAATTACAGGTCATTCTACTAGATCAGTCTCCACTTCATGGGCTTTTAAGAATTAAGCTTCAGTTGATCAGATTTGCAAAGCAGCCACTTGGTCCTCTTTGCATACATTTACTAAATTCTACCATTTTGATGTATTTGCTTCTTCGGAAGCAATTTTTGGTAGAAAAGTTCTTCAGGCAGCTGTTTCAGTTTGATTCTTCTGCTTTTTGATTTAAGTTTTTTTCTTTCAAAAGTGAAAATAAACTTATTTTTGGGTTGTGGATTATTTTCTCAGCGGAATATGGCTGTTTTTGTTTTATTCCCTCCCTCTCTAGTAAATCTTGAGTGGAAGACTCCACATCTTGGGTATTGATATCCCATATGTCACTAGCTCATGGACTCTTGCCAATTACATGAAAGAAAACATAATTTATGTAAGAATTTACCTGATAAATTCATTTCTTTCATATTGGCAAGAGTCCATGAGGCCCACCCTTTTTATGGTGGTTATGATTTTTTTGTATAAAGCACAATTATTTCCAAATTTCCTTTGTTGATGCTTTCTACTCCTTTCTTTATCACCCCACTGCTTGGCTATTCGTTAAACTGAATTGTGGGTGTGGTGAGGGGTGTATTTATAGGCATTTTGAGGTTTTGGAAACTTTGCCCCTCCTGGTAGGATTGTATATCCCATATGTCACTAGCTCATGGACTCTTGCCAATATGAAAGAAATGAATTTATCAGGTAAACTCTTAGATAAATTATGTTATTTTTTTTATTAGTGTAATAGTGAAGTACCAACAAAGTTAAAATTGTATTTTGTGATTTGGATAGAACATACAATTTCAAATAACTTTCCAATATACTTTTGTTATCTAATTTGCTTTGTTCTCTTTGTATCATTTGTTGCAAAGCATACTTAGGTAGACTCAAGAGCTGCAATGTATTACCAGGAGCTAGCTACTCATTGGTGTCTGCAAATATGTCTCTTGTCATTGGCTAACCTGATGTATTTAGCTAACAACCAGTAATGTATTGCTGTTCCTGGAAAAAAAGACACCATGAGAATGAAGCAAATAAGATTATGGAAGAAAACTGGAAAGCTGTATACAATTGTACACCCTATCTGAAGCATGAAAGAAAATGTAGTCCTTTAACCACTTAAGGACCGGGCAGTTCAGACTAAGACTTCCCCAAAAGACCAGAACATTTTTTAGCATTTTTGCCATCACTACATTTAAACAGAAATGGAGCCTTATTTTTTTATTTACCTATCAAAAAATATATATACATTTTTTAGTAGACAACCCTAAGTATTGATCTAGGCCATTTTGTTATATTTCATGCCACCAAATAAAAAAAAAAAAAGTTAACTTTTTCACAAACTTTGTGTTTCTCACTAAAATGATTTACATACTGCTTGTACAATCATGGCACAAATTATTGTAAAAGCTTCTCTGGGATCCACTTGTTCAGAAATAGCAGACATATATGGCTTTGCCATTGCTTTTTGGTAATTAGAAGGCCGCTAATTGCAGCTGTGCACCACACTTTTAAAATTCCTAGCAGTGAATGGGTTAATTAGGTAGCTAGTAAGGTTAATTTTAGCTTTAGTGTAGAGGTTAGCCTTCCACCTGACACCTCTCACCTCATGATCCCGCCCTGATCCCTCTCAAACAGCTCTCTTCCTTCCCCCACCCTCCAATGGTCACCCCCATCTTAAGTACTGGCAGACAGTCTGCCAGTATGCAGTTTTATACCTTTTTAAACATTTTTTTTTTTAATATATTATTATTATTTTCCATAGTGTTTGATTACCCCACTACCTTCCCACCTCTGTGATCCCTCCCAAAAAGCTCTTTAACCCTCCCCCTTCTAATTCCCACCATCTTAGATACTGGCAGCTATCTGCCAGTACCCAGTTATCCATCAATGTTGTTTTATTTTATAATAATAATACTTTTTTCTGTAATCTAGCTGCCCCCCTTATTACCCCCCCCCCCAGATCGCTTTCCCACCCTCTAATCCCCCCTCCACTATAAGAGCCCCCTCTCCCTCCTTCACTCTCCCTCCTTCCCACTCACTGCCGCTCTAAAAAAAAAAATCTGTAGCGTAGCGGTCCCCCCTGCCCCCTCCAGCAATGGGACTCCCACCCTCCTAACCCTCCCACACCACCAACGATTGGCACCATCGGTACCTCTGCTCTTTTATTTCTGCACTGCCCCACATGTTGGGCATGCAGAAATAGCGTGATCTCGCTACTTTTAGCGAGATCGCGCCAGAGAAAGACCCAGGACAGCAGCGCTGTACAGGGTATGTCGCTGGTCGTTAAGGGGTTAAAGTCTTATGGCTGTTCCTAAGCAGGATATGGGCAGTGTGCCAATATGGGTATCCATTTGCATGCAACCACTAATCATTGGCGCTGTCCTGCTCAGGAGCAGCTTGGCAATACTCCTACTGCTTAACTATGTGTTCAACACCTTTGTGAGGGTTTAACAATTATTATGGAACATTAGTGTAATAATAAAATATTCTAATGAACTGCAGTAGTTTACCTTTACACATTTTTAAATCTTGTTTATGTTATGTATATAAAACTAAAATATCCCAGAACCCTCCCTCTACAATGCACCCCTGTCTAAATTTTCTTCCTCACTACTAAACATTTTGGGCCAGATTACAAGTGGAGCGTTAATTAACGCTCCCGCTCGAGCATTAACTGCACTAAAAGTTTAGCTTATTGCGTGCGTCGGGCCCCTACTTGCGTGCAAACACGATCGCACATTCTTATGTGCTCTAACCCAACATGAAAATAAAAATATTTCCCATTCCAATGTTCTTTACATACAATGTTATATATATATATATATTTTTTTTGGCACAATAATATATCTATAACATACATATACACATATATATATATATACATATATATATATATATATATATATATATATATATATTTTAAGGCTGAGTTAGACTAGTCGACTAATCGATTAGTCTCTCATTAATCGACTAGTACGGCATTAGTCGATTACTGATATATTCAATTTTGCTATATTTTGATAGTCAAAAACAGCCCTTAGCCAGCCTACCAGCCCGCAGCCTTAGCCTAAGCCTACTACCGATTGCGGATTGTCTCACTTGGTGGCAGTTATGATAACGTGTTATTAATAAATTTTAAAAAATAAATTTAAAAAAAAAAAAACAATTTTACGACATTAAAAATATTTTGCATTTAATACCTATTTTCTGGCAAGAGGGGGTAATTTCGACTAGTCGAAAGCAACAGCCCTCGACTAGTCGATTGTAAAAACATTGGAATGGGAAATAAGTACAGTAAATACAAAGTATAACACTTTATGAAAACCTTGGGGTCTAATCATTTTAATCCATCTCTCATGATGTTGTGGGGTTTCTACTACATATATGTAGGAGAGTCCACTAGATCCGCTAAGGACAGAATTATCGAACACAAAAGTAATATATGGACTGGTAATACAAAAGCCCCCCTAGCTGCCCACTTTTTAAAGGCTGGCCATTCCATTAGTCAATTAAAATTTCAGATAATTGACAGTATTGACACTCCACGAAGAGGGGGTAATAGGGAGTTAATGCTCAAACAAAAAGAGTCCTATTGGATATATGAACTTGAGTGTTTAGAACCAAAAGGGTTAAATAAAGACTGGGACCTCACTGTATTCTTATGATGAATTAATGTTGATTATAAATATTGAATTTCTTATGATGAAATGACTTTCTATGATGAAATGATGTTGATTTAAATATTTTTTACACATTGGTTGCTGCTGTACATGTCAGGCGCGATGAATTGCTAATATTGAGACTTAAAATTGTATAGTTAAATTGTGAATATATATATAAAGAATGGGTTAATTGTTCTTGAGCGCCACCTAGTGGCACACCTGTATATAAATCACTCTGTTGTTTGTGTTAAGCATGGCATGACTAAGGGATAAGGTCCCGAAACGTTGCCCTACTTTTGTCTTATTTAATAAATTTATATTGGAATTTGCGGTCACTCTTGCTATTCTTCATATGTATTTTTGGGCCTAGGCAGTGGCCCTTGGGTGACTTGCAATACCTAGCTAGAGTGCTGAAATATTCTCATTGATATGTTTCTACTACATGATCAATCTGTTTGTTCTGTTTTGCTCTGCTTCACTTATGTCTCTTTATTCAGTATTGCTTGTTCATTTTGGAGAGAGAGAGAGAGGAGAGAGAGGAGAGAGAAGAGAGAGAAGAGAGAGAGAAAAGAGAGAGAAGAGAGAAGAGAGAGAGAAGAGAGAGAGAAGAGAGAGAGAAGAGAGAGAGAGAAGAGAGAGAGGGAAGAGAGAGAGAGAAGAGAGAGAAGAGAGAGAGAGAATTATAAACCTAATAAAATAATCACACAACACAGAATATATAATTAAACTAAGTTAAATGAGCAAAAACATTTGCTAAACATCATTATAAACCTAATAAAATAATCACACAACACAGACTTTACTTTCATTTTTCTTCAAACAATTATTTCTATGCATTTCAATCTGGACTGATTTATAGACAGGAAGATCTTGTTCCTATGAAAGCTGCTCGATAGCTCAGGTCTAGTTATACTGATTAATTTTAGCTTGCTTGACTTGCATATCTTTGCTGCAACACAAGCGGACAGCTCCACCTACTGGCTATTTTAATCAATGCACTGCTTCTCAATGCTTTTCAATAGCAGTCACATGACTGGAAAAAAAGGTTGTTATTCTGAAACGGTGCAAATTGAACCCGAGGGCCACCTGGGTGTATATATATATATATATACATCTTTTGACATGTATATGTGTATATCTCTATGTTAAAGCCGTTTGCCTGCCTCTTTATTTCTAGCACCTGAGACCTCATATGTTTGAGCTTTTATCACTTTTGTGTGCAATATTTTTTTTATTTAATTTTTATTAGATGGTGTTATTATGACTGTGTGTGTACTTTGTAATATATTTTTGATGTGTTTTGTTTCGTAAAACAGTTAACCAGTGCCCTGAGGACGCGGTAATCATTCTAGAGTAAACAGCGATTGCGCTCAACTTAAATTTGTAATACCAGTATTAAACCCAATGAGCGCAAACACACGCTATAAACCCCTTATCGCTCTCGCTCAAACTTTAGTGCTCCATTCGTAATCTGGGCCTTTGACTGTTTCCCACTCACATTTTCTCAGTAGTACCAATATAGTTATCCTACAGTGTATAACTGAACTAGCATGTCCATTATTACTATATAATTTTTGTTGTTTTATTAGAGAGCTGAGGATATAGCAGACAGAGGCATATATGACCATTGTTAGAGCCATTGGCCGAACTACCATTGGTGCAGCAGGTACCGTGGCACCAGGGCCCAAATGCTGGAGGAGGCCCATAGCAGCCAGTCTATACAGATTCAGTAAAGTGTCCAATCAGAAAAAAGGATTTTAATTATGGTAAATTAAAAAAAAAATGTTTTTTTGTTTTGTTTTTTTTTGTTTGTTTTTTATTGAAGTTTCAAAGAAAAATAATATACAGAATTCGCCCGTTGCCAACAGTTTCATCAGGGCAAGATATACATAGCTAGTACATGACAGATAAACCAATAAGACAGTATAAATGTTGTAACTTCACATATCAAATCTGTTTTCTAATATTGGAAAATACATAGATACTAATAAAAGTATTTGACTATACAGAAATAAGAGCTGTCCACTAGGGGTAGAAAAAAACGTATCAGTGTGCAATTTTAAAGTTACATATCATGACTTGATGAGGTGAAAGAAAAGGATTTGGGCAATAGAAAATAAGACTCCATTTTATATTATATTAAATGAGAGATAATCTCCACATCTATAGAAGAAGTACTCAGTGATTTTCTGTTGTAGTGATGACAAGATGTGGAGGGTTAGCTTTTGTGATGACCACATTTGGGCCACAGTGTGTAGGGGGGGGGGGGAAAGAAAATCAGCGGGCAAGAGCCGCTCGAAATATAGGGGAAGATGGGGGGGGCGGAACCACCTAAACAGCAAAATAGAGTAACAAGGGGAGAGGTAAGCGGGTGAATAATATGAATAGAGGAGAGGTTATTATTAATGGTAGATATCTGTGGCCAGGTAGAAAGACTATTTATCATTTAGTCTAGAGCTACTCAATGTATTACCTAGTCTAGAAGGCTAATCAGGGCCATAACTAATGTAGGTTAATAGGGAAAGTACATCACTTGATATAGATACTTAAAGGGACATTAAACACTAAATACATGCTAGATAGAATGATGCATTCAAAGAAAAGATTAGTCCATGACTAACATGTAGATGTATTTTTTAAAGTTTCATTAGTTGTTTGAAAAGTGACAAAATAAATGTAAAGTTTTAGTGTCTATAAAACACTGGGAGCTGCCATGTTGTAACTTGTTTTACCTTCTCTGCTGTGGCCAATTAGGGACAGTTATATATAGGTCATTAGAGAGTGCAGCCAATGGTTGTGCTGGATTTAACAGTGTTCTGCACTTCCATTTCTAACAGGAACTGAAAAGCTCACAATTTCAGAATGGAATAACAGGCAAAGAGGACAAAATAAATAATGAAAGTATATTGCAGAGTTGTTTTATATATACAATTTATCATTTTATATTACCATCTCAAAGTGTTTAATGTCCCTTTAAGCATAATACACAGTTATAACAATGGTAATAAGTCAATAAAACAAAACCTGACTGTCTTGGGAGGTATGTAGACCAAACATGATAAATATCCATAATCCTGCGTGTCTCATTTAGTAAGAGATATGGACCTGCGTATCTAGCCAGTCAAGTCGCGAGAATTACTATAGTAAGTAGCGAAAAGGGATTGGAGTCTGGTCCCGTGTCAGGCTTGAGATTAATACAAAAATATTTAGCCCAGGAAATGGATATAACTCATAAACTTTTTAATAGTGAGGGCTATGGCTGCAGCAGTAAATTATTCACTCAAAAAACAACTTAAACACTTAAAAATAAAATGAATTTAACTATACAGGGAGTGCAGAATTATTAGGCAAGTTGTATTTTTGAGGATTAATTTTATTATTGAACAACAACCATGTTCTCAATGAACCCAAAAAACTCATTAATATCAAAGCTGAATAGTTTTGGAAGTAGTTTTTAGTTTGTTTTTAGTTATAGCTATTTTAGGGGGATATCTGTGTGTGCAGGTGACTATTACTGTGCATAATTATTAGGCAACTTAACAAAAAACAAATATATACCCATTTCAATTATTTATTTTTACCAGTGAAACCAATATAACATCTCAACATTCACAAATATACATTTCTGACATTCAAAAACAAAATAAAAACAAATCAGTGACCAATACAGCCACCTTTCTTTGCAAGGACACTCAAAAGCCTGCCATCCATGGATTCTGTCAGTGTTTTGATCTGTTCACCATCAACATTGCGTGCAGCAGCAACCACAGCCTCCCAGACACTGTTCAGAGAGGTGTACTGTTTTCCCTCCTTGTAAATCTCACATTTGATGATGGACCACAGGTTCTCAATGGGGTTCAGATCAGGTGAACAAGGAGGCCATGTCATTAGATTTTCTTCTTTTATACCCTTTCTTGCCAGCCACGCTGTGGAGTACTTGGACGCGTGTGATGGAGCATTGTCCTGCATGAAAATCATGTTTTTCTTGAAGGATGCAGACTTCTTCCTGTACCACTGCTTGAAGAAGGTGTCTTCCAGAAACTGGCAGTAGGACTGGGAGTTAAGCTTGACTCCATCCTCAACCCGAAAAGGCCCCACAAGCTCATCTTTGATGATACCAGCCCAAACCAGTACTCCACCTCCACCTTGCTGGCGTCTGAGTTGGACTGGAGCTCTCTGCCCTTTACCAATCCAGCCACGGGCCCATCCATCTGGCCCATCAAGACTCACTCTCATTTCATCAGTCCATAAAACCTTAGAAAAATCAGTCTTGAGATATTTCTTGGCCCAGTCTTGACGTTTCAGCTTGTGTGTCTTGTTCAGTGGTGGTCGTCTTTCAGCCTTTCTTACCTTGGCCATGTCTCTGAGTATTGCACACCTTGTGCTTTTGGGCACTCCAGTGATGTTGCAGCTCTGAAATATGGCCAAACTGGTGGCAAGTGGCATCTTGGCAGCTGCACACTTGACTTTTCTCAGTTCATGGGCAGTTATTTTGCGCCTTGGTTTTTCCACACGCTTCTTGCGACCCTGTTGACTATTTTGAATGAAACGCTTGATTGTTCGATGATCACGCTTCAGAAGCTTTGCAATTTTAAGAGTGCTGCATCCCTCTGCAAGATATCTCACTATTTTTGACTTTTCTGAGCCTGTCAAGACCTTCTTTTGACCCATTTTGCCAAAGGAAAGGAAGTTGCCTAATAATTATGCACACCTGATATAGGGTGTTGATGTCATTAGACCACACCCCTTCTCATTACAGAGATGCACATCACCTAATATGCTTAATTGGTAGTAGGCTTTCGAGCCTATACAGCTTGGAGTAAGACAACATGCATAAAGAGGATGATGTGGTCAAAATACTAATTTGCCTAATAATTCTGCACTCCCTGTAGCAAGGGCCTGGAAGCAAACCCAACCCCCAGATATTACAGCTATTACATCTATAATGCAGGTATACGCCAAAATGGAACAAAGTTTCTATTCTAGCATGGATAAGGAAGAGCTATATTGGCAGATTTGGTAAACCTGGTTTAACTATCAGGGAATTCACAACTAAATATATAGTCATGATAAAGTTTCCGACCACTCCCATTATCATAATTAAACTTTCATACCCAGTTAAAGATGTGCTAATTAGCCGATAGCACCCGCTTCTCTAAACTTCCTACCAAAAACTGATCGCCCCCCCTCTCTCTTGCCCTCCCCCCCCTCCTCTCCCCTCCCCCCCCCCTTCCTGTAACATGGGACCTATTTTTCGCCCTAGCTCATGTTTCTCCCTTCCCTCCTTCTTCCCATAAAAAGCCTCCCCCGCCTGGAGCTGCGAACTGCGATTACTAGATGAAGTGTACGAACAGATATTCCTAAGCTGACTTTATGAAGTCCCTAGAAAGTTGTGTTAATATATAGGACTGAAGTATTACCCAGTCCCTGTACTCAAAGTCTGCTCATATTATTCAAAAATGAGGTTTCTGTAGTTGATATTTGTGTTCATATTAATCGAAAAATGAGGTTTATGTGGTAGATATTTTATTTCATACTTGACATGCCCGATCTATATGCTCTGCATTTCCATCAATAGCTATATTTACTGTGTTATTACAACAACATAATGTTTATATATGTGTGAAATTGTTAGTCACCTGCGTTGTGACATCTGTTGTAATGCTTAATCCTCAATAAAAAATATTTAAAAAAAAAAAAAAAAAAAAAATGAATTTAACTGCCCTATAATTTGCTTGGTGTCCACAACTAGTATTATAATATATTGCTCCCAATAGTGTTCTTAAAAGGGATTATTTCAAGGTTCCTTCATCCCTAAAAACTATACACTAGGGCTAAAATGAAGTTTATCCAAATTCCGACCCCCACAAGTGTACCACAAGGGTTTGTTATCTATATGCTAAGCCATATTTCCTAGGTAGAGGGGGTGATCATAGATCCCTGTACTATATCTGAATACCATAGCTCAATAAAATATATGTGAAATATTCTAACGCAAATACAGTTAGTTAATCTATAAGTGCCCATATACCTGGATCCCAACTATTTGCATTGGGGATTATAGTCCACCAGATCGTAAACTATTTCAGACAATAATAGTATCTATGAGACATAAAATAGGCTTTAGACTCACATTTGTATGAGTGTCTAGCTTGAAATAACAGGAGCAAAATCCGCTGTCATAGACACCTCTCTGGTGATAGCTTAAATACTCATTATTAAGGGATGCTCAATCCAAATAGGTATAGATAGACTGTGGAACATATGAGTTAGAGTTAGATCTGACAATGTGGTATGGTAAATAGGTCAGTATGAGGTGTATAAATATAAGTAAATGTCAAATTAGTTGCTCAACAGAAATTCAGGGAATATGAAAACAAAATGAAGGAGCAGGGAAAGGAAATAAAACAAAAACATTAGCACTCAGTATCATAATGTGATAAGTAGGGCTGCAACAACTAATCGGTAAGTTTAGATCATAAAAATAGTTGTCAACAAATCTCATTATCAATTAGGTGGTCAGCGATTAGTTGGTCAGTTGCACAGCACCAGCTGCTTTAATCTGACGATCTACTGCAACTAAGATTGTGCAAAAAAAATTTAATTTATTTATTTTTTTAATCTTTTTTCTATCCGATTAATCGGACAATAATTATCCGATTAATCGGATAGAAAAAATAATAATAAATAAAAATGTTTGCACAATACCATGTGCAGGAGTTCATCGGATTGAAGCAGCTGGTGCTGTGCAATAACCAACTAATCGCTGACCACCTAATTGATAATGACATTCTTTGACAACTATTTTTATGATCAATCTTACCGATTAGTTGTTGCAGCCCTAGTGATAAGTGGCATGTTCTGCTGAACGATAATACTTGCAAGTTCAATCAGCCTATGCCAGTTTCCACAAAAGTCCCGGGTATATCTCTGAGCATAAACACAGCTGGTGTCTGCGTGTCCCTTGCAGAAGACTATAGACTATACAAGTATAGTCGCGATCAGCTAAGGAGCCTGAGGGTTGTTGTTGGCAGGTATTTATCATGTCTCCCATAAGGAGCAATCATTTCACCACGGGTCAGCTCTCCTGATCTGTCCAGGACCTTCCAATAAAAGTGCTTACCCAATTCCGGCTCGAACATCAGAACGTCCCTGTCTGGTAAAGTATGAATGGCTCCTAGAGTATACAGTTAGGGACTGCTGCTTAGGACGCAACTTCAACCAGATCTCGGCATCTAGTGTCTCACTTGACGGAGCCTCTGGGTTTGAGGTAGGGCTTCTGGTTATATCATGCTCCACATTGTTAATGGGAGTGTGGGTTGTGGTTTTTAGACTGCTTATTCGACTTGTTCCTTTCATCCGCATCTGCGACACCTCCAGCTGAACTGCGCAATGCTGCTCAGGATCTGTGTAAATGGCGGAGGGCTGTAGGGCACTGTACTGCTCACAAATACATATCTGTTCTGCCATCTCAGGTCTGGGACTCTGAATTGCTGTCTTTCACACCTTCTCTGCATCCTGATGCGTATCTCCTTTCCAATGTGGCATGTCTGAATCACGATTACTGGCAACCTCCTCAGTTTCCCCTGCCAGCGGTGCAATTTGTTGTGGGTCAACAGCAGCTCTCAACTTCCTAGTAAGAGCTTGCTGATGGATACCCAGTGAGAGCATTAAGTTGTGCAGCGCAGATACAATTTGCCTCTCCATAGGATAGCTTAAGCGGTGGTTAAAGAATAAGAGATGTATCTCCGATTAAAGAGATGATGCTTAGGTGTCCCCTAACATGGCGGCTTACTCCATGCAGCAATCCCAGCGAGCTGGAAGGCCTTTGTACTGTTGCGTTGTCAACTGTTTTGCTTTATTGTCCCATATCATATGTCCTATTGTTCCAATACATGTTAAAAGTCATATATTGTGGTATAAGAATTCTTAACGTGCCAAAAGTATGAGTTTTTTTGTGATCAAATGTCAGGAGCTCTAGAATGGCACGTCTTGCTGCTTTGGCTGCTGGCTCCGCCCCAATTGTGTTTAAAAAAAAAAAAAAAAAAAAAACCTTAAAAAAAATTAACACGCCCCCCTTAGGTACAACACCCCCGCCGACGCCACCAGATGTGATCCCATCCCAACCAAGTAACCCATCCCAAAAATTAATCATCCATGTTGCGCAATTAGAAGGCAGTGAGCCGTTCTGCTGCCCTCTTTGATTGCGCAACATGGATGCTGATCAGTGACGTGCAGTGACGTCAGAGGCTGGTGAGGCAGTGGCAGGATACGCCTTCATTCTTTGTATATCCTTTGTTGAAGAAATAGCAATGCACATGGGTGAGCCAATCACATGAGGTATCTATGTGCAGCCACCAATCAGCAGCTACTGAGCATATTTAGATATGATTTTCAACAAAGGACATCAAAAGAATGAAGAAAATTAGATATTAGATGTAAATTGGAAAGTTATTTAAATTTGCATATGGGTTTCATATGGGTTTCATGTCCCTTTAAATGGTGTCTTGGAAAACTGGTCAACTTAGTAAACATCTGATTTTAGTTTAAAGGATTGTAACAGAAACTCTTGCCAGATAACACACTGCTTGCTCTGATTATGAGATCTAGAAATCCATGACCATTAAAATATGTTTAAAACATACTTTTTACTTTAATGCTGCAAATTATGCTTATAGATTCTTTCATTACATAAGGGATGAGAGTCAGAGGGGGAGGAAGAGAGACAGAGAGAGAAAGAGACCATGGGGGAGAACAACACATAAGGAGAGAGATGGATAGATAGAGAGAGACACACACACAAGGGGGGGGGGGGACCACAGCATTTTAAAGTAATAAAACAGCAGAGCTACAGAGAGTTCAGAAGATTAGTCTATAATTTAGTGTGAAGTACAGAGGCAAGCTGCTAAGTTAGTGGGTGTAAAGTTTGAGTAAACAAAATACAAAAACGACCCTGCTGTAAAAGAGTAAACAAACACTAAACCACATTCATTAAATTATCATTTTCACTAACAGAATCTCTTTCAGTAAAATCTTACTTTAATAAGATGTGGGTGAAACACTGCTCTCTGTGCCTCTCTCCTGCTCTGGAAGGATTCAGGAAGTGACAGTGGCACATTCCACTGCACTTAGAGGGGAAGAACAGAACTCTCTTTTTCACTTTAGCAAAGCTAGCAGGTTCACAGGACAGCAACAAAATATATGAAAGTTGTTTTTTTCCGTTCTTGTTTTGTTTTATATGATTTAACATCCAGCCCCAACCCTATGTTCCACTTACTAATGCCTCTCGCTGGATTGGTTCAGCCCAAATAGGACTGCCTCAAATAAGCAGTTAATGGGCCATGCAATGATCTTAACCACTTGCATCCAGTAGATGGCGCAGCATGTTGTGTAATGGTGGGCAGACCTGCTTGTGCCTCTTCATTGCACAACATATAGCTGTGAGAAAAAAAAATGCTGGGAAAAAAAAATTACAATTTTTTTTTAAAGCCAATAAAAAAAATATATATTTTTGCCCATATGAGAGGTGATGCACTGCCTCACCTGCCTCTAGTGACTGCACATCACTGATGCTGATACTGTGTTCTTAGCTCACTATGAGCTAGCACCACCCAGTAGTGTCTGACCGGGCCCATACCACGCTCCAATAGAGGCGTTTCACAAAACCGCCTCTATGTGGAGCTCTAATCCACAGCCAATCAGCATCAGCGCTGCTGGGGAGGTGTACCAGCCGGGCTTGATTAAGTGACGTTGGACACAGTAGAAGCAGGAGGGAGCTGCTGCTGCAAGTGCCTGCCGACTCTGTCCCACCCACGTTTGTTGCCCTAAAATAATTTGTGGCTGATGGTGACCGTTCTGAAGGCATTCATTGAGGCAGAAGAAAGAATTGAAATACTAGTAAGTTGAAGTTCACTTCACAATTCACGCTCAGTCTAGCAAAGAGTTGACTCACAAAATGGAACGGATGGGATCATGTAACTGTAACTACTGACCGGTGTCTGTCAAATGATAATTTTTTTCCATTTTTTATAACTAAACAGACATAACTTCACAATACTTTTTTTATAAGAAAAAATAGCACAGCTTATACTGCAATGCAAACTTTTATTTCTGAGACCTGTTGAGCTGCACAGTGAGTTACACTGTAAATCTTTAACTGCAGCTCAACAGGTCTCAGAAATAAAAGTTTGCATTGCAGTATAAGCCCATTAAGGGAGGGGCTGCTGCACTGCAACTATGCGATATCACACTAAATCATTTTTATCTCAGTGCTTCTGATCACAGCCCTTTTCAGTGTGTTACAGCAGTGCTGGAAAAGCTGTGATCAGAAGAACTGAGATAGAAATGCTTTAGATTATGATATCGCATACCACAGTTCCTGCAGCAAGTCAAGTCAAGCAGCAGCCTTCACTGAAACAAAATCTCTGTTAGTGTTACCGTTTTCTACAGCAGCTGTAAAGGATGGAGCTGGGGCCAGTGATAGATGCAAAGCTGTTTCTCTGAACAAACGGAGGTGTGGGGGGAGGGGACTGAACTCTTTCCTTGAGAAAGAGAGAGAAAGAGAGACTGTGAGAGAAAGAGAGTGAGAGGAAGAAAGAGAGAGTGAGAGGAAGAGAGAGTGAAAGAGAGAGTGAGAGAAAGTTAGAGAAAGAGACAGTGAGAGAAAGAGTGAGAGAAAGAGAGAGAAAGAGAGACAGTGAGAGAGAGAGTGAGAGGAAGAAAGAGAGTGAGAGGAAGAAAGAGAGTGAGAGGAAGGAGTAAGAGAAGTGAGAGAAATAGAAGTGAGAGGAAGAGAGTGAGAGGAAGAGAGTGAGAGGAAGAGAGTGAGAGGAAGACAGTGAGAGAAAGAGACAGTGAGAGAAAGAGACAGTGAGAGAAAGAGAGACAGTGAGAGAAAGAGAGAGTGAGAGAAAGAGAGACAGTGAGAGAAAGAGTGGGAGGAAGAAAGAGTGAGAGAAAGAGAGTGAGAGAAAGGGATAGTGAGAGAAAGAGAAAGTGAGAGAAAGAGACTGAGAGAAAGGGAGAGTGAGAGAAAGAGAAAGAGACTGAGAGAAAGAGACTGAGAGAAAGAGAATGAGAGAAAGAGAGAGTGAGAGAAAGAGAGACAGTGAGAGAAAGAGTGAGAGAAAGAGAATGAGAGAAAGAGAGAGTGAGAGAAAGAGAGACAGTGAGAGAAAGAGTGAGAGAAAGAGAGTGAGAGAAAGAGAGTGAGAGGAAGAAAGTGAGAGGAATAGAAGTGAGAGGAAGAGAAGTGAGAGGAAGAGAAGTGAGAGGAAGAGAAGTGAGAGGAAGAGAAGTGAGAGGAAGAGAAGTGAGAGGAATAGAAGTGAGTGAGAGGAATAGAGTGAGAGTAAGAGGAGAGAAAGAGAGAGTGAGAGAAAGAAAGCGAGTGAGATAAAGAGAGTGAAAGAGAGAGAAAAAGAGTGAAAGAGAGAGAAAAAGAGTGAAAGAGAGAGAAAAAGAGTGAAAGAAAGAGTGAGAGAAAGAGATAGAGATAAAAAAAGAGCGAGAGACAAAGATAAATAAAGAGAGAAAAAAAGGAGAAAGAGAGAGAGAGATGAAGAGAGAGAGAGATGAAGAAAGGGAGAGATAAAGAAAGAGAGAGATAAAGAAAGAAATATATAGACAGTCTTTGACCTCACCGCACATCACTGATACAGAAGTGTGTGCAGAATGTGTACAATCCTAATGCAGTAGAGTATTTTATCTATCCTCCAAAATCATTATACAGAGCAGCATGTATATTATCACTATTGCTTAGCATAAAGTTATCTTTAGAGGGGCCAAAAATATTTTGCACCAGGGCCCTCTGTTGAGTAGGTCTGCTACTGGTTAGAGCTATCCTACAGTACAGTTTATGGTTAAAAGGGACAGTGTAGAACATGCTATCTTATATCCTTTACTTTTATTTTGGCATTGGAACTGCTACTTTAGGCTGTGGTATCCCCACATATACTAAAAATGTCTAAAGTAAAGATATGTAAGCATAGCCAGCAGAATAAATTACACTCACAGTGGGAGGTAGGAGAAATACATAATGAAGTGCTAATTTGCAGTTGTTCTCTCTAAGTATTAGCCTCTGGTATACAAACAGAGATAATATAAGGAATTATGTGCGTGTATAGAAAGTGATACCATAAGGAGATATGATTTCCTTGTAAGTTCAGCCCATTTAATGTCAAAGCACAGGACCAGCTATTTCATACTAAAAATAAACCAAAAGAAGCAATATTTCATATATTTTATACTCTGCTGTTGGTAAGTAGTTGGAAACACATTAAGGGGAAAACAATTTTACAGTAAAATGCCCCTTTAATGTTCACTTTAGATGATCTGGAGGTTACTATAAATTTCTCTGTTGCAAAAATGTAAACTTAAATATTTAAAATCTGGGCAAATTGATCTTATATGTAAATGTCAATTGCTTGGCTACAAATAAGTTATGCAATAATTTTAGGTATGCAGACTACTTCAACTGGCTTTTATTGATTTGGCTAACAGAGTTATCATAGCATAATTATTACATTTCTAGTGTAATCGTGTAAATGTGCGTATAATATAAAGTTAGGCGGTGTGTATGTATACTACATAGCAATAGGGACTTGCCGATAGGATATTCTTATAACTTACTATACACGTTGGGTTAAGTGACATATACCAAAGATAGAAACACACTGTAGCAGAGCCAGTATCAAATTAAAAACAAGTCCCCGAATCATTTCAACTACATATTCTAATACTATTAAATATTAAATATGACGTACCTCACTCGGTCCTATAAGGAGCACCTTTGCTTTAAACATTTGAAGGACAAAGAAAAAAATGAAATGATCCTAAATGGGAAATACAATACTAAAAGAAGACCGCAAACGTTGTTCCAAGAGAACCACCGACTAGAGTGCTTCCCTGAAATGAAGACTATAGCTATTAATAACTAAGATAATTCTATACCCCCCTTTGCTACTTGTTCGGTTCCAGTGGTTGCTTCTTTGACTACAAACGTCGCTTTCATAAACATAACATAACTGCGAGATGTCACAGTCTTAGGCCTTATGTCACAGCGCGTCCTTCGTAGTTGCTGTGGTTACAGTAGTTCTCAGTGTTGATTGGGTAGCGGCTAGATTCCATCCCCTTCTGACTTCACAGCATTCACGTGACTTTAGTAATCACATGGTACAGAAGCATAGAAGGGCCGGGGTAGCGGGAGGCTCACAATTAGCAACTTGTATGTCTTGTGCGTGTACAGCAGTTGCTATCTTGGCTTATACTGAATGTGAAAGAAACACCAATGTGTCAAGGAGTGAGAAGAATACTGTACATGTGTTTCACGAAACAAGACGTGATTAGAGGCTGCTTTGTAATCGACAGCCAGAGATTTGGAGATAGTCTTTTTTCTTGTATATGTCTGTATTAGGGACATGAATACCTGGCTGTGGGAGGTCACAAATGGAGCCCAACATTTGTTTTAATCTATTTATTTTTTTATTATTTGGTTTGGAGGAGAAAGGAGAAAAGCTGTTATCTGGAATTGCAGATGAACAATGGGAATGGCAAATCACTAAGATAATTGTTGGGGGTATCAGTGTTTAGATAATTAGTGAAATTCAGCTTAAATTAGCATTTAATGGAAATAAGGGAACCGGAAAGAGTTAATTATCTTATTATTGTCACTATATAGCGTAACTACTTTGTGTATAATCTGATTATTATTATTTTTTGTGCTGGTAATGTAACTACACTATGATGATTGACAGCAAGTCTGATGGCCACTGCTTGATACATCATGATTGCACAGTCAAAATGGAGAAAAGGGCTTCATAAATCTAGCCCTGTGTGTCTGTCTCTCCCTCTCTGTCACCCTTTTCTCACTTCCTCACACTCTTTCTGTCTCACACACTCTTTTTCTATTTTTTTGTCTGTGACTCTCATCAATTTTTTTTTCTCTCGCTCTTTCCATGTTACACTCTGCTACTTTTTTTTAAAAAATTCTCTTTTGTTTCTCCCTCCCTTTTTTTTAATCTCTCCTCTTTTTCCTGTCTTTCTCTATTATCCGAACGCTCTCCCTCTCTTCACCTGCTATAGAGGGTAGGTAGTATAGCCATGTAACTATTAACATTTTTATTTATCCATTTTGTGTGTATATTAGGGCTGTGATATGGAAAATTAAAGATATCACAATATTTGATTAAATATTGTGATTTTAATTCTAATTTTATTGAAATATTTTTAAACATACATTTTGCATTAAAAAAATGCACTTAACTGTCCTAAACAGTGGTTTGTTCCCCTTGCTGTTTATATTCTAGGGTGAGAAAAGAGCGCTGCCAGCCCACAACCTTCTTTGTCTGTGCACACCTCTAGGATTGGAGCAACAAACCTGCAGTAGCGTTGCATACTGTGACACTGATGTTTTGATTCCTGGTCCACTCCTCTGGGAGAGTGATTAGTGCTGCGACTGGACTGGAGTGTTGTGTGACTGATGAGGCATAAGGAAGCTGTTTCTGACCATTTTTTGTTGTTTTTTCTATTAAAAAGCCACACATATGTACAAATTGTACTGGACCTTGACAGGAAGAGCAAGCATTTTCTCTAAAAAGTACACGCAAATGTGCCAAAAAGATTGCTGAGCCTCCTATTTTATTGTTACTTAGTGCAGTTTAGATTAATTAGTGATTCACATACTTTCTACTCATTAATACTAGTTTATTAGGTTATTATGCAAACAGGCACCAAACACACATACTAAATTAAAAATACTTAAACTCCAGAATTAGGCAATAATTGAACACAGCCTTTGAGAAAAATTGAACAAATACACTTATCTATTATGTCTCCTGCTATTGGGAGTTATATTTCATTATGCCATTTTAGATCAGTTTGTCCGAGACTAAGCTCCTTCTATAGCGGGAGCTAAAATTATCGTTATGCTGACTATTATTCGATAGGCAGGCACAATTAATTATCACAGTTAGTAATAATACTGTTTAAATATTTTACATGGTGTTTACTGTTCTTGAATGGGTCACTTTCACTCCGTTGACTATAATACAAAGTTGCCTATTTTATGTATTTGTTTTTAGAGTGCTTTTTATTTTTTTTATTGGAGTTAGATTGGATGGCGTTTTGGCAGAACGCCAAACTTCCAAGGTACGGTTCAAGGTCCAGAGACTCGAAGGCCGCTCTGTGATGTTATGGCGGTTCCTTGGGTTTTCAGGTTTGCATAGCGTTTTCTTCTGTTTGCTCTTCTTCCTCGAGGCCTTGCTCGTATCAAGCAGGAAAGAGCGTCGGTGAGTTGGTCGTTGAGACTATGATTCAGGCTTGCAAGCCTATTTCTTGGACATTTTCCATAAGATATGGCTGTAATATCTTTCGTGGTGTGAAGCTAAGGGTTACTCTTGGAATAGAGTTTGGGTCCTTAGGATTTTGTCTCTTCTCCAGGAAGGTCTGGAGAAAGGTTTATCAGTTAGTACCCTGAAGTGTCAAATTTCTGATTTATCTGTTTTGTTACATAAGCGTTTGGTGGATGTGCCAGACGTCCAATCTTTTTGTCAGGTCTTAGTCAAGTCTGGCTTGTATTAAGTTGTTTGTTCCTCCTTTGGGCCTTAACCTTGTTCTTTGAGTTTTTTTTCAACATTCCCCGGTTGATCCGTGACTTTCCTTAAGATATTTAGTTGTTATCTTGGAAGTTTTTGTTTCTTTTGACTATCTCTTCTGTTCGGAGAGTCTCTGAACTCTCAGTATGGATAAAGCATTTTCATAGTTCTCTAAATGGTCAATTATAGAAGTGGTTCAGTTTTTGGAAAATTTTGGTACTGCATCCTTTAAGAAAGTAATTATTTTAGGAGTGTCATATACCTTATTAGATGTATCCTGGGCTTTCTTAGGGACCTTATTCTTGGGGCTGGAGTGCCCCCTATCTGCCCTATATTTACTATGGGGAGACCCCCTACGTACATTAGTACTATGTGGGCTATTTGGGTAGCTAGCTCTGCCCTCTGACTCACTATTAGAGATGCCCTCCCCCTCCTCATCTGAGGTATAGCAGTTCCCTGAATTTATAACATGAGGTGACTGTCTATTAGGGAAGCGTATTTCTGACCCAATAGGTGTCCTTTGTTTAAATTCTTCCCTAAATTTCTGCAGTTCATTTCTGATGTATTCTTTAAGAGATTTAGAATTATCTGCATTATCCTCATTGCTAATAGAGGGGTTTCCACTATGACAATACAGCCTTTTTAAATCACTTAATTCTCTCTGGCTTTGTGCGAGTTCCTTATGCAAATCTTATATCTGAGCTACTTAATTCTGGTCATATTTTTGTAAGGTGGCCATGTTTTGGGCAAACTCATAGATTTTATCCTGGCTTCGTTCTGCTTTTTCCTCATCTAACCTTAATGAATAATTTTCACCCCTCGGTTGCTCCAATTGTGAAATTTTGTATTTCTATTTTATTGTACATTTCATCATTCACATAGAGGAGCAGGCCCCAAGTTTTGAAAATTATTTTGTCGCGTTTCCCCTGCTTTTGATATTGGCCCAATTTTAACAGCCCTTGAAATATTTCGCTTTCGCCACACCATATATTATCTGCAATATTTTGGGTCTTAGTCTTCAGTATCTAAATGTAAGACTAATTCTCCCTTAATACTTAATCTATTTTTAAGGTAAGTAATGGCTTCTGTTTTAAGCATTTCTGCCTGACTAAGGGGCAATTTTGGGGAACATTTTTAACACTATGTATCGATTCAATTGATTCACTTCTAGTAACAGACATTATTGTATTTAGTTAAATTAAAACGCTAATACAATTTTTACCAACGAGAAAAAAAAAATGAATCTTAAAATTAAAAAAAAAAAATTATTTATATATATTTTTTCGAGATAATTTCTTTTTACTATCAAACATATTGTATCAATGTGATCTACTGCAGCACCTCCAATTAATATGTCAGTATATAGCCGGGTTATAATATAATTTATTTAATAATTATTCTTTAAAACAAACCCCCAATAAAATGCATATACAAAACAATTAAAATTAATATTTTATTCCTAAATTCTTTATATTAGTTAAAGTTATAAACACATTGAATAATATTTATAGAAGCCAGATTATCAATCAAATGATCCACACTTATGCTGTTATAATATTCTATACAAAGATTAACAATATACCTTTACAAAGTACCTTCTTCACAATAATCTCCCAAAATCAGAGTTACATTAAAATATCACAATGAGATAGCAAGGTATGGATTGTTAAAGTGAATGTAAACTCAGCCTTCGTTCTTAACAGCAGTGTGACAATTATCAATAAAAAACTTGAGTTTCATTCATCAAATTTAAAGTTTTTAAATGGATACCTTTATTTTCATTAATTTATATCAGTTTGCGGCTAAATCGTCCTCCGCCCGGCATTCGCGCTCTGTTGCTGACCTTTTTGATTGACGTCCTAATAGCCAATAACGGCTCTAACCACGGGGGGACCCACCCTCTTCTCATTACGTAATAAGTCCTTATTGCGCATGCGTTAGTCTTCGGTGCAGAGCTAATCTATTGTAAGCTCGTGCACATTACATTTCGCGCATGCGCAATAGTAACAAACATGGGGTAGCAATACATTCTTATACGGAGTCCTTTCATTTCCTCTGTATTGTCAAGCTTGGATTAGTGGATGTGAAAGGGCTCCGTATATAGGTTAGATATATCTTACATTGTACATTAGCAATAATGGAGGCTGATAATTATATGCCGGTTGCAAAGTAATAGACATTAGAACTTCAAAAAAGACTTACACTCGATATTTTTTTATTTGAAATTGGCTTGATTGAATTTTTTTTTCTTTTTGGAGATCCTGTCCTACGCCACTCACAACGATAGTTTTCATTGAGAATACTATATTGTTATACAGCGTAAACAGAAGTAATGCATGCGCAATGGAAAATAGACACGGGAGCGCGCAGTGCCTATACATAAACAGCGGGTGGGACCGCTGTTTACGTAATATGGATGAAAATTAGGAATCAGTGAGTGGGAGGAGCGGGTAAGCGAATGAGCGGTATGCTATATATAAAATAAAAAATAAAATACACATTTTATTAAAAATGTATTGTGGCGGTATGCTTAATTTGAGGAATCTCTATAAAACTTGATTACACAAACCGAAAAAATTGACATTCACTTTAACTTCCAGATAAATATAATTAAGCTACTTAGCCCAAAAATGATTCTTTATAACATCAATTGAAAACACCAGAAATTGTATATATATTATTATTAATGCAAACAGCCAATTTATGTGACTAGCTAAGACTACACAGGACTCCTTGCATGAGGTTATATCATGTGATATACCCCACCCTTTTCTTATTCTAATCATTGGTGATGTACGATAGGCCCTTAACGGAGCTGTTTTTCCATTGGCCCTCGGAGCTTGTCCCTCTCATTGGTTAATTTGGATTTGCATGTGTTCTAGTAGTCAATCCATTTGGCTGTCATACCATTTTTAATCCCCTAGGGGGCAGCAGACAACTACGAATGTAGTCTCACCATAAACATTGCGAACAGCTTAATTATCTAAGCTTAAAAATTGTTTATCAAATACTTTAATTTTCAGTATCAATCACTTACAATTTTAATACAGATGGGACCATATAGCGCAATTTTTTTCTGATTATTTTAATATGAAACATCAGTATCTTATTTATCATATTCTAGAAGATGTCTTAAAAGTAGCATCAAATGAAATATATATGTCTATCTGACTTATTCTGTATATCGGCTTATTTGATATACTGGCACATGTTTCATTTCCTAGTCGCATCTTAACTAGAAATCTCATCTTCACATCAGTTCTTCCTGTAATGTTCACTAGATTTCTGGAAAACAAAGAAAAATTTATTCATTTTGAAATAACTTAAGCATTTATATATACTAATGTAGTTATTAATTTAATTTATTACAAATCTGAAATGCATTTCTCAGATCCATGGAATTATACATTTTTATACAAGATTAAAAACCATACAAGTTGTACTTTTAAAAATGAATTTCAGTTACAATGCAAAACATGTGTCTCTGTTATCCAGTACAGCTGTGTATCTAACACCGCAGGGGTAATCAGCTCTTGCTATTTTTCCGATTTGAGACGTATGTCTGTGCTTCGTGTATTCAAACACAGCAGGGGTAATACATTTTTGAATATGGTTAAGCCTCAAAAAGATTTTTCCCAGGCCTAGCGTCTATTCTTTACAGGGGTCTGATAAGTTTATTACCCATCTTGGGCAGGAAATCAACTTTAAACAGAGCCATATAGTGAACATCTTGTTGAAATAGATTGCCCTTTTCTAATTGAACCAAATGTTTATTCCTTTGTTTTCATTTGGATGTATTGTAATCAGGAAAAAGGGGGGTTGGGGCTGGTCTGTTATGAGACCAATTGACATCAAATTAGGTTTTAGCTAAAAATGAAATATTAGATTCTATGATACATTGATAGTTTATTTAATGTTACTCACAGATACTCTGACAATCTTGTTATCCTTTGATGAAGGAACAGCACTGCACTACTGGCAGCTAGCTGAACACATCTTTTTAGTCAATTACAAGAGACAAATGTGTACAGGCACCAAACAGCAGCTAGATTCCACTTGTGTAGGATATGTGTATATTCTTTTTCAACAAGGGATATTAAAAGAAGAAAGCACAATTGAAAATAGAAGTGAATTTAAATGTGTCTTACAACTGCATGCTCTATCTGAATTATCCAAGTTTAATTTTTACTTTCCTATCCTTTTAATCTGTACTTTATGCCCCCTCAAACCCTTTTGTATTCTTTTGCATATTCTGATAAGCCACACATAGTTTACATTAGCTATGGTGATCCAGCCCTTCAGTAGTTATGTCCCGAACACATGGCGATCGATCCGCCCCTATGTGTCATCATTGAGGAAACTTTGACCCTGTATGTCACAGCCGTTGAGAGCCAATCAACATCAGACACTCCCTCACAGACCCTCCCAGCTACTCGGAATCCGCCATTTTAGACTCATAACGACCTTGCTTTCTTAATGAGAGGACGTGTTGTGTTTTTGCTCCTGACATTAATAGGAAAAACATAGCTAGGCTAGTGTATTTAGTGTCCACTACAGTCCAGAAGGACTCCACTCATCTCTGCTGCAAGGACAGCACCCCAAAAAGCCCTTTTTAGGGCTATATTTCGTTTTTTTTTTTTCCTTTTTTTTTTTTTATTAGCATTTGCCTGGCTTTCAGCCTGTGTGTTTAAGGCTCACAGCATATGCTGTGATTACTGCCACCACTGATATCTCCCTAACAACATTAGTTTAAATTTAACTAACCAAAAATTTTAATTATTTTGCTAGTGTAATTTTTTTTCATTTTCTATCAGGCCTGTGTCACACAGCATATACTCTGGTTCATTGCTCTGTGCCAGCCACCAGTGTTAATATCCGTTTATAACATTATTTTAAATTTTAAAAAAAAATATATATATATTTTGCTAGTGTAATCTAATTACATTTTCTATCAGGCCTGTGCCTGTCAGGCTCAACAGCATTAATATACCTCTTTTTTTTTCCAGTCTTTTGGTTAATTGGTCTGTGCCAGGCAGCCACCACTCATATCTTCTTCACTTTAATTTAACTATAAAAAAAAAAAGTATAATTTTTTTTGATAGTGTAATCTAATATAATTTCCTATCAGGCCTGTGTGTTTTGCTGATATACAGAGCCTACTGTGTTTACTTGCTGCCCTCCCTAGTCTATGAGCCACGACTCATATGTGTTTAACCTTTTTTTAATTTCCCCCCCATAAAAATAATTTAAATCATTTTTCTAGTGTAATCTAATAGTATTTTCTATCAGGCATGTGTGTTTATCTGACTTACAGATCCTACTGTTTTTAATAGCTGCCCTTCCAAGGCTATCAGCCACGACTCATATGTATGTGCTTAACCTTTTTCTTTAAATTGCCAAAAAAAAGTATTTAAATCATTATGCTAGTGTAATCTAATTAAATTTTCTATCAGGCCTTTGCCTGTCAGGCTCAACAGCATTAATATACCTCATTTTCTTTTTTCAGTCTTATGGTTAATTGGTCTGTGCCAGGCAGCCACCACTCATATCTTCTTCACCTTAATTTAACTATAAATAAAAAAAAAAAAGTTTACATTTTTTTGATAGTGTAATCTAATATCATTTCCTATCAGGACTGTGTGTTTTGCTGACATACAGAGCCTACTGTGTTTACTTGCTGCCCTCCCTAGTCTATGAGCCACAACTCATATGTGTTTAACCTTTTTTTAATTCCCCCCCCCATAAAAATAATTAAATTATTTTTCTAGTGTAATCTAATAGTATTTTCTATCAGGCGTGTGTGTTTATCTTACTTACAGATCCTACTGTTTTTAATAGCTGCCCTTCCAAGGCTTTCAGCCACGACTCATATGTATGTGCTTAACCTTTTTCTTTAAATTGACAAAAAAAAGTCTTTAAATCATTATGCTAGTGTAATCTATTTTTATTTTCTATCAGGCCTGTGTCTGTCTATCTGACTTACACAACATACTGTTGTTAATTGCTGCCCTACGTAGCAGCCAGCCAGTGCGACCACTCATATGTGCATTGCACTTCTTAACATTATTTTAACATTGCACTTTCCTCCTGCCTCGCAGCTTGTGTGCCAGGCCCACCAATTGTTGTCACAGTATTGTTACTAATTAAACATAACATTTTTTGGATTGTTGTGCATAATCCTCAGTTTGCTCGTGCCATTGAATTGCACTTTTCTCCTGCCTGCCAGCCTGTGTGCCAGGCCGACTTTCAAAATATTTACACCAATCATATTTGTTTTCACAGTATTCTAAATAATTAAAAATTACATTTTTTTGTAATTGTTGTTCTGAATCCTCAGTTTGCTCGTGCCATTGAATTGCACTTTCCTCCTGCCTGCTAGCCTGTGTGCCAGGCCCATATAGCCAATTAGTGTCAGCAATCATATTTATTTTAACAGTATTGCAAAAATTGTCAATCATCACTGTTTTGAGTGTCAATCTGCATTCTACTAGTGCCCTTGAATTGCATTTTCCTACTGCCTGCCTGCCTGTGTGCCAGTCCCAACTAGCCAATTAGTGCCACCAATCATATTTCTTTTAACAGGATTGGAATTATTGTTAATCATAACTGTTTTGACTGTGATTCTTCAGTCTCCTGGTGCCATTGAATTGCAGTTTCCTTTCTCCCAGCGTGTGTGCCAGACAAGCCCATTTTCCAACTAGTGCCAACAATCATATTTGTTGTCACAGTACTTTTAATATTTTAAAAAATTAACAATTTGTGATTTTTAAAACATCTGTGTTTTTGGTTGTTGTCAGTCTCACAGCGTATACTGTGCCCACTTGCACAGTGCCGTCACTCCTATAATTGTTGTTATAGTATTGTCAGTGTCCATTTAAAAAAAATGACAGGCAGAGGCAGGCCACCCCGCAGGTTCCGTGGTCGTGGTGCTGTGATTCCTTTAGACCGTACAAATATGCACATTGTTCAGACGCCGGGTGCCAGGGGGGACGCGAAAAGTTCTGAGGAGGACCTAGTGGAATGTCTAACACATGACACCCAATCTTCTTCAGCTTCCGCTGCTAGTCCTCCTAACCTTGACGCACCATCTACGTCCAGCTGTGCTTTGGGCAGGTCTCAAGTGACCAGTGCCACTCGCCCGCCTGTCGCCAACACTAGCACCACAGCTGCTTCACTTGATCTGTCACAGGAGTTATTGACACATCAGTTGGAAGAAATGATTGATGCGCAACCATCATTGACAGAAGATGTAGATAACAGTGATCAGTCTCAGTCAAGCAGCATTACCGACATGGAGGTACGGTGTGATGATGATGATGTTGTACCCGCTGCTGCTTCCTTTCTTGATGTGTCAGATACAAGTGAAGCGGTTGATGATGATGTGTCGGTGGATGTCACGTGGGTGCCTGCTAGAAGAGAAGAAGAAGAGGGGGAAAGTTCAGATGGGGAGACAGAGAGGAGGAGGAGACGATTTGGAAGCATGGGGAGGTCGTTTCAAGAAACTAGTGGCACAGTCAGACAGCATGCATCGGCACCCGGGGTCAGCCAGACAGCGCGCCGACGCCCTTCAACGCATGCTTTTGCCACCACCAGAATGCCGTCATCGCAGAGCTCAGCAGTGTGGCATTTTTTGTGTGTGTCTGCCTCTGACAACAGCGATGCCATTTGCAACCTGTGCCAAAAGAAACTGAGTCGTGGGAAGTCCAACACCCACCTAGGTACAACTGCTTTGCGAAGGCACATGGTCTCCCATCACAAAGGCAGATGGGAAGAACACATGAGTAGAAGCAGCACACAAAGTGAAAGCCGCCCTCCTCCTCCTGCTCTAGCATCTTCAGCCACGTCAACCAGTGCTGTCCTCCTTGCCCCCTCTCAACCATCCTCCCCTCAGTCTCTCTTACGTAGCAGTTCCTGGTCATCTGCCCACAGTCAGCTGTCTGTCAAGGACATGTTTGAGCGTAAGACGCCAATTTCTCAAAGTCACCCCCTTGCCCGGCGTCTGACAGCTGGCTTGTCTGAACTCTTAGCCCGCCATCTTTTACCATACAAGCTGGTGGAGTCTGATGCATTTAAAAAATTTGTATCTATTGGGACACCACAGTGGAAGGTACCTGGCAGAAATTTCTTTTCACAAAAGGCAATCCCAAACCTGTACTCTGTTGTGAGAAAGGAAGTTATGGCATGTCTGGCACACAGCATTGGGGCAAGGGTCCATATGACCACGGATAGCTGGTCTGCAAAGCATGGTCAGGGCAGGTATATCACCTACACTGTGCATTGGGTAAACCTGCTGACTTCTGACAAGCATGGAATGCGTGGCTCTGCAGAAGAGTTGGTGACACCGCCACGACTTGCAGGCAGGCCTGCTGCTACCTCCTCTACTCCTCCTACTCCATCCTCTTCCCTAACCTCTTCCTCGGCTGAGTCCTCTTCAACTTCTGCTTCTTGCTCCACATCTATGGAACCCCCCCAGCTCCCCAGGTACTATGCTACATCCCATGTACGGCAGTGTCACGCTGTCTTGGGGTTGACTTGCCTGAAAGCGGAGAGTCACACCGCACCAGCACTCCTGAACGCCCTGAACGCACAGGTGGATCAGTGGCTGACTCCGCACCAACTGGAGATTGGCAAGGTTGTTTCTGACAATGGAAGTAATTTGGTGGCGGCATTGAAATTGGGCAAGTTGACACATGTGCCGTGCATGGCACATGTGTGTAATCTAATTGTACAACAATTTGTCCATAAGTACCCAGGCTTACAGGACGTCCTGAAGCAGGCCAGGAAGGTGTGTGGCCATTTCAGGCATTCCTACACGGCCATGGCGCACTTGTCCGATATCCAGCGTCGAAACAACCTGCCAGTGAGGCGCTTGATTTGCGACAGCCCGACACGGTGGAATGTAACACTCCTAATGTTTGACCGCCTGCTCCAGCAAGAAAAAGCTGTTAATGAGTATTTGTATGACTGGGGTGCTAGGACAGCCTCTGGGGAGCTGGGGATATTTTTGCCAAATTACTGGACGCTCATGCGCAATGCCTGTAGGCTCATGCGTCCTTTTGAGGAGGTGACAAACCTTGTCAGTTGCACCGAAGGCACCATCAGCGACATCATACCATTTGTTTTCTTCCTGGAGCGTGCCCTGTGAAGAGTGCTGGATCAGGCCGTAGATGAGCGTGAAGAGGAAGAGATGTGGTGTCCATCACCCCCACAAACAGCCTTATCAGCTTCGCTTGCTGGACCTGCGGAAACGCAGGAAGAGGATTGTGAGGAAGAGGAGTCAAAGGAGGAATGTGGCTTTGAGGAGGAGGAGGAAGACAGAGCACAACAGGCATCCCAAGGTGCTCGTTGTTGTCACCTCTCTGGTACCCGTGGTGTTGTACGTGGCTGGGGGGAAGAAGATACCCTCAGTGAGATCAGTGAGGAGGAGGAGGAACGGGACATGATTAGCTCGGCATCCAACCTTGTTCAAATGGGTTCTTTCATGCTGTCGTGTCTGTTGAGGAACCCTCGTATAAAAAAGCTGAAGGAGAATGACCTGTACTGGGTGTCCACGCTCCTCGACCCCCGGTATAAGCATAAAGTGCCTGAAATGTTACCAAATTCCCTCAAGTCGGAAAGGATGGAGCATTTTAAGAATAAATTAAAAACTATGCTTTACACAGCGTATAAGGGTGATGTCACAGCACCACGGGAATGTAACAGTGGAAGAGATGAAATTAATCCTCCTCCTCCCACGAACACGGCGGCAAGGACAGGACGCTTTCCTGACGTCTTGTTGATGGAGGACATGCGTACCTTTTTAACTCCCATGCATCCCCAGAGCCTTTCGGGATCCAGCCTCAGAGAAAGACTCAACCGACAGGTAGCAGACTACCTAGCTTTAACTGCGGATCTTGACACTCTCAGGAGCGATGGAACCCTTGACTACTGGGTGTGCAGGCTTGACTTGTGGCCTGAGCTATCCCAATTTGCAATGGAACTTCTGGCCTGCCCCGCTTCACGTGTCCTGTCCGAAAGGACTTTCAGTGCAGCAGGAGGTTTTGTCACTGAGAAGAGAAGTCGCCTAGGTCAAAAAAGCTTTGACTATCTCACTTTTATAAAAATGAATGAGGGCTGGATCCCGAAGGGACTGACATTGGGCGATACATTTGATTAAAAAAAGCCTGATGATGAGATGAGCTGGCTTGGGCTACAACTGGTATTGCATATAGGAAGGGCATGACCATTGGCAACATAGTTGCGCCGACACAACTGAGGGCGAACCAAGGTTCCAGTTCATCCTGGCTAAGACACACTGGTGTCTATAGATGTAACTATGGCCCATGTATAGCATGTGGCTGTTTACAAGCAGGTGAGGGTTTCACCAGCACAGCCACAGGAGAACATTTCAGACACCATTCATGTCTGAATTGCAGGTCAACTTATGTAATTTATTTATTGACCTGCAAATCTTGCAAAATTCAATATACAGGCCTTACTACCAGGGAAGCAAGAGAAAGGATCCGAGAGCACATTACCCACATCAAAGCGGGCAAGCTCACAACCTCCCCTAGTACAACACTTCAAAATCAAAAACAATAAAAATGTAAGTTCATTAAAATGGACGGTTATTGAACAAGTGGGGTGTAAGAAAAGAAGGGGAAACAGAGATAATTTGCTAGCCAAGAGAGAGGTGTTCTGGATACACAGGCTGAAGACCAGGGTTCCCTTAGGGTTGAATTCAGAATTTGATTTAATAAACTTTTGGGAATAAGACAAATGGCCCATGTGTATCCAGAGCGCCTCTCTCTTTTGTCTGTTGTCTTTTGTCTTCAATACTAATATTACTATATCCTCTATATATTTTTTTTGGATTGAACTTATAAAATGAAATAGAATATTGCAACAGTAACTGTTACCTATTTTGTCTATTTGACAACCTTTAATATCTATTCCAATCCTAAGTTCAGCACAAGATCCAAACACTTTTCGTCATGTCATTTAATCATAAGTATAAGTGAAGTTACTTTAGACTACAAGTGCTGTTATGGAGGAAAAATATGTGAATTTATTGTTCATCGGGTTTTAACTAATGTGAAGCTGACAGATTTGTGTTAAGTATGAAATAGTTAATGCAGGTGCCTCAATAGATCAACCCACTGAATTAAGTTTTAAACCAATCACAAGGAGCACAGGTGTTTAAAAGGTAAAGGAAGGAAAGACACTTTAGCTAAGATTATGGCCATAAGGGCCGAAACATGTCAGCAGTTTGTCATTCATGTGAGTTTGTCTAGGCACTATTTGTCACAAAAGTTTTCCTGCTTTATTTTGAAGATTGCACACAACTGTAAATAAAGCAGTTTTACAAGCAATTGGATACCTGGTGCTGCTTCAATTATTTATGTTGTACATACAACTGGTACACAGGCTGGCCTTTTTTTTTTCTTTTCTTATAAAGCCGGATGACTTGCTTGACTTATCCGCCAACAACTAGTGTTCAAGCCACAAGCTTAGAGGGCACTTTATAAATGTTTTACAAACATCAATTTTTCTGGCCGCTGCTACAGCATTTGCTACAACATTACCCAAATTTTTCAGTCATTTGTACATTCCTAATTTTTCTGGCCTCTGCTGCTGCTCTGTGGGTACAAAACTCAAATAAAAAAATAAGGCACATAACAGTGATTAAACTGTTACGAATAGTACAACTTAACAGTGCACACCACTCACATCTGGTGGACCATTAAATTGCATGCGCAGTGCCCCAAATGTGAAGTAGAAGGACCAACCAAGCATTTTTATCCGTCTCTTGGTTGCTCTAAATTATCTCTGTGTTCCATCTATGCCATACCTGTACTCTATTGTGCAAAAGGGTGGCATATGTGGTGTTTCATGCTGTTGTGCCTGTTGCGGGTCGTGGCCCATGGTATAAAAAGGCTGAAGGAGAACGACCTGTAATGGGTGCCCCAGCAAATTTTTAGAAAAAATGTCCCGGTTCCTCTCAATTATCTCCGGGTTTCTAAAATGGATGCGATACCTGTACTCGCTTGTGCAAAAGGATGGCATATGTGGTGTTTCCTGCAGTTGTTTCTGTTGAGGGTGCTGGACCCTTTTATAAAAATGCTGAAGGAGAACGACCTGGAGTGGGTGTCCAAGCATGGTTTTTTGGGCAATTTCACGTTTCCAAACAATTATCTCTGGGTTTCTAAAATCAATGCCGTAACAATACTCTATTGTTCAAAAGGATGCCATATGTCCTCTTTACTGCTGTTGTTTCATATGCGGGTCCTGGACTCTCTTATAAAAAGGCTGAAGTAGAAAGAAGTGTCCTCGGTGTACAATCATTTTTTTGGTTCAATTTCCCGGTTGCAACAAATTATCTCCGGGTTTCTAAAATCAAAAAATGCTTTACCTGTACTCCATTGTTCAAAAGGATGCCATATGTCCTCTTTCTTGCTGGTGTTTCTGTTGAGGGTCCTGGACCCTGTTATAAAATTGCTGAAGCAGAAAGAAGTGTACTGTGTGTCCATCCAAACCTTTTTGTGATTCAAATTCCAGGTTGCAAAAAATTATCTCCCGGTTTCTAAAATCAATGCTTTACCTGTACTCTGTTGTTCAAAAGGATGCCATATCATGTCCTCTTTCCTGCTGGTGTTTTGTTTGAGGGTCCTGGACCCTCTTATTAAAAGGCCTAAGGAGAAAGAAGTGTACTGGGTGTCCACTCAATGTATTTTTCTATTTCCCATTTGCCCAAAATTATCTCTGGGTTTGTAAAATCAATGCTGTACCTGTACTCTATTGTTCAAAAGGATGCCATATTTCCTCTTTCCTGCTGTTGTTTTGTTTGAGGGTCCTGGACCCTCTTATAAAAAGGCCTAAGGAGAAAGAAGTGTACTGGGTGTCCACTCAATGTATTTTTCTAATTCCCATTTGCCAAAAATTATCTCTGGGTTTGTAAAATCAATGCTGTACCTGTACTCTATTGTTCAAAAGAATGCCATATGTCCTCTTTCCTGCTGGTGTTTTGTTTGAGGGTCCTGGACCCTCTTATAAAAAGGCCTAAGGAGAAAGAAGTGTACTGGGTGTCCACTCAATGTATTTTTCTAATTCCCATTTGCCAAAAATTATCTCTGGGTTTGTAAAATCAATGCTGTACCTGTACTCTATTGTTCAAAAGGATGCCATATGTCCTCTTTCCTGCTGGTGTTTTGTTTGAGGGTCCTGGACCCTCTTATAAAAAGGCCTAAGGAGAAAGAAGTGTACTGGGTGTCCATTGAATCGTTTGTTTGATTCAAATTCCCGGTTGCAACAAATTATCTCCGGGTTTCTAAAATCAATGCCTTTCCTGTAATCTATTTTTCAAAAGGATGCCATATGTCCTCTTTCCTGCTGCTGGTTTTGTTGAGGGTCCTGGAGCCTCTGCTAAAAAGGCCTAAGGATAAATAAGTGTACTGGGTGTCTATTCAATGTTTTTTTAGATTTCCCAGTTGTAACAAATTATCTCTGTGTTTCTAAAATTAATGCCTTTCCTGTAATCTATTTTTCAAAAGGATGACATATGTCCTCTTTCATGCTGTTGTTTCTGTTGAGGCTCTGGGACCCTCTTATAAAAAGGCCTAAGGATAAATAAGTGTACTGGTTGTCTAATCAATTTTTTTTTAGATTTCCCGGTTTCAACAAATTTTCTCTGGGTTTCTAAAATCAATGCTTTTCCTGTAATCTATTTTTAAAAAGGATGCAATATGCCCTCTTTCCTGATGGTGTTTTGTTTGAGGGCCCTGGAGTCTCTGCTAAAAAGGCCTAAGGAGAAAGAAGTGTACTGGGTATATGATCAATTTTTATTTAGATTTCCCGGTTGCAACAAATCATCTCTGGGTTTCTAAAATCAATGCCCTTCCTGTAATCTATTTTTCAAAAGGATGCCATATGTCCTCTTTCATGCTGTTGTTTCTGTTGAGGGTCCTGGAGCCCCTGCTAAAAAGGCCTAAGGATAAATAAGTGTACTGGGTGTATAATCAATGTTTTTTTAGATTTCCCGGTTGCAACCAAATATCTCGGAGTTTCTAAAATCAATGCCTTTCCTGTAATCTAAAAGGATGCAATATGTCCTCTTTCCTGATGGTGTTTTGTTTGAGGGTCCTGGAGCCTCTGCTAAAAAGGCCTAAGGAGAAAGAAGTGTACTGGGTGTATAATCAATTTTTTTTTTGATTTCCCGGTTGCAACAAATTATCTCTGGGTTTCTAAAATCAATGCCTTTCCTGTAATCAATTGTTCAAAAGGATGCTATATGTCCTCTTTCATGCTGATGTTTCTGTTGAGGCTCCGGGACCCTCTTATAAAAAGGCCTAAGGAAAAAGAATTGTACTGGGTGTCTAATCAATGTTTTTTTATATTTCACGGTTGCAACAAATTATCTCAGGGTTTCTAAAATCAATGCCTTTCATGTAATTTTTTTTTTAAAAGGATGCAATATGTCCTCTTTCCTGATGGGATTTTGTTTGAGGGTCCTGGAGCCTCGCCTAAAAAGGCCTAAGGATAAAGAAGTGTACTGGGTGTATATTCAATGTTTTTTTAGATTGCCCGGTTGCAAAAAATTATCTCTGGGTTTCTAAAATCATTGCCTTTCCTGTAATCTATTTTTCAAAAGGATGCCATATGTCCTCTTTCATGCTGTTGTTTCTGTTGAGGCTCCGAGACCCTCTTATAAAAAGGCCTAAGGATAAAGAAGTGTACTGGGTGTCCAATCAATGTTTTTTTCTATTTCCCTGTTCATATAAATTATCTCAGGGATTCTAAAATCAATGCCTTAAATGTAATCTATTGTTCAAAAGGATGCCATATTTCCTCTTTCCTTTTTTTTTTTTTTTCTCTGTATTTTTGTTTATTTTAGAAAATTTAATGCACTTATAGGTTCAATAAGATTATGACTTTGCACACTGCCATTTTCCATGCAGCATTTTGACATGTTGTGTGATATGACTAGAAGAATGGTATGTTTTGAATCTGCTGTGCATAATAATAATAATTTAATTTAACTTGAGTTACAAACTGAAGCATGACTTCAGGAGTCAGGCGTGGTCCTCCTAGGTAGTGGTTGTTAGCAGATTATTTTCACTGAAAATTGCAATTGCCACAGCGTGCATAAAATGTGCGTCACCAGTCTCCAAATCTTACCTTTTTAATGCCAATTGATATTGCCACAGCTGGAACAACAGTAAATAACATGTGCGTCACCACAGTCTCCAAAGCTGTTGTCAGATGTATACATAAACACTGATAAAGTATTCCTTTCGGGGCACAAAGAGATGGCTACCGGAACACTCCAGGAACTTCCCAAGAGTCGCTGTCTTGTGTTTCTGGTGATGTTGGAGACATCTGTGTAGTGTACAGGGAGGCCCAAAATCCTCTCCATCTCTGTGCACCACAGGACAGGACGTCCTTGTCATCCATAAGCACAGGAAATTGCTGGCATTTTCCTTGCTTCAAGAAGTTCAGCTTTTGTGGTGATAGTACAGACTTTAATAAACTTTGGTTTCCTACCATACTCAAGACAATCTTGTAGTTCAAGCTTCGGACTTGCTGTGGGAAACAGTGGCCTGTCCATACCAGGAAGATGATTTAGACAGAAGTAACGAGCTCTGCTTGCAGGTGACACATGTTTAGCGTCAATCATCAAAGGGGTTGCGTGCAGAATATGGCAGATGGCCCCTTATTCACATGTTTGTCCAGAGCCACAACATTTGCAAACAGCCAGAAGAAAGGTCGGTTCTCACCAGCCTTAAGTTGCGCTTCATTTACCAAATGCTGATATTCAAAAAATAGACAAACAGTGCCTTAAAAAGACATTTGCGATATGGATTCACCAGAGCAAGGTCATTGCAAGTACTTCCCACGATAACAAAATTAAAATGCCACAACTCCGCAATCTTCCCCTTCACATTATTATTGTCACACTCCCTTGTACTCCTATGCCCAGCTCCCTGCTCTTGTTTTTGTTGAGGGTCCTGGAGCCTCTGCTAAAAAGGCCTATGGATAAAGAAGTGTACTGGGTGTCTATTCAATGTTTTTTTAGATTTCCCGGTTGCAACAAATTATCTCTGTGTTTCTAAAATCAGTGCCTTTCCTGTAATCTATTTTTCAAAAGGATGCCATATGTCCTCTTTCATGCTGTTGTTTCTGTTGAGGCTCCGGGACCCTCTTATAAAAAGGCCTAAGGATAAAGAAGTGTACTGGGTGTCCAATCAATGTTTTTTTCTATTTCCCGGTTCAGATAAATTATCTCTGGGATTCATAAATCAATGCCTTACCTGTAATCTATTATTCAAAAGGATGCCATATGTCCTCTTTCATGATGTTATTTCTGTTGAGGCTCCGGGACCCTCTTATAAAAAGGCCTAAGGATAAAGAAGTGTACTGGGTGTCCAATGTTTTTTTCTATTTCCCGGTTCAGATAAATTATCTCTGGGATTCATAAATCAATGCCTTTCCTGTAATCTATTTTTCAAAAGGATGCCATATGTCCTCTTTTATGCTGTTGTTTCTGTTGAGGCTCCGGGACCCTCTTATAAAAAGGCCTAAGGATAAAGAAGTGTACTGGGTGTCCAGTCAATGTTTTTTTCTTTTTCCCGGTTCAGATAAATTATCTCTGGGATTCATAAATCACTGCCTTTCCTGTAATCTATTTTTCAAAAGGATGCCATATGTCCTCTTTCATGCTGTTGTTTCTGTTGAGGCTCCGGGACCCTCTTATAAAAAGGCCTAAGGGTAAAGAAGTGTACTGGGTGTCCAGTCAATGTTTTTTTCTATTTCCCGGTTCAGATAAATTATCTCTGGGATTCATAAATCAATGCCTTACCTGTAATCTATTATTCAAAAGGATGCCATATGTCCTCTTTAATAATGTTATTTCTGTTGAGGCTCCGGGAGCCTCTTATAAAAAGGCCTAAGGATAAAGAAGTGTACTGGGTGTCCAATCAATGTTTTTTTCTATTTCCAGGTTCATATAAATGATCTCTGGGATTCTAAAATCAATGCCTTAACTGTAATCAATTGTTCACAAGGATGCCATATGTCCTCTTTCGTGCTGCTGGTTTTGTTGAGTGTCCTGGAGCCTCTGCTAAAAAGGCCTAAGGATAAATAAGTGTACTGGTTGTCTATTCAATGTTTTTTTAGATTTCCCGTTTGTAACAAATTATCTCTGTGTTTCTAAAATTAATGCCTTTCCTGTAATCTATTTTTCAAAAGGATGACATATGTCCTCTTTCATGCTGTTGTTTCTGTTGAGGCTCCGGGACCCTCTTATAAAAAGGCCTAAGGATAAAAAAGTGTACTGGGTGTCCAGTCAATGTTTTTTTCTATTTCCCGGGTCATATAAATGATCTCTGGGATTCTAAAATCAATGCCTTAACTGTAATCAATTGTTCACAAGGATGCCATATGTCCTCTTTCATGCTATTGTTTCTTTTGAGGCTCTGGGACCCTCTTATAAAAAGGCCTAGGGATAAAGAAGTGTACTGGGTGTCCAATCAATGTTTTTTTTTATTTCACAGTGGCAAAAAAATTATCTATGGCTTTCTAAAATCTATCCCTTACCTGTCATCTATTGTTCAAAAGGATGGCATATGTGCTCTTTCCTGCTGTTGTTTTTGTTGAGGGTCCGGAACACTATTCTAAAAAGGCCGAAGGAGAACAACCTGTACTGTACTGGGTGTCCAATTATGTTTTTGTTTTCAATTTCACGGTTCATAAGAAATAATTCTGTTGTGGTTGTTGAGGGTCGTGGCCGTGGGACAGCGTATAAAACGGCTGAAGGAGAACAACCTGTACAGCCTTGCTCCTCTTTTTAGGCAGGCCAGCTCTTTGCATACATGCCCACAGACTCTGTAATGCATGCCTCTTTTAGGGAGAGGTGCAGCCATAATGCAGGGTCAGAACCTCTGACTGCAACTGTTATACTCGATTTTGCGAAAGGAAGTAACCTTACCATGGTTCCCTGCATGCACGTATTGTTATATTTTGGTGAGGCTAATCATGATGGCCATGTAGACCACCACCGAGAGTCCTGGAAGTAACAGGGATGAGATGAAAGTGTTAAGAATAGTACTACTTAAAACAACCGAGTTAGCCATGGGTGTTAATCCAAGACCGTTTGGCTTTATTTTTGTTTTGGGTGCGGCTAATCATGCAGGCCATATAGAGCTGCCACCATTCGGTGTTGTATCAGCTATTAAAATAATAAGAACTGTACTATCAAAATACAGCCAATGAAGGGCCTATGAAGACTGAGCAAAGGTTGGATTGTAGTATTTTGTTCGGCTAATCATGATGGCCATGTAGACCACCCGTAACAGGGATGAAAGTGCTAAGAATAGTACTAATTGAAACAACCGAGTTAGCCATGGGTGTTAGTCTAAGACCACTCAGCTTTTTTGGGGGTTTGGGTGCAGCTAATCATGAAGGACAGATAGACCTGCCACCATTTGGTGTTGTAACAGGTATTAAACTGCAAAGAACAGTACTACTTAACACAACCTACTTACCATGGGTCCCAGAGCATATGTTTGGTTATTATATTTTGTAAGGGTAATCATGCAGGCCATATAGACCTCCACCGATAGGGTGAATATGAGTAACAGCTATTAAAATGCTAAGGACATTACTAATTAACACAACATAGTTACCATGGGTCGCAGACCAAGAGCAAATGTCTTATTATTATATTTTGTATGGGTAATCATCCAGGCCGTATAGACCTCTCCAAATAGGGGGGAGTTACAGAGATTAAAGTGCTAAGAATGGTAGTACTTAAAACACAACCTAGTTAAAAAGGGTACCAGACCGCATGTCTTATTATTATATTTTTTCAGGGTAATCAGGCAGGCCATATAGACCACCCCCGATAGGGGGGGTAACAGGGATTAAAGTGCTAAGAAAAGTACTAATTAACACAAGCTAGTTATCATGGGTCCAACACCGAGTGTCTTGATGTTATACTTTGTCAGGGTAATCATGCAGGCCATATAGACCTCCCTTGATAGGGGGAGTAACAGGGATTACAGTTATAAGAATAGTACTACTTAAACACAACCTAATTACCATGGGTCCAAGACCAGATGTTTTCTTATTTTTGTCAGGCTAATCATGCAGGCCATATAGAGCTCCAACAAAAGGGGGGGGGGGGGTAAGAGGGTTTCAAGTGATAAGAAAAATTATACTTAACACAACAAAATTACCATGGGTCCCAGACCGCGTGTCTTGTTGTTATACTTTGTCAGGGTAATCATAACCGCCATATAGACCTCCACCAATAGGGGGAGTTACAGGGCTGAAAGTGCGAAGAATAGTACTACTTAACACAACATGGGCCTCGCTTCCATTGAGTCGTTAAAAATGGAGCCGTAAGCTACCGAAGCGGCCGACAGCTAAAAGTAATTTACGGCTGCATTTTAGTACCAGGTTTCCATTGAAAAGATTAGCGTGTTGCGCGCAGTCGCTCTTTTCATGTAGCTGTAAGTTAACCTTGTGTTAACGCTTCCATCTGACGTCGGATTTCTTGAAAATCAATTAGTTGCTAAGGTAACCCGACCTTACGCTATAGAATTTACGTTTAACGTCCGTGCTTCTTACCTGTGATCGCCTCTCAAGAAAAATAAAAAAACACTTATCCATATTTTTAATAATCAAATACTATTTTCTAATATAATTATATTTAACACTTCATAAATATAAGTAATATTTATTGCTGCCCTAGGCATAGGTCTAGTTTGCATTCTGTAGATATGTTCTTGCATATATTATTATATTTAAATATATACTGATATTTCTATTAGAATATAAGTTCAACTATTTCTATACATGAGACAACAATAAATATTACTTATAACAATTTATTTCTACATTAAAACACTTGCATTATTTGCAAGTTTTATAATTTCAATAGAAAATAGGTCTCAAAAAGCACAATTTTCCTCTTTTACACCTAGTTGAGCTGGGGGTAATATTTCTCAATGTATCGACAGCCTCCGACAATGTATTAACGGTTAGCGCTTTCATTGGAAACCTGGTATAATTTATCGATTAACGGCTTCTATTACTTTCTATGGGACGCGAAGATCTTTTCGGCAGCCGAAGTCCGGCTGCCGATATTGAGGTATAACGCGCCATTGGAAACAGTCGATAAACGATATTGCTTCCGACAGCATATTTATCGGTTTGCGAGTGCACGCAAACTGAATTACGACTCAATGGAAGCGAGGCCTTAGTTGGGTCCAAGACCGCATGTTAAATTATTAGACTTTATCAGGGTAATTATATATCTAACAAATCTATCTATTTCTCTTCTATCGATTCTATCTAACTATCAATCTATGTATATCTATCTATCTATCCTATCTATCGATCTATCTTCTGTCCGGGATGTTTTGAGACAGCCACTTGTGTTTCTGACAAATTTGAAGTAGGAGGACAGAACAATCATCTTCTTCCATCTCCCGGTTCCAAAAATGAAGGCCATATAGACCTCATCTGATAGGGGGAGTAACAGGTTGTAGTAAAATGTTAAGAATATTACTACTTAACACACCACGGGTCACAGACCACATGTCTTATTGTTATACTCTGTCAGGGAAATTATATATATTTCAAATCGATTTATATATATATCAAATTGATCGAACAATCAAACGTATCGATCAAATGTAGATTGCATCTATTGATCAATGTAATTCGTATCTATAAAATGTATATTACATATTTTGGGTGATGTCATTCGTATCTATAAAATGTATATTGCATCTTTGATTGGATAACATTCGTATCTATCAAATGTATATTGCATCTATTGATCGATGTAATTCGTATCTATCGAATGTATATTGCATCTTTTGAGCTATGTACAGTGTATCGATCATATGTATATTGCATCAATTGAGCTATGTAATCTCTATGTATCTATCTATCAAATCTATCTCGTGGTTGTGCAAGTGGACTGTTTGCGGTTGATTGCGGTGCGTAACACTTGGAGTTTGCTCTGTCACTGTGATGCGGCCGTAACCCTTACACTACCTGATAGATACGACATCATAACTGATGTTTTAAAGCACGTTATTGCAAACAATTTGGGAATGTTAGTTGATTTAGGCCCTTTATGGGTTAAAAGCAGACTCTGCATAAACTATGCAGAGTTATATAACATTATTTTTGAGGTTTACTGTCCCTTTAAGGTTTAAGTAAAATCCACAAATTAGGCATCACTATTTATCTTAGATAACATTATATCTTTCATGTAGGTCATGAGAGTCCACGATCCATTACTCCTGGGAATTACTCTTCCCTAACACTAGGAAAAAACAAAGATTCCTAAACCGCAAGAGCTCTATAAAATCACTCCCACTTTACAGGTACCACAGTCTTGCCTTTGCCTCCGCTGGAGGAATGTGAAGAATAAAGATGTGCATATTATTCTTTAGTGATAGGGGCTTTCAGTCTATGTTTTCCCCTCAGAGTACGTGTTTGTCTAAGGGATGTATATGGGGTATGGTTAGTTGCTCCCTTTTTGTCACCTCATGGGAAATTTTGTCACTAACCTTCCATAGTGGTTACAGGGACTTGTCTTTTTGCTTCCACCTATGGATCTACAATATACTCCTATTCAATAACATCTGCTGAAAAGTTTAAGTACTGGTTTGGCTTTCTACTGGTTATTTACTGGTAGGTGAATGTCTATTGGTAATTATATTTTTATTTATATTACACACTGTAGCTTTGGTTGGACAATTATAATTATATATTTATTAATATATAGCCTTGGGACAGAATCCTTACATTATTATTATCATTGCCCTTTAAATATTTTGGAGTGCAAAGTTTACTTGGAATCAGCCAATCAGATTGAGCTCGCATTCTATTGGCTGTTCCGATCCTTCAATAGAATGCGAGCTCAATCTGATTGGCTGATTCCATCATTCAATCAGATTTTTCCTATCTTAATTCCGATTGGCTGATAGAATCCTATCAGCCAATCGGAATTGAGGGGACGCCATCTTGGATGACGTCCCTTAAAGGAGCCTTCATTCGTCGTAGTCCGTCGGTGAAGAAGGAGGTTCCGCGTCGGCGGGAGGAAGATTCAAGACCCGGCTTGGAAGATGACATCGCCCGGATAGAAGACCTCTTCAGCGCCTCTTTGAAGATGACATCGCCCGGATCGAAGACTTCTTCATCGCCGCCTGGATGATGACTTCATCGGATGGAAGATTTCTTCAGCGCCGCTTGGAGGATTAACTTCTTCCGCTCCGGATGTCCACTTCGGTTCCATCGCTGCTCGGCTGAGTGAAGACGACGAAAGGTAGGATGATCTTCAGGGGATTAGTGTTAGGTTTTTGTAAGGAGGGTTTGGGTTAGATTAGGGGTATGTGGGTGGTGGGTTTTAATGTTGGGGGGGGTTGTATTTTTCTTTTACAGGCAAAAGAGCTGAACTTTTTGGGGCATGCCCCTTTTAAGGGCTGGTAAGGTAAAAGAGCTTTGAACTTTATTTAATTTAGAATAGAGTAGGGCATTTTTTTATTTTGGGGGGGTTTGTTATTTTATTAGGGGGCTTAGATTAGGTGTAATTAGCTTAAAATTGTTGTAATATTTTTAAAATGTTTGTAACTTATTTTTTTATTTTTTGTAACTTAGCTTTTTTTATTTTTTGTACTTTAGTTAGTTTATGTAATTGTATTTAATTGTAGTTATTTGTAGGTAGTTTATTTAATTAATTTAATGATAGTGTAGTATTAGGTTTAATTGTAACTTAGGTTAGGATTTATTTTACAGGTAATTTTGTATTTCTTTTAGCTAGGTAGTTATTAAATAGTTAATAACTATTTAATAACTATTCTACCTAGCTAAAATAAATACAAAGTTACCTGTAAAATAAATATAAATCCTAAGATAGCTACAATATAATTATTATTTATATTGTAGCTATCTTAGGCTTTAGTTTACAGGTAAGTATTTAGTTTTAAATAGGAATAATTTATTAAAGTATAGTGTAGTGTTAGGTGTAATTATAACTTATGTTAGGATTTATTTTACAGGTAAATTTCAGTTTATTTTAGCTAGGTAAGCTATTAAATAGTTAATAACTATTTAATAGCTATTGTACCTAGTTAAAATAAATTGAAAGTTGCCTGTAAAATAAAAATAAATCCTAAGATAGCTAGAATATAATTATTATGTATATTGTAGCTATATTAGGGTTTATTTTAAAGGTAAGTATTTAGTTTTAAATAGGATTAATTTAGTTAATAATAAAAATATTATTTAGATTTATTTAATTAATATTTAAGTTAGGGGGGCGTTATGGTTAGGGTTAGACTTAGGTTTAGGGGTTAATAATTTTATTACAGTGGCGGCGGCGTAGTGGGGGGCAGGATAGGGGTTAATAAATTTATTATAGGTGACGACGGTGTAGGGGGGGGCAGGATAGGGGTTAATAAATTTATTATAGGTGACGACGGTGTAGGGGGGGCAGGATAGGGGTTAATAGGTTTAATATAGGTTGCGGCGGGTTCAGGGAGCGGCGATTTAGGGGTTAAACTATTTGTTTAGTTGCGGCGAGGTGCGGGATCAGCAGGATAGGGGTTAATAATTTTATTATAGAGGGCGACGGTGTAGGGGGGGCAGGATAGGGGTTAATAAATTTATTATAGGTGACGACGGTGTAGGGGGGCAGGATAGGGGTTAATAGGTTTAATATAGGTTGCGGCGGGTTCGGGGAGCGGCGATTTAGGGGTTAAACTATTTATTTAGTTGCGGCGAGGTGCGGGATCAGCAGGATAGGGGTTAATAATTTTATTATAGAGGGCGACGGTGTAGGGGGGGCAGGATAGGGGTTACTAAGTATACTGTAGGTGGCAGCGGTGTCCGGGAGCGGCGGTTTAGGGGTTAATACATTTATAAGAGTTGCGGCAGGGTCTAGGAGCGGCGGTTTAGGAGTTAATACATTTATAAGAGTTGCGGCAGGGTCTAGGAGCGGCGGTTTAGTGGTTAGTAACTTTATTGAGTTGCGGGGGGCTCCGGGGGCGCTGGTATAGGGATAGAACAGTGTAGTTTAGTGTGGGTGCTTAGTGACAGGCTAGCAATAAAGCTGGGAAAAAGCCGAAGGGCAGCGAGATCGGATGAGTGATAACTCTCACAGTCCGCTGCTCATCGCCCCGCGGCTTTTTGACAGCTTTTTTTGATAACTTAGGCGAACGTATTCAAGGTCCGCGGCGGCGAAGGTAGGCGAGCTTAGGCGGGCGTATTGGGCCGGCGAAGGCAGAAAAGTAGACGGCTTGATAACTACCCCCCATGGATTAAAAAAAAAAGTACACATATACTTTTAAAGGGATAGCATAGTCCAAAATAAACTTTCATGATTCAGATAGGGCATGTGATTTTAAACAACTTTCTAATTTACTTTTATTATCACATTTGCTTTGTTCTCTTGTTATTCTTAGTTGAAAGCTAAAACTAGGTAGGCTCATATGCTAATTTCTAAGCCTTTGAAGGCTGCCTCTCATCTGAATGCATTTGACAATTTTTCACTGCTAGAGGGCGTTAGTTCATGTGCTTCATATAGATAACACTGTGTTCACGCACGTGAAGTTATTTAAGAGTCAGCACTAATTGCCTGAAATGCAAGTCTGTCAAAAGATCTGAGATAAAGAGGCAGTCAGCAGAAGCTTAGATACAAGGTTATTACAGAGGTAAAAAGTATATTTCTATAACAGTGTTGGTTATGCAAAACTGGGGAATGGTAAATAAAGGGATCATCTATATTTTTAAACAATAACATGTTTGGTGTTTTCTATCCCTTTAAATGCAAATATTATATATATGGTATTAAATAAGTTAAATTTACCATCACTTTAAAGACACGCACATTTTTTTATTGAAAAACAATAGTACATCATTCTTGACTACACTGACTCAATAGCGCATTATTCTTGACTACACTGACTCAATAGCGCATCATTCTTGACTACACTGACTCAATAGCGCATCATTCTTGACTACACTGACTCAATAGCGCATCATTCTTGACTACACTGACTCAATAGCGCATCATTCTTGACTCAAGCAGAAGCAGAACTTGACAAGCTCAGTTAATTCCCTTTTCACCATAGTGGAGATACAATGGGGCATATTTATCAAGCTCCGCATGGAGCTTGAAGCACCGTGTTTCTGGCAAACCTTCAGACTCGCCAGAAACACAAGTTATGAAGCAGCTGGTGCAATGATAAATGCTGTCTGCATTTATCGATGTGCGGCGGACATGATCCGCAATATTGGATCATGTCCGCTCGCAAATTAATAAATAGGCCCCAATATGTTTTTGTTTGGAAGTAACTCCTCACTTCAAGTCTCAGTTATTTTAGCTTATTGGCTACACTTACAGCCTTGCTTCTGTGGCATATAATCTAGATATAGGTATAGATTCTTTATATCATGTATTGATCGTATACTTGGGGTGGCAAATGCATATAAAATGTAGCCCATGTATGTCTCAAGCTAAAAAAGGTTGGAAACCCCAGTATTAAAAGAATAATATGGCTGCAAATAATTTTATTTTATTTATAATGAAATTTGTACAGTATTGAGTTTTTGCCTAACAAGAAATGTTCATAAAGTAGGGCTGTACAAAATATTATCCTCTTATGCCAATGCAACGTATATATAAGTTGTGCAGTACTTTGCTTATCGTATCACATGACATATACAGTATATAGGTCGGAGCTGCATGATGCTCCAGCAGTCTCAGCTGTTAAAGGTACAGTCTACTCCAGGATTTTTATTGTTTAAAAATATAGATAATCCCTTTATTACCCATTCCCCAGTTTTGAATAACTAACACTGTTATATACTGTAAATATACTTTTTACTTCTGTGATTACCTTGTATCTAAGCCTCTGCAGACTGCTCCCTTATTTCAGTTCTTTTGACAGACTTGCATTTTAGCCAATCAGTGCTGACTCCTAAATAACTCTACGGGTGTGAGCACAATGCTATCTATATGGCACACATGAACTAACACTCTCTAGCTGTGAAAAACTGTTAAAATGCATTCAGTTAAGAGACGGCCTTCAAGGGCTTAGAAATTAGCATATGAGCCTTCCTAGGTTCAGCTTTGCACTAAAAATACCAAGATAACAAAGCAAATTTGATGATAAAAGTAAGTTGTTTAAAATTACATGCCCTATCTGAATGATGAAAGTTTAATTCTGACTAGACAGTCCCTTTAAGTTACAGACGACAGCTGGAGTTCCTGAGCTCATGGCATCTGCCTGCATATGGAACTAGAGAGCAGTCTTTGCTCCGGGTTCGATATGAAGGCAGATGTCAGATTGTTACAGATGATGACAATGTGTGTGTCACCATCTGTAAAGATCATCTGCTGGTGCCAGCGGGTGGTGTGGGAGCCCGGGAGGCGGGTGGGTGGTCCAACAGTAGAGGGGGGAGGGATTGGGATGGCCCTACACTACAGGGAAACAAAATTAAGGAAGAGGGAGGGATGGATGGAAGGGGAGCTACACTACAGAAAAAAGGGGGGGGGTCCCTAACCAAAGATCTCTGCTACAGAAAAGTATATATATATATATATAGACAGCTGCCAGTACCTAAGATGGTAGACCTAAGATGGTAGACACTAGTTAGGGGAGGGAGGGTTAGAGAGCTGTTTGAGAGGGATCAGGTAGGTTAAAGGGTAAAGGGGGATCCTACACTGCAGAAAATAGAAATACATTTTAAAACAAATTGTCTTTAAACTTTATATTGGCAGACTGTCTGTCAGTACCTATTATGGTGGTGACCAGTGGGGGATGAGGGAGGGAAGAGAGCTGTTTGAGAAGGATCAGGTAGGGATCAGGGGGTTGGAGGTGTCAGGTGGCAGGGTAATCTCTACACTAAAGCTAAAATTAACCTTACAAACTACCGGATCAACCCCTTCAATGCCGGGAACAATAGAAGTTTGGTGCACAGCTACAATTAGCAGCCTTCTAACTACCAAAAAGCAATGGCAAAGCCATGAATGTATGTATGTAAATAATTTCAGTGAGAAACCCAACGTTTGTGAAAAAGTTAAAAAAATTTTTTTTTTAATATGATCGCATTTGGTGGTAAAATAATGGCATGAAATATACCAAGATGGGCCTAGATCAATATCTTGGATTGTCTATTTAAAAAAAATATAGTTTTGACAAGTAAATTAAAATAAAAAGTACATGGCATATGACAAGGTATTTGAAAGGAAAGGACTATATTGTATACATATATGTCTAAATATGTGTTTGGACATGTTTGTTTATTGCTAGCACGCAAGAGATAAGTGATAGTTTTGTTCCTTTATCTCACTCCATTCAAGGCTATGGGGAGAAGAATTTTACATGGTTGCGATATCCTAAGTAGGGTTGCCACCCGTCCCTTAAAATACAGAACAGTTATAAGTTACACATGCTGCAGGGTTTGCAGGGAGGAATATGAATAGTGCTATCCAGAAACACAATACATGTTCCTCCCTGCACACCCTGCAGCATGTGTATCTCATAAGTGTCCAGGAAAATATGGCTGAGGTGGCAACCCTAATCCTAAATCCAGCTGTTAGTGCGCTTTCATCTTGTAATACGAGCATTAACCTAGTTTACTTTTAGCAAAGTTTGCGCGTGAGCGAAAAAAATATTTAGTGCACCACTTGTAATCTGGCCCTTTTCGAGCAACTTTTCACATAGTTTCTGTAGTGCTATATTCCAATGGCCTAAACCTCTGTTTTAGTCAATTTTGCATATCAAAGCCAAACTTTTTCATTTTGTCTTAAAAATACCCCAATCTTCTCTGCCTGTGTATTTTTTTTGTGTGTTCTAAAAGGCAAATTCTAGTCTATATTTAAAACAACAATTACCTTTCTGATTACAGTACTGTACTATCTTTTTGATGGTATTGTATCAAAATATGTGGAACCAAAAAGACAGAGTTTTGTTCCAGAGGAAGTTTAATACAATGTAACACTGCAGTGCAGCAGGAAGTTGAGATTTAATCGGAAAAAAAAAGTTATAGCTAACTCATAATATCATATTAAACTACCTTCATGTTTATTTATAAAATATATTATGACCATTGTTCCCTCTAAGCCCAGTTTTGTGAGAGCCCAGCAGTGAAAGTTATTGAGAGCAATTAGCAAACATTAGACAATACAGACTGCAAGGTGTGGTTCCTTTATTAACTGTTTTACTGCTGGTCTGCTCAAAAAGTGGCCTTAGAGGGAACACTGATTAGGACATATATAAATATTGCCTAAATGACATAAGATGTTGGTGTTTACACTTAGTCCCATCGCCTCCCCAAGCTGTCCTACTATAAAGATGCAAATATACAAATATTCTGAAATCCAAACATTTTCCAGTCCCAAGCAGTTTGGATAAAGGGTTTTGTACCTGTATAACACATATATTTTTGTGTATGCTCATTTCACTGAATAAATATCATGAATGATTCTTGGTTTATCAAAAGTTTAAAAATATAGTTCATATAACATTTTTAACCCATGATCGTGTGAAAAAGTAGAATTCAATCAGAGCATTCATTTATGATTCCAATTAAGGAGTGCAAAAATATTAGCACCATTGTTTTATAAAATCACTCAAGCACAACCAATAACGCTTCTATTTTTGCTCTCATATTACAAGTCCCAAATTATTGTTTATCTTTCAAACAATAGTTTGGTGTGCTGTACCATAAGCATATTGGATATTGCAGGTGCACTAGATCTAGGGTTGCCACCTCGGCCATGTTTTCCTGGACACTTATGAGTTATACATGCTCCAGGATGTGCAGGGAGGAACATGAATTTCAACCCTGGATAGCACCAAAATAGTGACAATGAACAGCACTATTCATGTTCCTCTCTGCACACCCTGCAGCATGTATAACTCATAAGTGTCCAGGAAAACATGGCCGAGGTGGCAACCCTAACTAGATCGCTTAAAATAATAGATTTCTTAAGGGGTGCACGTTTATTTTGGAAATTGCTAAGCCAATGGTGCTCTAAGCTGATGGTGCACTAAGCCAAGTGGAGTTCTCCATGTGCTGTAATATTTTGATGAAAGTATATATATATCCAAAAGAAGGAGATCACTCACTGGACTTCATTTTCATAAAATAGAGCTTTTATTTCAGCCTTTAAAATCCATAAAGTTTCGGGTACCGATCCGGTCCCTTTGTCAAATAACAGCTATACTGGGTGTTCTTTGAGTGCCATTTGACAAAGGGACCGGACCAGTACCCGAAACGTTATGGATTTTAAAGGCTGCAATAAAAGCTATATTTTATGAAAACGAAGTCCATTGAGTGCTCTCCTTCTTTTGGATATATGCAACCCCTAATAGCACCTCAGCATATCGGAAAACTGAGGAGAGAAAATCCCATTGCACAATTGATATATATATATATATATATATATATATATATATAACCAGAAAACAAATTGGGAAGCAATTGCTAGAGATATGAGCTGTACAGGTGAAGTAAATACGCATATACACACCCTAAAGAAAACCAATAAGGCTAATGGTGCAGACCCTTTTATAAAATATGTAAAAAATTACTTTAGGGAGAAAGAAACAAGATACTTGTTTCAAAAAAGACAGGGGTTTCAGCAATCTTTTCAAAATTAAATACACAGCTCCAAGGTTAAAGTGAACAAAGTAACAATTTATTGGCATAGGCAATTGAATATTGTTTCACACTGCATCCCCCAGAGCAAAGGATGTACAAATAAATAATATAGCGCATTGTATAGGCTAACCAATGTAAAAATACAAAAATAGTTCGCTAAAATTAACTAGATCAATTATTTAAACAGTATAGAATGTTCCTGAATGGCCAGGGTGAACCAAGGTACCTATTAAGACATATATATGCAAGACAGTAATACATTGCTGAGAAATATATTCTGGATAACTACACCCAACTGCACACAGAACCTTCACCCAAAGTAGTGGAAGTATGACCTGGGCAGATATTCAACACGGGATCTAAGTTATCAGTAATATACTCTTATGAGAGCAAGTTGTACACATCCAAAGTACATTTGTAACATATAAGAAACATCATAAATGTACCAAGCGAATAGTAAGAGTATAGCAATTAGTAGCAAGAATATGGTAGAGTGACGATTCAAACAACTACACCCTTCTGCACACAGAACCCCCCAAAAAAGGTTTAGAGGTATACCCTGGGCAGGTAGTATAGAAATGGAATCTAAGTTGTATGATCAGACACATTCGTGACAGTAGTGTCATGAATACCTCATGATTTAGCTGCTAAGGGATTAATTCTCTTTAGCCTGTGAGCTAACAAACATTTGTTTTTTCAAAAACAACTTCTTGTACTAACACCCATGAGGCAGAACAAACTACAGGCTGCATGGGAGGGTCCATGCAATATATTAAATCAGCTGGGTAGAGCGAATAGTGTGTCATTTTTAAATGGAGGGCATCCTGATGGCAAAACTGCTTTGTGCAATTTGTCTGGCAATGGCGTTATCACCGCAAGGGGAAGCTCCCTTTGATACGCATAGGAAGTGGCTTGTAGCCACCCCCTTTTGCATCTTTTATCGGGGGAGGTGTCACGAATACTTCATGATTTAGCTGCTAAGGGGTTAATTCTCTTTAGCCTGTGAGCTAACAAACATTTGTTTTTTCAAAAAGAACTGTGTCCTGTGTTTATGTTTGTTTATGACCCCATCATAAATTGTTTCAGAGTTCCACTTGAATAAATGTTATAATGTAAGCATTGGTGCATTCAGGCCATAAACATGTTGGTTCCAAAGACCATAAGCAGTGCCCTCTACGCATATCCCGATGAGGTCAATAAAAGGACATTGGTACAATGTAGATGTGTTTAAAACATGTTATGACATTAAATGAAGGGAAATATGGCAACCATGTCATATTTGGCATCAAATTGATTCTCACAATGTAAATAAGAGATTGCCTTTTTGTCTATATGAACATGGATGTATCTAGCAGAAATTATAAAGGGTTTTATAATTTCAGGCAAAGACTTAGAGTTTTTTGAAGATCATAAAAACTAGGGGGATTTCTTAGCCCTGCCAGGAGGGTGTGGTCAGGCAACTTGATCTCTGGAAAATATGTATAAGAATCTTGTGTTTTAACAATAAAATTGTCATTCTTACAAGGGAGGCTGTGACAACACAGAGTAAGGACCCATTGCTTCATGCCATCTCTCTGGTAACAGATTCCAAAGACAGTGTAGTACAGTTTAAGGTTTCTAATTTTCTTCTTTTTATTTTGAAAAACTGTTTGCCGTGTGTAATTTTATTTGTAACAACTTTTTATTAATAATGATGCATTGTGCATAATATTTTTGGCATAATAAATAATTACTTTATTAAGCTTTGGCCTTTGTCTAATAATTGAACCACGTTATTGAAAGGACTGGAGTATTAGAACTGTATATTTTAGGTTATTTTCTGCTAAATTGTATTCTGAGAGTTAATGTGTAAGTCTGGGTTTTTCCTTAGGATTTTCCCTGTAATAAATCATAAATGGTGGCAGCATAGATATTATAGTTAGTTTAGTGTGGGTGGCATTAAAGGGGAGTTTTGGGCATTTCTTTTACGTCTAGTACAGACTGGAGAGTGTTGTTAACCCTTGCACCCAGTGAACTAAATCACAAGCTTGCCTGGTGGGGCTAGATTGTGACATATTAGTGACAGTAGAAGGGGTCTGATAACCCTTTCTGTGCCAAACAAGTGACTGGCGCAGGGTTGGTTAACCTTGGTCGTAACAAGTAGTGTAATACATTCAGGGAACAATAAAATTGCACAGATGGTTAATAAGCTCAAGCATGAAGGAGCTGTCATTGTTAGTAAGGAAGTCCAATGGACATTTATAGCAATTCCATACAGTTTTTCTGCAAAAGGAAAAAGTCGCTTAGGCAATCAGTGTTCTCCTTAGAACTGTGCTACAGAATGTATGCTCAAAATGTCGCCTCGACAGGCGTCTCCAAAGGCAGTTTATTAACTGTGAGTATAGGCACTCTAGACATAGGCACTTTGAACTTTGTGCTTAAAGGGGCATGATACACAAAAATTTTCTTTCAAGATTCAGACACAGAATACAATTTTAAACAACATTCCAATTTACTTCTGTTATCTAATTTGCTTCATTCTTTAGATATAATTTGTTAAAGAAATAGCAATGCACATGGGTGAGCCGATCAAATGAGGTATCTATGTGCAGCAACCAATCAGCAGCTACTGAGCATATCTAGATATGCTTTTCAGGAAAGAATATCAAGAGAATGAAACAAATTAGATAATAGAAGTAAATTAGAAAGTTTTTTTAAATGGTATTCTCTATCTGAATCATGAAAGAAAAAAATTGGTTTTAATGTCCATTTAAGAGCACCAAATACATAGAAACTTCAAGCAGTGTGTAATATTGACATACTACACCTTCCTTCCAGAGCTACTACGGCTACAGATTTCTATTGAAGTAAGACGGACAATTGTTTTCCAAGTTCATGCTGAAGAGAAAGTTCAAGCGGCACTGTCGTCGGTACACAAGGTCACGTGGTAGGTCAGCTGACAGGTAGGTAAGTATCTTCTTGTTTCTCTCTCCCTAAAGTAATTTTTGACATATATATATATATATATATACACAATATATATATATATATATATATATATATATATATATATATATATATATATATATATATATATATATATATATATATATATATATATATATATATATATATATATAGGCTCAAAATCTTGACTAGCCCACTAGCCATTGGTAAAGTGAAGAGTAAAAGTTAGTGAGTGAATGTTGAGTCTGAAGTCTGGTGAAATATTGTAAAGTAGCAAAGTTAGCACATTGTATTTACAGAATGTACATTCCTATTTCAGCACTGACAAACACACATTTTGGGCTATGTTCTAAAACTATTATCCAAAGGGATATTATATATCCATGAAATTGCAAGGATATGTTATTCCTCTAGGGCTGTAGGGACCCTAATAATGCTTAGACTGTTACTTCTGAGAAGGTAAACAGGGGCAGAGAGAGAGAGAGAGAGAGAGAGAGAGAGAGACTGTAGAGAAAAAGGGGAAGTGGAGAAGAAAGTAGAGTTAAGAGAGAATGGAGAAAAATAGAGTGACGAGATATGAGAGAAGGAAAAGAAAGAGTGTAAAGAGAAGATATGGCCTGAGAGAGAAGAGAGAGGTTGAAAAAAGAGATTAAAGAGAGGATAGAGTTGAGAAAGATAGTTAAGAGCGCGAAGGGAGAGAGGATAATTTTTAGAACAAAACAAAAATCTCCAGGTCTGCTATGACCTATCGGTAGCAGTCTCAGTTTAACAACTTTCTTTTTCTATCCAGCTGTTGTCTTCCCCAGAACCCCTAGTTGAAGTTTCTAACTGTTATGAAATTATTTTTGTTAATTTATTACTGTATGTAGCATTTTTTTATTTGTTATAGTATAAAATAAAAACAATATTACAAAATGTTTCACAATGGCTTAACATATGCAAAGAGGGAGTGAAGAAGTGGGTGTGGGTGGGATTAGAAGTGGTAAGTAACATTTTGTCCTGGCTAGTAGCTTAGAACATGAGATTTTGAGCCCTGTATGTATGTATATGTGTGTATAAATAAAATACCAATTAAATACCATGCAAAAAAGTCAATGTTTTTGCCCAACTTGGGGAACTGAAATGTCAATTTTTTTGCATGGTATTTAATAAAAGTATTGAACTTTATGAAGAAAGTTTACCCAAATGAAGGGGAGACCCCCAACAACACACGTAGATACCACTTATGCAGAGAAAGGTAATGCTGAGTGCCGTTGACACGACTATAATAGCCACACACAATTTCCAAATGTAAATTTCAAAGCTGTCCTTCACCTTTAAGAAAAAGGACTTACCCTCTCTTCACGGCCTTCCTAGTGCCCACTGGTTGGAGAGCCGTTCGGGAGACCTTCCTCCTAGGCTCTACTGCGGATCGCCGTCCTTCAGCTTGGAGCGAGCTCTCACAAGCAAGCAGCCACAGACACGCTGCATCGGCGTCCGCCCAAACACTCAGGGCTCTGCAAAGTGACGTCAGAAGACGAGGTCGACTTGTGAGGGGGAAATTGATGCCAAGTAAGACACTTCCAAATGGAAAGATAGCGCTGGTATCTGGAATGTGCGGCCAACCTTCACCTCCTTAGATAGGTAACCTCCAAGGGTGTACCCGCTGCAAAAAGTTCCGTAAACATAGGCTTGAAAACTTGAAAGAAAATACAAAGTCTGGAACTTGCAGTAAAACTTCAATGCTTTAATAATCCTTTAAAAGCGGTACATGTACATAAGACAAACACATGCCCTCAGTGCAAGCTTACGCGTTTCGGCTTAGCTGCCGTACTCATAGCTTCCTATCCACCTTCTCACTTAAGGGCTATTTAAGAGGGGTAAAACCATTTAATTGGCTGGGGTTACATGTTTGAAATTAACTGTTTCATTGCTGACTAGCTTAGCTATTAGGCTTTATTGGCCTTACTCTTTGAATTTAGCTAACCATATTAACATTGGCAATTTACATGTCACACTAAAACATTAATACATTGGTTGCAACAACTTATTTAAATTCTTAATTTCACAAAAGAATAATTTTTACCTCCATTTTTCCATATTTACATTTATACAGGTCTAGAGGCTGTTACATTCTTCTTGCAAATAACAGGATATACGGATGAGTATGTGCAATATGTATTGAGGATACTCAGGTTTCTATTGACGCACAATTTTTTCACTTTCGAGGGGGTTTTCTACCTCCAGAGATGCGGGACAGCTATGGGTGCAAAATTTGCACCCTCTTTCGCCAACCTACACATGGGTTGGTGGGAGCTGTCCCGCATCTATGGAGGTGGGAACCCCTTTCGACAGCACATCCGTTTTTATAAACGTTACATAGATGATCTGCTCCTGGTGTGGGGAGGTACTGAAGAAATGGCAATTGAATTTGTAACCTGGATTAATACCAATGATATAGGGTTAGAGTTCTCTTTTGAATTTAATAAGTCCAGAATTAATTTTTTGGACCTAACCCTGATCAGTATACCAAATATAGGAATTGAAACCGAGGTTTATAGAAAACCGATCACAGGTAATACTCTTCTCCATGCTAGGAGCAGTCATCCCAAGCAAGTATTTAGGTCTGTAGCAAAGGGACAGTTTTCTAGATTGAAGAGGAATTGCAGTAACTCTCAGGTCTATGAGATGCATGCACACCAACTAACAGAACACCTTATCAATAGAGGCTATAATCAACATGTAGTAGCAAAAACAAGACAGGAAGTTGCTATTATTGATAGAGGGACCTTACTAGAGAAATCAGCATGTAGGAAACCTACTAATCAAGGGAAAATTTTCTTCACTACTGATTATAGTACTCAGTACCATCAAATTTGCAATATAGTACAGAAGAATTTCAGACTATTGGCAGCAGATGCAGCTTTGGAAGATACGGTAAAAAAGGGATGTAAATGTTCCTTTAGAAAAGGAGTTTCTTTAGGTAACATTTTGGCACCTACACAGCTTAAAACAAGACAAATGAGGGATTCAAGCTCTTGGCTACGTTTCAAGGGAGTGTTTTGATGTAATAATCATTCCTGTAAGGCGTGTGAACATGTGATTACAGGTGAAGGCTTCAAAACTGAAGTAACGAATAAATCATATCGACACAATAGGTGTATGAACTGCAGAAGCAAGTACACCATCTATCTAGCAGGTTGTGAAGTTTGTCACCTACAATACGTAGGTATGACATCCAGAGAAACACGTGTACGAATTAGGGAACATCTTTCGGATATTAAGACGGGTGTCCTGACTACCCCCCTGGTGCAGCACTTCAATTTGGTGCATAATAAACAGGCAGAGAGCTTTAAATGGACCATTATAGAAGTGGTTAATACCAATCAAAGAGGAGGGGGTAGAGATCAGGCACTAGGGAAACGTGAGGTCTTTTGGATATTTCATCTTAAAACTAGATATCCAAAGGGGTTGAATTCTTCCTACGACCTCATTAATTTTTGGAAGTAAATATTTTACTTTTATGTTACACTGAGAAGGATGACTTGAAGTTTTTAAAATTCAGTGGTACATTAGTAATTTACTGCTTTACTAGACATTTCAGGTATTTTATGGGAGAATACTCATCTAAATTTTATTGTATATATTTTAAATACTAATTTTCAATCTTTGAAGATACAGTTAACTTTCATATAATTTAGGACTTAGGTTGATAAATTGTCATATTATATGATACCAACATTTATAGAGCAGGCTATAGTGTATCGACATGATATCATACTAGGTTAGATAGACTGCTGGAAGGTTGGTTATGTATCACTAATAAGGCCATAAGGTGTGTAATGTATTATGAAGTATGTATTACCTAAAACAGCACCTTTAATTTAAATTGATAATTTCTGTATAAATGTAAATATGGAAAAATGGAGGTAAAAATTATTCTTTTGTGAAATTAAGAATTTAAATAAGTTGTTTCAACCAATGTATTAATGTTTTAGTGTGACATGTAAATTGCCAATGTTAATATGTTTAGCTAAATTCAAAGAGTAAGGCCAATAAAGCCTAATAGCTAAGCTAGTCAGCAATGAAACAGTTAATTTCAAACATGTAACCCCAGCCAATTAAATGGTTTTACCCCTCTTAAATAGCCCTTAAGTGAGAAGGAGGATAGGAAGCTATGAGTACGGCAGCTAAGCCGAAACGCGTAAGCTTGCACTGAGGGCATGTGTTTGTCTTATGTACATGTACCACTTTTAAAGGATTATTAAAGCATTGAAGTTTTACTGCAAGTTCCGGACTTTGTATTTTCTTTCAACTTTATGAAGACCCTTAAGTGCCAGAATTCTTTGGCACTTTCTATATGCATTTAACTGGCTACCTGGGAAAGTGAAGAAAAGTTACACTAGGTAGTGAGTGCATGAAACAGGACATATATATACTGTATATATATATATTTCTTTCATACAGGTGGTGAGAGTCAATGATCCATTACTCATAGAAATTACCTATCATACCACTTGTAAGGAGGCAAAGATTCATAAACCCCAGGAGCTCTTTATAACCCCTCCCACCTCACACATACTGTATCTCAGTCTTTTCTTTGCGTCCGCTGGAGGTGGTTGAAGAATGGAGATATGCATGACTTTCTTCAGAGAGAGGAGTTGTCAGAGGGATGTATTTGGGGTATTATTTTTGATTCTTTTATTCAACTCATGGGAATTTCTTCATAATTAGTCACAGGACTTGTCTGTTGGCTCCCTTTATGGATCTACAATATACTCCTATTCCGTAACCTCTTCTACTTTGATGGTGGATGAGTGTGTACTGGTAAGTATTATTTTTATATATATATCTATATAAAGTAATCTGGTTTGTGCCTTTTTATTTTTCACGCGTCTTTCGGGTTCGAGCACATCAGGGTTTTGAACATGTCGGGTTAGTGTCCGTTGAGTTAGTGCACACTCCATATTTTCCATTAGGAGTATTTTTCGCTGTCATTTGTCAAGTAAGCATACGCTTGTCGGTAATGTGCATGTGGAGTTGGCACACACTCCATAGTTTTCTATTTGTTTGGTTATTTTTTTGTCGCTTGTCGGTAATGCGCACGTTGGGTTTTTGGTGCATGTTTATTCCTTATAGTTATAGTCAGTTGATTTAGTGTGCATTCCTCTAAGCTGGATGTTGTATTCCTCCTGTCTCTTTTTTTTTTTATTGTTCGGTTTTGCGCACATTATTACTTAAGCTACTTAGGAGGGGGTAGGTTTTCCATTCCTCAAAAGCTTATTTTAGGGGGTTTTAGTGCTTTACGCATTATTTAATGCTATAATGGAGCCTTCTGATTCTGTTCCTATTTCTACCCCAGAGTCCCCAGACCGCCTTTCTACTAATAGGTGTGCTTACTGAAAGAATGCTGAAGTACCTTCCTCAGCAAATTTATGTTACTCATGTTTAAATTTGTTGTTGCAATCAGACCAATCTAATGCTGTTTCTGTGGGTAATAATGTTCCTTCTATTTCTTCATTACAGAAGAATGCTGAGGAACTTTCACCTAATATGAGAAAGTTAATTACAGCAGCAGTATCTGAAGCTATGGCTGCTCTTCTGCTTGCAAACAAGCGTTTAAGGTCAGTACAGGTTTCTCCTGCATTGAGCAATGATACTTTTTATTGGACTAACTATACATTTATAAGTTGACAAGCTTTCGGAAGAATTCCTTCCTTTCTCAAGTCTGAAGCAATTTTAAAGTTCAACATATTTGTTCTCTTTTAAATGAGGTCTTGATTACTTTAGAGGTTAAAAATCATAAAGCTTCTGATGAAAAACCTTGTAATCATTTAAATTCAGTTTTTAAGAATGTTGTTAAACTCCTTGAAGTTTATCCTATTCCTGATGCTGTTTTTGACATGATATCTAAATAATGGTCTAAATTACAAGTGTATAGGGAAAGCGCCCAAGAAAAAAGTGGGAGGTGGGGAGGAATGGACCTTGCTGCCACTAAAGATTTAACTCCTTCAAGTAAATCTAAGGGAATAACTATATACAAACGAGCGTGACAGCGCTAACAAACACAGATCTATATAAAAAGTAATTACCACAAAATAATGTATAGTATGTGTATAAACGATAAATGAATATTGCACTGATGCAGATTTAAAAGTAAAAATTACACAATATTTATTAAATGTATACCACTTTATAAACAAGGGACGTCTCCCTTAAAATATACAAAATGCCTACTATAAAAAGTTGATTGCCCTCAAGTGTTGGTTTTGATACATAAGATAAGGGTCTGAAGGTGCCAAAAACTATATAACTTATATCAACATGAGCCAATCTCAAAGTCAGTTTAGACTATATTTCAACACAGTCTGATGTAGATAAGTTTTTAAATAAGGTACCTTATTATCGTAGTTTCTTCTTTGTGTGTCGTGGAATACCCTGTTATTTGAGGGGTTTTTATATTCCTCGAAGAAAGGTAATATAGTTGTACAAATACCTCAATTTGGGAGTCGGCTTGTAACACCGCATCCAGGCAGGTAGTATCGGTAGATTGTTTGCTTCTCTGTCTGACGTGGCCACGTGATAGGCCGTAATGCGTCCTGGTAAAAAGTTGATCACTTGGAAACAAATGGCAACAGTTTTGCTGTGCAGACTTGTTCCTTTTCGTGAATAACGGGTACCACTAGTAGTGGTGACATCATTCCAATCCAGCTTCTGAACGATACTAATTAAATACTCAGTAGAAAGTTCATAGTAGAGAAACTTCTATTCCCATACAGCTACCGTTATTCTAATGTAGAACTCGCTGTACATGCAAACAGTTTCACAGAGCAAAGCAAGTCAAGATTCTACCCCCTTGCCTAGTTCTGTGCAGTTTAATAAATTATCTCTAGTACTAGTAATTGCCCGCCACAGCACAGTGATCTGTTTCACAGATTGTGTCAGGTGTATTGATGGTGCAACACCATCAATACACCCTGATCCAGTGTTTCTGGTAAGGGGCAGGTTAAGTCTCTTTTAGAGGCTTAGTTTCAGTCTATCCTAATTCTCTGGCTACTGCTCAAGTAACTTTAGGAATATCAGATAGAATTCAGACTAGAGACTCTTGGAGAGAAGGTTTGTCTGTTCTATGTACTAACCTTTCTTTTTAAAGTTCAAGTTCTGCTCCATTCTCTCCTGAAACTGTGAATTAAGATTTTGTTTCTAAAGATCCTATCAATTGTATGCAGGTTTCTAAGAGTACAATGGGTCTGGTTTCCTTGGGAGGCGAGGTTTCCAATGTTGATTCTGTGTCGCTGTGCAACCTTCTTTAGGTTTAGCCTCTGTTGATAAGAAAGTTTATTTTCCTCTGGCAGTAAGACAGGGTCACAGTAGTAACTTATGTCATCCATCTGAGGGGAACTCTGTTTCCTGTTGATAAGATTGATAATTTGAATTCCCTCTTAGCTAAACAATAGTTGTTGTCTAGCTTTGATAGTTTTCATTCTAGGAATGATCATCTGGGAAATTAATTTTTTCAATCCTCAGTTTTTTCTCCTAGAGGAGTGGTTAATCCTTCAACAGGTGTTTTAACAGATATTGAATACACATCTGAGGGTCCCTTACATAGTATTAGTAGTTGTTCTACTACTTCTCAGCCTATGTATCTGTTGGTATGTCTACTCAGAATGGTTTTCAAGCTGAACCTGGGAAGAACGTTAGGGGTTTTGGTAATCATACTATGATTTTACAGGATTTGGTATACAAATCTAGTTCAGAGCGTGTAACTTTATTTTTCCTCTGTCTATGGGGCTAGGCCCCCTATTCCTTAATTTGCTTTTCCATCTGGTTCTCAAGTATCTGAGTTTGATGGTATGGAAATTGAACGTTTAGTCCTAAGACATGGTGGTTTCTCTGATTCTGTGATTGAAACCTTACTTCAGGCTTGGAAGCCTGTGAATAGAAAAATGTACCATAAAGTCTGGAAAGCCCTTCGGCTAGATTACGAGTTTTTGTCGGTAAGCTGTGCAGTGCTAACGAGCATTTTTTTCTCACCGCTCACTTAAGACAACGCTGGTATTACAGGTTTTTCTAAACCCAGCGTTAGCCGCAAAAAAGTGAGCGGAGAGCAAAATTTAGCTCCACATCTCACCTCAATACCAGCGCTGCTTACGGTAGTGGTCAGCAGGTAAAACGTGCTCGTGCATGATTTCCCCATAGGAATTAATGGGGCAGATTCGGCTAAAAAAAAAATAACACCTGCAAAAAAGCAGCGTTCAGCTTCTAACGCAGCCCCATTGATTCCTATGGGGAAACACATTTTATGTCTACACCTAACACCTTAACATGAACCCCGAGTCTAAACACCCCTAATCTTACACTTATTAACCCCTAATCTGCCGCCCCGACATCGTCGCCACCTGCATAATATTATTAACCCCTAATCTGCCGCTCTGGACACCGCCGCCAACTACATTATATTTCTGAACCCCTAATCTGTCGCCCCCAACATCGCCGACACCTACATTATAGTTATTAACCCCTATTCTGCCGCCCCCCTATTCTGCCGCTACAATGTAACTAATAGTTACATTGTAGCTATCTCAGGGTTTATTTTTATTTTACAGGCAAGTTTGTATTTATTTTAACTAGGTACAATAGTTATTAAATAGTTATTAACTATTTAATAACTTCCTAGTTAAAATAAATACAAATATACCTATAAAATAAATCCTTACCTAAGTTACAATTACACCTAACACTACACTATAATAAAATAAATTACCTAAATTAACTACATTTAATTACAATTAAATAAAATAAAATAAATTACGAATAAAAACAAACACTAAATTACAGAAAATAATAAAATAATTTTTTTTAACTAATTACACCTAATCTAATCCCCCTAATAAAATAAAAAAGCACCCCAAAATAAAAAAAAATCCCTACCCTATACTAAATTACAAATAGCCCTTAAAAGGACTTTTTGAGGGGCATTACCCCAAAGTAATCAGCTCTATTACCTGTAAAAAAAAAATACAATACCCCCCAACATTACAACCCACCACCCACACACCCAACCCTACTCTAAAGCCCACCCAATACCCCCTTAATAAAACCTAACACTATCCCCTTGAAGATCACCCTACCTTGAGACATCGTCACCCAACCGGGCAGAAGTGGTCCTCCAGACGGTCCGAAGTCTTCATCCTATCCGGGCAGAAGAGGTCCTCCAGATGGCCAGAAGTCTTCATCCAGGCGGCATCTTCTATCTTCATCCATCCGGAGCGGAGCGGGTTCATCTTCAAGACATCCGACGCGGAGCATCCTCTTCGTTCGACGGCGACTGGAACAATGACGGGTCCTTTAAATGACGTCATCCAAGATGGCGTCCCTTCAATTCCGATTGGCTGATAGAATTCTATCAGCCAATCGGAATTAAGGTAGAAAAAATCCTATTGGCTGATCCAATCAGCCAATAGGATTGAGCTCGCATTCTATTGGATGTTCCAATCAGCCAATAGAATGCGAGCTCAATCCTATTGGCTGATTGCATCAACCAATAGGATTTTCCCTACCTTAATTCCGATTGGCTGATAGAATTCTATCAGCGAATCGGAATTGAAGGGATGCCATCGGACCGTCTGTAGGATCTTCAAGGGGGTAGTGTTAGGTTTTATTAAGGGAGTATTGGGTGGGTTTTAGAGTAGGATTGGGTGTGTGGGTGGTGGGTTGTAATGTTGGGGGTGGGTATTGTATTTTTCTTTTACAGGTAATAGAGCTAATTACTTTGGGGCAATGCCCCGCAAAAAGCCCTTTTAAGGGCTACTTGTAATTTAGTATAGGGTAGGGATTTTTTTTATTTTGGGGGGCTTTTTTATTTTATTAGGGGAATTAGATTAGGTGCAATTAGTTTAAAAAATGTAATTATTTTATTATTTTCTGTAATTTAGTGTTTGTTTTTTTGTAATTTAGTTTATTTAATTTAATTGTAATTAATTGTAGTTAATTTAGGTAATTTATTTAATTATAGTGTAGCGTTAGGTGTAATTGTAACTTAGGTTAGGTTTTATTTTACAGGTATATTTGTATTTATTTTAACTAGGAAGTTATTAAATAGTTAATAACTATTTAATAACTATTGTACCTAGTTAAAATAAATATATACTTGCCTGTAAAATAAAAATAAACCCTGAGATAGCTACAATGTAATTATTAGTTATATTGTAGCTATCTTAGGGTTTATTTTACAGGTAAGTATTTAGTTTTAAATAGGAATAATGTATTTAATACTATTAATTTTATTTAGATGTATTTAAATTATATTTAAGTTAGGGGGGTGTTAGGGTTAGGCTTAGATTTAGGGGTTAATAACTTTATTATAGTGGCGGCAACGTTGGGGGCGGCAGATTATGGGTTAATAATATTTAATTAGTTTTTGCGATGCGGGAATGCGGTGGTTTAGGGGTTAATATATTTATTAAAGTGGCGGCGATGTCCGGTCGGCAGATTAGGGGTTAAATTTTTTATTTAAGTGTTTGCGATGTGCGGGGGGGGGGTCCGGTTTAGGGGTTAATAGGTAGTTTATGGGTGTTAGTGTACTTTTTAGCACTTTAGTTAAGAGTTTTATGTTACGGCGTTAGCCCATAAAACTCTTAACTACTGATTTTTAAATGCGGCAGGAGTCTTGACAGGTGAGGGTGTACCGCTCACTTTTTCCAAGACTCGTAATACCGGCGTTAGGAAAATCCCATTGAAAAGATAGGATATGCAATTGACTAAGTGGATTTGCGGTATGCTCGAATCGCGGAAACAAAAAGTGAGCGGTACACCTGTACCTGCCAGACTAGTAATACCAGCGGGCGTTAAAAAGCAGCGTTGGGACCTCTCAACCCTGCTTTTTAAGGCTAACGCAAGACTCGTAATCTAGGCGTTTATTTCTTGGTGTATATATTGTGTTTTTTTTTTTTAATTCTTTTAGAATTCTTAGAATTCTGCAGTTTTGACAGGGTGGCTTGGATAAGGGATTATCTGCCAGTTCCCTTAGAGGTCAGATTTCTGCTCTTTCAGTTTTTTGTTTCATAGGAAAACTGCTAATCTTCCTGATATTCATGGTTTTGTCCAGGCTTTGGTTTGTATCAAACCTGTAATTAAGCCAATTTCTTCTCCTTGGAATCTTAACTTGGTATTAAGAGTTTTGCAAGCTCCTGTTTTTGAACCTATGCATAAGATTGCCATTAAAGGGACAGTCAACACCAGAATTTTGTTGTTGAAAAAGATAGATACTCCCTTTATTACTTAATCCCCTGTTTTTCATAACCAACACAGTTATAATAATACACGTTTTACCTCTATAATTACCTTGTATCTATGCCTCTGCAAACTGCCCCCTTATTTCAGTTCTTTTGACAGACTTGTATTTTATCCAATCAGTGAAGACTCCTAGGTAGCTTCACGTGCGTGAGGTCAATGTTATCTATATGACACACATGAACTAATGCCCTCTAGTGGTGAAAAACTGTCAAAATGCATTCAGATTAGAGGCCTTCAAGGTCTAAGAAATTAGCATGTGAACCTACCTTGGTTTAGCTTTCAACTAAGAATACCAAAAAAACAAAGCAAAATTGGTGATAAAAGTAAAATTGAAAGTTGTTTAAAATGACATGCCCTATTTGAATCATGAAAGTTTATTTTGGACTTCACTGTCCCTTTATGCTACTTTCTTGGTAAGTGTTGTTTCTTTTAGCTATTTCATCTGCTAGAAGAGTTACTGAATTACCTGCTCTTTCTTGTGAACCTCTCTATCTGATTTTTTTTTTATCAGGATAAGGCAGTCTTGAGAACTACTTTTAATTTCTTATAAAAATATAGAGAAACAAATAAATCTGGCACTGTGAAAGTAATATGGTAGGAAAAAGGGATGTAATATTCCCTGGTGCTAACCCTAGTTATAAATACTTTAAGTAAGGATAAGGGGGAGACTGGACAAGAAAGGGTTAATAAGCACTCATTCTAATTCACTAACAATTACAGGAATGAGTGCTTATTAACCCTTTCTTGTCCAGTCTCCCCCTTATCCTTACTTAAAATTTCTTATAAAAAGTCAGAGGCAGCGGCCTACAGTTGCAGAGACAGGACGTGTTTTGTGGGAGCTCCTGGTTCCACCACAGTGTTTTATACAATTTTTTATTGTTTTCTTTTATAAAAAATTCTAACCCTGTGGATAGGGGCCAGGGGGATACTACAGGACTCAAGAAATTGACAGCCCTGAGGGAAACTTTCTGGATAGACCGCTCTGTCTAAGTTCTGCAGCTAGGCCTCAAGGCTGCCGCATTTATAAAGTGTCTGGCGGTTCACGGAGCCGGGGCTTACGCATATCCCCCCCCCTGGGAGACTGGGGTTACGAGTAGTACTAATTACTACACAACTTTAATTACTCTTCTACTAATCATCTGCCCTAGGGAAAAACTAACTAGGGACATGGAAATGACTGCGACATCAACTTTGGAACTCAGTAAGCTCCTTAACTTTCATCAAGCGGCCATAATGACAGCTCTGACAGAGACCTTCACCTCTCTCCGCATGGCTGCACAGCAGGCAAGCAATAGCACCGTGCTAAACACAGAGCCCTGTATGAGGGATAAGGTCCTGGGGATTAGGCACTCATCACTTGCCTCTCCACACCGCAACTTTCTGGACGAATTCCAGCTGACAGCCCGGGAAACTATGCAAACTGCATCCCACACTTCATATGGACTGGTTAAGCAGAATTACAATGGTTCAGATTGTGCATCCCCAGCCACAGCGACATGGCACAATTACAGGAGCACAGGCCCCCCCTAATACCTTGGCAAGCCACGGTTTCCTCACGTCTGGACTTGATGTGATTACCCGGTCCCAGAGCCTGGGGAGATCCGCAGGCTCTGTTAAACAGTCAGTGGATACTGAGACAGCGATAGTGGGAGCTCCACAGCTACATATGGAATACTTTACGAGAGAGGATGATCCAGAGGAGATCCTTCCCTCGGAGGAAGCCTGTGTCACTCAGAGAAAACTAACCCTAGCCATTGGTCTGCAATATGGGGATTTGACATGCAGGAGCCACAAGGAGTGTATTCCTGCTTACCTGCGCAATTTGAGAGGAGATCTGAGGACACTTGCCAAATATCATCACACCGCGGAACTGAAGGTTCAGAACAGCCTGGGCTGGGTAAGCAACAGATATGTCCCCATAACCACATGGCCCGGCGATAACAGTCCTGGTAGGAGGCAGGAAAGAGAGCATCCTGATTACTTCATTGAAAGTTTGCTTGGTACTCAGGCCAATATTCACCATAGCATGGGACAACACTATAATAACATTGACTCCCAGTGACACTGCTACGTACAACTGTTGAAGGTTGGTGTAGGATGAGGGTAGACATGCCATTAGACTAGCAGCCACAGCAGCTCCTAAATAGATGTTGAGGCCTATTCACTGCTATGTTCGTTTGATTTTAGCTAATCCCTGTTACACAGTTGATATAAGTTATGGAGTGCTGATTCAATCGTTTATAACATCAGCCTGTTTGAATTTCCCTGGACACTTTCAGCCTATGTTATGGACATGATAGATATGATGTATATGGGACTTTCTTGAAAATTCATCGATTTCAATATACTGTATGTTGCTCCTAGTAGGCACAATGTAGATAGGGACAGATATGACCTGAAAACTGTGGTCACTGCCTTATATCAATTTATTTGCGCTTACCCTGCATAGTGTATTTCTATTTTTTTGTTGTTATGTTAGTGTAAACTCTGAGGTAGGTGTTAAGTATTTCAGATTCAGTCAGATAGATGGTTAGATATATCAGTCTGGTTTCTTGCCACCTTCACGAATACCTCTATGTACTATGGTTACTATATGTTTTAGAATTTTACTTGTTTAAATAACAGACCTATGTGACATCTTCATATAATTTTAACACCTATAGCTATGTCTGCTTACTGTTCTTGCATTGTTAAATTGCACAGAAAATATACTCCTACCAAGATGATGCAATGAAATACTGATATGAGACCATACATAGATACCAGGCTTCTCCACTAGAGGGGAGCAAAGTTTTACTTATAAACTTAAAAGAGTTTCAGTACTTTCTCAGTTTTATACACTCTAGAGCAGCGGTCGCCATCCAGTGGTCCATGGACCACTGGTGGTAAGATGTTGGTGGTCCTTGACACCATCAAGCAGGAATTAATCTCCTCTGATTGTGTCACCCCTGTCGTGCCGCAACTCCCTACAGTGCCTGACTGGACATCAGTGAAAACCAACGGGAGGAGGAGTTAAATTACAATCTCCCTATGCACGTTGCGTAGTACTGCGCAACTTTCGTAGCTAGATTGCATTTTTAACTCCTCCCGCCCGGTGTGCTGCTCAGAGGAAGATGATTCCATTCTAAAGCCAGCAGAGGTTGGTATAGTCTTGGCTTGAAATAGTGGAATTAAAGTAGATAAAGGAAAATCTTAAAAATTTTTTTCTCAGATTTCATTTATTTTCTTCCCTTTACCTGTCTCTTTGTAGTAGTTTTCCTAATTCCTTCAGATGGACTTACATCACTGTTTGTCTTCCTCCCCTCCATCTTTTTTATTTTTTTATTAAATATTAATTATTTTTAATTCTAATAATTTTCCAGTGCACAGTCATTCCACCTGAATTCCAGTAATTGCCATCCAGTAGATCAGCCATATCCTACCAGTATTATAGTATTTGACAGTAACATCAGTCGGGGTTAGCTCACATACATATTGAGAGCTTTCTGATATAAACTTAATTTATGATTCCAAAGTCTGTCCATGATCATAAGTAGTTTTAAATAATTACTAACCTAGGAGGTGACTTGGAAGTCTTGTGGTCCTTTTCAACATAATTCTTTTTTTTTCCCACTTTCTGCCTCTCTGTTTCAAGCTCAAAATTAGGAACTCACCCTTCATCTGTCATTTGGAAGTATTCTCTCAGTCCTGTCATTCAGTTAGTTAATTCCAAAAAATAATTATTAAAAATGTGTAAATATATACATAATGTAAATTTAGCTATGGTTATACTAGTTATGTACAGTATGTGTGTGTGTATCTATCTATCTATCTATCTATCTATCTATCTATCTATCTATATATATGCATACACACATATACATTATACAGGTTTGTACCTTTTTAAAAAAAAATCATGCTAGTGGTCCAGGGGATTCAAAATTGTGAGTTTATTGGTCCCTGAGGTCCGAAAGGTTGTCGACCCCTGCTCTAGAGCAGCACTCAGACTTCTGCAACCTTAACAAATATTCTATTTATACCCCCTTGTTCCTTAGTGTTTACTTTATAGTAATAATTACTCATTCCGCTATGCACGTGCTCTATGTACCAAGTTATCATTGTCCTTTATACAAATTTGTTTTGCATCATTCCCCAAAATATCCTGGGCCCAAGAGTGGCCTGATTAGTTATTTTATTTTTTCCCCAAAGCCCCCCACTATTTAATCAATCTAGTCTAGGAGGTCCAAAAGAGCCCCCCCGTGTCTTTGGGGGTAATTACCGCTTCATATTATATCTCACTGTATCTTGGGGATAAACCGTAATAGAATATATGAGGTTCACTTTTTATTGGCTTTCTTAGGCAATACGCGTTTTCCTAGTTAGACAAGTCTTTATTTGGAGATTGTGTTCATGTCAGTGGATTTTTTCTCTTGTATGTTTGTAATTCGGTGATATACATTGCCTGTTGTACTTATTTTACAACCTCAATAAAAATATATTTAAAAAAAAAAAAAAAAAAGTCAGAGGCAGCAGCACCACTTGAAAAAACTCCAGATTTATTGAAAGTGCATCAAAGTTAAAACAGCAACGTTTAGGACACAATAGTCCTTAATCGTGCATAAATTGTTACAGATGTGGAAAACTTAAATACCTCTTTAAACCCCATCCGTCCCTATGACATCACAGAGCAACTTAGATTCTAGTGCAAAAAAATGATTACTCTCTTAAAGTCACAGTACATACTTTAAACACATAGGCAAATCTACCATAGTAATATACATTTTTTTGCAAATAATTTTCATTAACACAACTATAAATGTTTTTTTATGTACAATTTCACAAGAAAAGGGATAAATCCCACTTTTTGTTCATCCTCATTGGTATGCTAGTTTCAAGGTGATAGATCCAAAAGGCCTCTTTCTGTTTGAGCCTTTTGTCTCTATCACCTCCACTTCTGGCTATTGGTATACGCTCAATTATTTGGAATCTCAGTTGACTCACTGAATGACCGGCCTCCTTAAAATGACAAGCTACTGGTGATTTTTCATATCCATTCCTGATATTAGATTTATGCTCAGTAATACGATCTATAACACTTTTGGTCGTCTCGCCTAAATAAAGCTTTGAACATGGACATTTAAGAATATAGATTGCATATTCTGTGTTACAAGTAAAATACCCATTAATAGTGAATTGTTTCCCCGTACGAGGATGAAAAAAAAGTAAGACCCACGTATTAAACTATTACAGTTAATACATCCTAAACAGGAAAAACAGCCATTATTTTTAGTGCTCAGGAGAGTCTGTCTCTGTATTTTACTTGGACCTACATCAGACCTGGTGATTTTGTCTCTAAGACTTTTAGACCGTTTGTAGGCGGCCATGGGGATTTTAAAAATTCTGTCACTAGTGGATTGCTCTGTTATAAAATGCCCCAATGTTTATTGATAATTTTCAAAATTTTTGAGCTTTGTGTGTTAAACTGTGATACAAAAGCTATTCTATCCCTATTTTCAGATTTTTTATTTTGAAGATTCGTAGCTAAAAGTGTAGTCCTAGGAATCTGCAATACTTGTTCTCTCTCCTTATCTATCAAATCCTCTGGATAGCCTCTATTTCTAAACAGTGTTGCCATTTCTCTCCATCTGATATCCAATATATCAGTATTAGTAACAATTTTCCGCACTCTGAGAAACTGGCTTTTAGGCAATTAATTCTTTAAAGCCAAGGGGTGTGAGCTCTCATAATGTAGAAGATTGTTTTTATCTACCTCCTTTCTATATAGATGAACTTCAAGATCATTTGGTCCCTTGTATACCCTGGTGTACAAAAAATTAATGGAACATTCACTATATTCCAAAGTGAAACTGATACACTTAGTTGCACCATTCAAGGAAGATACAAAATCCAATAGGGTTCCAACGTTGCCCAGCCATACACCAAAAATATCTAACTCTTATATTAGAGATACGGGGGACTTTTTAAATAAATTGAAAAATTTGGAACTACCTACGGGTAAATGCATTCTATATAGTTTAAATGTTTCCAGTCGGTATACCTCCATCCCCCATGCCAGTGGTGTTGGGGCTGTGAAAGCTTTATTGGCTCAAGCAAAAATATATAATCAACAAGAAATTGAATTACTGGAAATTGTCTTACATTGCAACTTTTTTCTTTTTCAAGACCAATTTTACTTGCAGTTATAGGGAACTGCTATTGGTTTCAACGTCACCCCTGCATATGCCAATTTATACATGAATGCATTTGAAGAGCATTTTGTTTATGAAAATCTATTATTTACTCAATATGGCGCCACATGGTGTCACTATATTGACGATATTTTTGGTGCATGGCTGGGCAACATTGGAACAGAAAGATCTTTGCATAATTTGGATGTAGTTAGGGCATTAACGTATTACATTGATGCTACTAAGGCCTTTATAAAACATTTGATTAACAAGACTTATTTGGAGGCAGGTCACCCTTCCCCACAATGGATTACTGATCAGTCTACCAGATTAGTTGCTACTTCATGGGCTTTCAAGAATGAGGCTTCAGTTGATCAAATTTGCAGCTACTTGGTCTTCTTTGCATACTTTAAATAAATACTACCATTTTGATGTTTTCGCTTCCTCTGAGGAAGCTTTTAGTAGAAAGGTGCTTCAGGCAGTTGTTTCAGTTTGATTCTTGTCTGTTTCATGTTTTTAAGTGTATTCAACAAAAAAAAAAAACCAAAAAAAACCCTAGCCTACAAAAAACTACCAATAGCCCTTAAAAGGGCCTTTTGTTGGGCATTGCCCTAATAAAATCAGTTATTTTACCTGTAAAAAATACAAAGACCCCCCAACAGTAAAACCCACCACCCAACCAACCCCAAAATAAAAAATCTAACTCTAACAAAAACCTAAGCTACCCATTGCCCTGAAAATGGCATTTGTATGGGCATTGCCATTAAAAGGGCATTCAGCTCCTTTACATTGCCCTGACTAGGGCATTTAGCTCTTTTAAAAAAGCCCAAACCCTAATCTAAAAAAAAAAACACCCAAAAAGATTTTAAAAAACCTAACACTAACCCCCGAACAGCCAATAGGATTTCAGTAGCTCTCATCCTATTGGCTGATTTGAATTTCAAGAATCAATACAGCCAATAGGAATGCAAGGGATGTAATTTTGAAAAGGCTCCCTTGCATTGAAGATCCAGTGTACGGTGGTGACCGTATGAAGAGGATGCTCTGCGCCGGATGTATTCAAGGATGGATCCACTCTGCAACACCGGGATGAAGATAGAAGATGCCGCCAGGATGGAGATAGAAGATGCCGCCTGGATGAAGACTTCTCGCCGCCTGGATGAGGATGAATGTCCGGACTTCAGAAACTGTGAGTGGATCTTCAGGGGTTAGTGGTTTGGGCTTTTTTAAAAGAGCAGAATGCCCTTTTCAGGGCAATGTAAAAGAGCTGAATGCCCTGCCCATACAAATGCCCTTTATAGGGCAATGGGTAGCTTAGAGTTAGGTTTTTTATTTTGGGGGTTGGTTGGGTGGTGGGTTTTACTGTTGGGGGGTCTTTATATTTTGTTACAGGTAAAAGAGCTGATTTCTTTAGGGCAATGCCCTACAAAAAGGCCCTTTTAAGGGCTATTGGTAGTTTATTGTAGGCTAGGTTGTTTTTTTTTTTTTGGGGGGGGGGGGCTTTTTAATTTTTATAGGGCTATTAGATTAGGTGTAATTGTTTTTATTTTGGATAATTTTGTTTGTTATTTTTCGGAATTTAGTGTTTGTTATTGTTTTGTAATTTAGTATTTTTTATTTTTTGTAATTTTAGACTAATTTTTTTTAGTAGTGTTAGGATTTTTTTTAATGTGTAATTTAGTTTATTTGTTAGTTATTTTAATTTTAGTATAATAGTTATGTTAGGTTAATTGTTAGTTTAAACTTAGGTTTTTTTAATTTCACAGGTAAGTTTTTATTTATTTTAAGATAGGTATATTGTAATTTTAATTTAAAGTTAGGGGTGATAGGTTTAGGTGTTAGTTTAATTTATTAGTGATGATGTGGGGGGCTGGCAGTTTAGGGGTGAATCGTTTTTTTTAGTAGTGGCGATGTGGGGGGCTGGGGGTTTAGGGGTTAATAGGTTTAGTTAATGACGGCGGTGTCGGGGAGCAACGGAATAGGGGTTAATAACTTTATTATAGTGGCGGGGATGTGGGCGGGCGGCAGATTAGGGGTTAATACGTTTTAAATAGTGTTTGCTATGCGGGAGGGCCTCGGTTTAGGGGTTAATAGGTAGTTTATCAATGTTAGTGTACTTTGTAACAGTTTAGTTATGAGTTTTGTGAAACATTTTTGTGGCACAAAACTCATAACTACTGCTTTCAGATAGCAGAACGGATCGTGTCGGTATAGGCTATAACGCAAGCATTTTAGCCTCACCACACAACTTGTAATACCGGCACTATGGAAATCCCACGCAAAAACATCATTTTTTTGAGTGCAGGATTGACGTTGCGTTACAGGCTAAAACGCTTGCAGTATAGCTATACCGACAAGACTCGTAATGGCTGCGTTACTGTTTTTTATGCTGAAATGGTCATTTTTTCAGTGTTAAAACTGTAACGCAAAACTCGTAATCTAGGTGATAGTTATTTAATTAACACCTTGTATATATTACACCACTTAGCCTAAAAATTGTCAATATATCATTATTCCCACATAACTGATTTCCATTTTTCCAGTATAGAGCACAGTTTTTTTTGTGAGTGATTGGTCTGGTATTATTCTGCATCTTTTAACATATGCTTAAAGGGACACTGAACCCAAATTTTTTCATTCATGATTCAGATAGAGCATGCAATTTTAAGCAACTTTCTAATTTACTCATATTATCAAATTGCCTTCATTCTCTTGGTATATATATTTGAAATGCAAGAATTTAAGTTTAGATGCCGGCACATTTTTGGTGAACAACCTGGGTTGTTCTTGCTGATTGGTGGATAAATTCATCCACCAATAAAAAAGTGCTGTCCAGAGTACTGAAACAAAAAAACTTAGCTGCCTTCTTTTTCAAATAAAGATAGCAAGAGAATGAAGAAAAATCGATAATAGGACTAAATTACAAAGTTGCTTAAATTTGCATGCTCTATCTGAATCACAAAAGAAAAAAATTGGGTTCAGTGTCTCTTTAATTTTTATGCTTTGCTTTTCATTCAAATTAAAAAAAAATGCTATGATGGTATTTAATAATATTTAATTTGTGACTTGGTAAATTGTTGCCTCTCTTACACAGCTCTGGTTTAAACTAAAACCACAGGATACAAATATTATTCCCTGTAATTCTTTCAATCCGTATAATCCTCATATAAAATGCTCTATCAAGTTATTTTTTTATATAGTGTTTGACACACATCTTATTGGTTATTCACAATGAATCTTCAAAGACAATTAAGGTGGAATTTTATAAAATCCATACTTTAAGGTGGTATAATGTAATCTACAATCATACTCTTAATGCAACATTTTTAAAAAATATCTTATTTTGACCCTAACATACAAAGATCTCACCAACACTGCACCCTCCTATATTTCTGTCCTTGTCTGCAAATAGTCCCCAACCTGCCCCCTCTGCTAAGCGCATTACCTTCTCTCATCACTCCATCACACTTTCGTTTGCAAGACTTTTTTAGAACTGTACCTCTCATATGGAACTCCTTGCCTTGCTCAGTCAGACTTGTCTCTAGTCTCAAAAACTTTGTGTTCCTTTAAAAAACATATGTTCAAGGATGGATACAACTTACTTTAAAATGTCTCTACTACTTATGTTTCTCTCTCACTCAACTTCCCCATGTACTTCCGTTAGAATGTAAGCTCACAAGTCCACCTGTCCTGTCAATCATTTTATGTAAAGATGATTTACACCTTACAGTGACTCAAGGGTAGGGCGCTTTACCCTTACTATTTATGTAATTGTCCTCTGGTTATTGTACTCTATAACTGTATATGCACGGTTTATGTATCTTCTGTTTATTGTGCCCAATAACTTATAAATAAATGATAACAATAACATAGTAAAAAATAACAATAAAAACCAGGAATTATTGAAAACCCAATTGACCTTACCTCTCATAAAAATATACTTACATCACGCTCTGAATTTGGTCCTTGCAGTTGGAATGTTTTTCATTTATAAATAAACTCCACCTCTTTATATAATAGCTTTTCTTCAAAATTGCCCCCCTCAGATATTTTTTTACTTTGCAGACACCCCAGAATTTAAAATCAAACCATTCCCATGCACTTCCCTAGCATGTTGTACATATTATCCAGATCCCATTTTCATCTGCAGCATAGATGTTCGATTTCTTAGGGGTCTGGTTGTCTCCCCCAAGTACTGTTTTCAACAGGTACATTGTGTTTACTAATGGACGAAAAAGTAGATTTTCCATTTATATCAAATTCCTATTTAATATCACATAACTAATTCAAGTGTCTTCAATTCTAATAAACTGGAATCCTATAGAAATCCCATAGAAATTGAATATCTTGAGAATATTTACAGGTTAGTGAATCTCAGCAAATATAGGTGTTTCTAGGAAATGTAGTTTAATTATATATCTTCTTAAGAGATAAGTATATATGTTTCTCTTTAAAAGGGACATTAAAGTATTTTTACTTATGCATCATAAAGTCATTACAGATTTGCAAAATATCTGTATACAAAATAAATGTTTTAAAACATTTAGCACTGTCATCTTGTTAGCATAATTTGCATCCTATTACAGTCCGTTGACACACCTCTTGAAAAGATCCTTGAGTAATGTTTTTCTTGACTCTTTTGCTGCAGCCATTTTTCATATTTAAATTACAGGAAAAGGAGGCACATTAAAACATGATTAAAACTTGAACAATGTATTACATTTTATAAACATTTTATCAGGAGTTTCATTTGTTTAGTTTAATGCCCCTTTAAGTTATAATTATTATTTTGTAATCCATTTATTTTACAGCCTTGGCAAGGTGGTCACTTGTTGCTAAATGTGCTTTAAATATCGCTTACATTTCTCAAAGTGAAATGGTTAGCTAAGAATACTGAAGACTTAATAATATTAACGTCTAGCGCTGAGTAGACAATATGTCAGTGTTTTTTTTTTAACTATAGTGCTTGAAGTTTTCATATGTTCAGTTTAGTGCATTATTCTATTATTAAATTCTCATACTGTATAATCTCTTACATAGTGAGAGCTCTTGTTCAGTAATATGCCAGGGTGTACATAATCCTTTTTGATGAGTTCATGAAGCTGGGATAAGTTCTTACTCCGTACCAGTGTACAATGCCACTTTGTGCTGGAAACAAAATATTATAAATTCCAAACTATCTACACAATCATTGCATTTGATCTGACACCTCTCATTTCCAAAACCACCAGAGAAGAATGCAGATGCTGTATAAGTTAGATTAAAGAATCTCTGTACACATAAATATCCCCAGGGTTCAAAAATTCCCTTGATCTACAGATTTAAACTTGTTATTCTATGTAGCTACTCTCCATATTTTATCATAAAAATCCTTATATGATCATCACATTTTATTCATTCAGAGCCATTGTTTGTGTTTCTTTTTTCGTTGATGTCTGTTTTTTCTGATTCTAGGGCAGTTAAGAAAGTTGAAGCATATCGTTGTTTATTTTTATCGTCTTTTTTGGCTTAATGTAATAGAACTCTTTTTTTCTGTTCATCCTGATGTGTAGATGGGTGGGTTTTGCCCTCTCTGGCCCATATATGCTTTTTTTGCTCAGTTAGTTCAGATATTTCACAAAGAAATGCCATTTTTTTTAAAGGGAAAATGACATCTTATTCTTGGTAGGTAGCCCAAGCAGAGATACATAAACACATATATGTGAAAAATTAAACAGACACATTTGAAATAAAAAACAAACCTTTTAACTGATATTGCCAAAAATGTTATAAAGATATTACAGATACGGCTGCAGGCAGATTTATATAATGGGCAACTTGCCATGGGAATCTTTGTAATGAAAGTGTTAGCCAAGCCACAGGAATTATCAACATGCTAAATGTATGGTAGTGAATATGTTGTGCAGAGAATATGTAATAGTGGTAACCATGAATTCATATTTCTAAACACATTATATTATGCATTTAATGTGCAAAGTATTTAAACAATCACATATGTTCAGTAAATGTTCACAAGTAGAACCAGTTTAGGGCTAGATCCTACACAAGCCACTGTTAATAGTGACGTAGCCAGAAGATGGCGTCAGCCATGTTGCTGTCAGTAGCAGTGGGTCAGCTGTTATGCTAAAACCGCTAAAACCTGAGCTGATCAAACACTGTGGCAGTTCAACTACTATTAATACCTATGGGTGCCACTAGAAAATAACTGTGAACTTAAATGCAGTTGTGTATTTAGGTTAAAAAAAAAACTCAGTAAGGACTATAAAAAAATAAACGATCCTCCACATTAAATTCACTTTTGCCACAGTTGAGCTACCGTCCACCTGACCAACTCAGGATCTGTAACGGGTTCCCACCAACCAAAGAACTGGGTAGCCAGAAAGCAGATCCTTAAACTCTGCCACAGAAACAGCTGAAAAAACCAGGCAAGACCCAAAGTTCAAAAAGGAGCTACTTTAACTTAATGTCATGTTCCGGTGTATATGCGCTCAGGACACAGACCTTCAGGGCAGTGGTAGGGAATTAGAGACACCGGGGCATATTTATCAAGGTCTGGCGGACCTGATCCGACACTGCGGATCAGGTCCGCCAGACCTCGCTGAATACGGCGAGCAATACGCTTGCCGTATTCAGCATTGCACCAGCAGCTCACAAGAGCTGCTGGTGCAACGCCACCCCCTGCAGACTCGCGGCCAATGGGCCACCAGCAGGGGGTGTCAATCAACCCAATCTTACTTGATCGGGTTGTATTGTGGCGATGTGTGTCCGCCTGCTCAGAGCAGGCTGACAGGTTATGGAGCAGCGGTCTTTGTGACCGCTGCTTCATAACTGCTGTTTCTGGTGAGCCTGCAGGCTCGCCAGAAACACGGGGCATCAAGCTCCTTTCTCAGGATCTGTAACGGGTTCCCACCAACCAAAGAACTGGGTAGCCAGAAAGCAGATCCTTAAACTCTGCCACAGAAACAGCTGAAAAAACCAGGCAAGACCCAAAGTTCAAAAAGGAGCTACTTTAACTTAATGTCATGTTCCGGTGTATATGCGCTCAGGACACAGACCTTCAGGGCAGTGGTAGGGAATTAGAGACACCGGGGCATATTTATCAAGGTCTGGCGGACCTGATCCGACACTGCGGATCAGGTCCGCCAGACCTCGCTGAATACGGCGAGCAATACGCTTGCCGTATTCAGCATTGCACCAGCAGCTCACAAGAGCTGCTGGTGCAACGCCACCCCCTGCAGACTCGCGGCCAATGGGCCACCAGCAGGGGGTGTCAATCAACCCAATCTTACTTGATCGGGTTGTATTGTGGCGATGTGTGTCCGCCTGCTCAGAGCAGGCTGACAGGTTATGGAGCAGCGGTCTTTGTGACCGCTGCTTCATAACTGCTGTTTCTGGTGAGCCTGCAGGCTCGCCAGAAACACGGGGCATCAAGCTCCTTTCGGAGCTTGATAGATAGGCCCCACCGACTCCTGACCCAGGGAAGAATATCCTGGACGTGGATAAATGATATTCTGTGATTCATAGTTGCAAGAAGTTATTGTAGAATTCATGGAGAGTAAATCATATGTATACAATATATTCTGGTTTCAATGGAAACATAAATTTATACTGTGACTTATAGTTAATAGGAGTAGCTGCAGGATTCATGAGTGAAAAATATAGCAATGTAAGATGTTCAGGCTTCAGAGTAAACTGGTAGAAGATTGACTCATAGATGCAAAGGGTTGCTGCAGGTTCACAGTACATAATAACAAAACAAAGGGAAGTGATCCCAGGTTTGCTGGAAAAGGCAGAAATTCTATTGTTTCCCAGCTGACCTTGTTGTCTATATTATAGAATGAGATAACTGGCTGGGAGTGTGCTTAGAGCTTATTTCAATATTTAAATCAAAGAAAAAACCCTATTAAGAGAATAGGGAAAAGTATGCTCTTTCTACACTTAAAGTATATATTTTTCCACTTAAAATTGAACTTTTACTAGTTATAGTTAAAAAAGGCAGCAGAAATAGAAGTTGTATCTAGCATGCCAGAAAAAGTAGTTAAAAACACAACTCTGTAACTGTGACTTGTATCAAGTACTTAAATGTTGCTGATTTTTGGTTGTCTATCACTTATGAGGAGGAGGGGAAAACTCAACGATATTAGGTAAAAGTAAGAGCCTCTATTTAGGAACTGTGTCCTGTATTGCCCTATATTAGCGTAGATAAGTCACTTTTTTTACCCTAAATATACTATATATCCCTTCCCCATCCATCCCACAATATGCCCCAAATGTTACAACAAATGTTACAACAACAAATAAAAATATCAATTAGTAGATAGTCTGAAATTAACAGAGTGCAGTTAAAATAAACATGAAGCCCCTGACATGGTCGCGTTTCACTTATACGCTTTCTCAGAGGGGTCCGGCACGCTGTTTGACTCAAGCTATTATAGGGTTACTAAACCCTCCTACCGTGCTTCTGATTGGTTCATTGCGTGGAGCAGGAATGTAAGCTATTGGTACATTGAGCTGTCATTACAGATCAGTTAATTGAATGAATACAATTTAACTCTGTGTGCGCCAATACAGAGTTGGAGGTTTGTGCACACTTAAACAAATTGTGTTACATAGGATTTTAATTTGATTGGAATTTGTAAGGAAATGTGTAGATTTTCTGTGTTCTTTCTCGAAAGCTAATAACTAAAAGTAATGACTGCGTATAGGTATATTATGATAGAAGGCATGCCAAGAAAATGCCAATAAAATATTGCTTTTTATGTAATAAGATAAAAGTAGACCATGCTGATCTTGCTATTGGTACATTGAGCTGTCAATACAGATCAGTTAATTGAATGAAAACAAATTAACTCTGTGTGCGCCGTATAGGATACAAAGTTGGAGGTTTGTGAACACCGACAAAATGTGTTACATAGGGTTTTAATTTAATTGGAACTTGTAGGGAAATGTGTAGATTTTCTGTGTTCTTTCTCGAAAGTTAATAACTGAAAGTAATGACTGCATATAAGTATGTAATGATAGAAGGCATAAAGGTTGATAACCCATATCGGGGTTCATGTAAGAAAAATATTGCTTTCTATGTAATAAGGTAAAAATAATCATGCTGAGAGTATAGCACTGCATTGCTTTTTATGTAATAAGGTAAAAGTAGATCATGCTATTGGTACATTGAACTGTCAATACAGATCAGTTAATTGAATGAATGAAAACAACTTAACCCTGTACGCGCCGTATAGGATACATAGTTGGAGATTTGTGCACACATCGTTTCAGGGTTCATGCAAAAGAATATTGCTTTTTATGTAATGAGGAAACAGTAGATCATGCTGAGAGTACAGCACTGCATTATGTGTGTATAGTTGCTAATAAATAGTTTAGAGAATATTGCTTTTTATGTAATAAGATAAAAGTAGATCATGCTGATAACGTTATTTGTACATTGAGCTGTCAATACAGATCAGTTAATTGAATGAAAACAACTTAACTCTGTGTGCGCCGTATAGGATACAGAGTTGGAGGTTTGTGCACACATCGACAAAATGTGTTACATAGGATTTGACTTTGATTGGAATTTGCAAGGAAATGTGTGGATTTTCTGTGTTATTTCTCGAAAGCTAATAACTAAAAGTCATGACTGCGTATAAGCATGTTATGATAGAAGGCGTAAATATTGATAACCCATATCGGGGTTCATGTAAAAACATTACATTTTGTGTAATGAGGTAAAAGTAGATCATGCTGAGAATACAGCACTGCATTGTGTGTGTATAGTTGCTAATAAATAGCTTAAAAATATTGCTTTTTATGTAATAAGATAAAGGAAGATCATGCTGAGAGTACTGCACTGCCTTAAAGGGACAGTATACTGTAAAATAGTTTTTCCCTTAATGTGTTTACAATTGCTTTTTTTACCAAATGCAGAGTAAAAAATGTATGAAAATTAGCTTTTTAAGGTTTATTTCTGTATATTAAAGCTCTGATTTTGTGTTTTGAAGCCACAGCCTAATAAAATAGGTTGAGCTTGTAGGTATAATCAGATCTCATTACTGTATCACATTGTGTACATATACCTGCTTCTTTATCTTATATCTGTCCTTAAAACAATCACCAGTACTTTGAGAGAACAATGGAAAATCAACATTTTATTACCTTATCTCTGCTTTATCACACTGGGGGTGTAATTTCTTCTGCTGGCTGTGTTTACAAAGCTTATCTATAGCTGGTACGCGTGGCCACAAACTTTCAGAATAGGTGGGGATACCACATGCTAAATTAACAATTTAAAATGCCAATATAAGGGTAAAGGAGCTACTTGTAAACAATTTAATACACTCCAGCAGGTAAAGTGGATCATTGGGAACAAATTAAAGGGGAGAAATTTTTTGAGTAAACTGTCCCTTTAAGTGTATATATTTGCTAATAAATAGCTTAGATCAATTGGTTAAAGGCATATATATTCTTTACTAGAGCTTATTTGTTAATAACGTAGTCAAACCTTTTCGTAATGATTTTAAAGATGTATGGATATATATAATTTTTAAGTTAGTGCAGTCATCCTTATGGTTATGTGTGTTAGGTAAAGTGGACTTCAGATGTTTTAACAAGGACCTTAGCTAAGTATTTTTTAATATAGGAGGTTTGTGCATATTCCTGATAATTTAGGGGATGAAATAGCGTTCTTTCTGATTTAGATGTATATGGAGAACAAGAGTGCTGATATTCTAGAGAAAATATAGTTAATTTTCTGCCTAAAGATTTAAGATTGGTGTTTTTGTGGTTCTAGTGACTGGATTGACTGAATCATGAGAATTAATTTGTGTGCTGTTGTGACAAAGGTGGAATTGATGTTGCTTTGTGAGGCAATAGTGAAACGAAAAAAAAAAGGGCTGTACTCTCAACATGATCTACTTTTACCTCACTACATAAAAAGCAATATTTTTTTGGCATTTTCTTGGTCATTACTTTTAGTTATTAGCTTTCGAGAAAGCTTTCCAGAAAGAACACAGAAAATCTACACATTTCCTTACAAATTCCAATCAAATTAAAATCCTATGTAACACAATTTGTCGAAGTGTGCACAAACCTAAAACTCTGCATCCTATATGGCGCACATAGGGTTAAGTTGTATTCATTCAATTAACTGATCTGTATTGACAGCTCAATGTACCAATAGCTTACATTCCTGCTCCACGCAATGAACCAATCAGAAGCACGGTAGGATGGTTTAGTAACCCCATAATAGCTTGAGTCAAACAGAGCGCCGGACCCCTCTGAGAATGAAACGAGACCACGTCAGGGGCTTCATGTTTATTTTAACTGCACTCTGTTAATTTCAGACTATCTACTAATTGATATTTTTATTTGTTGTTGTAACATTTGTTGTAACATTTGGGGCATATTGTGGGAAGGATGGGGATGGGATCTATAGTATATTTAGTGTAAAAAAAGTAACTTATCTACCCTAATATAGGGCAATACAGGACACAATTCCTAAATAGAGACTCTTACTTTTACCTAATATCGTTGATTTTTCATCTCCTCATATGTGATAGACAACCAAAAATCAGCACCATTTAAGTACTTGATACAAATCACAGCTACAGAGTTGTGTTTTTAACTATTTTTCTTGCACGCTAGATACAACTTCTATTTCTGCTGTCTTTTTTAACTATAACTAGTAAGAGTTAAATTTTAAGTAGAAAAATATATACTGTATGTGTAGAAAGAGCATACTTTTCCCTATTCTCGTAATAGAGTTTTTTCCTTGATTCACAGTACGTAATATTATTTAGAGCTGTATGTCAGAGTATTAAGCAGAGCAGCACAGGTGATAGTCAAATTGCAAGTTTAAGGCATTAAATATTGTTTGTGCATATATTGGAAAATCACAGGAAAGCTGTTTAACTGAACACATAGATGCAGAATTCTGAATATATTAATATATTTGCAGGAGGATATTTCAGCTATGACAACTTGTAGCAGTGGATAGTTATAAAGTTCTGAGTATGATGCTGTTGTAGCAATTAGAGAGTGATTATAACCAAATGCATACTTGAAATTTAGAATAAGTTCAGAGTTTGTTAAGTAGCAGTGTCCAGGAAACAAAATGGATTTTTTTGCGATTAGATGATTTTTTGTTTAGCTTAAAAGGAAAGGCTGTAGTTTGAATATGCTGGTAAAATCCATACTGGAACAGTCACAGACCTCTGTTGTTCTGGAACAAAACTTCAAAGCTAATGGAATGCACATTGGGCCTTAGACAATTTAAAAAGAGGCTGAGGGAATCAGGTGCATGTATAATTAATTTTTTGGCAGGTACAGTAAGTTGAATGCAGACACTCCCCAATCAGTATGATTGTCAGTAGCAGGGAAGGCAGTCTTAAAGGGACAGTGATATCAGGTAGGCATATCTTACACTTCATTTTTTTTTTCAACCAGGACTAGCGCCTAAGAACTAAATTTGATGTGACAAACTCAACCTAATACATAAGTACATGGTAAATATACAGGCTAGAATACAATCATAAAATATTACTTTGATGAAGGGGAAGTGGAATGTGGGGAACTTATACCAACATATACCAACTCAGAACATTTTATCACACCACACCATGCAAAATATATGGAAAATATATGCAAAACATATTGGTGACTATGAATGTCTGACCAATAAATGGTGCTGTACCACATTATGTCCCTGACTGTTCAACCAATAGATGGCACTATGCCATACCATGTCCCTGAAAGATCAACCAATATATGGCACTGTGCCATACCTTGTCCCTGGGGATGATTGTAGTTCCATTGCAGTTGCAAACCAATAAATAGAGTTGTGCATACAATGTCCCTGTGGATGGTGGTGGTTCCATCATGAACCCTGTGCTGTCATTACTGTGATTTCAACTCTCATAAGATCGTACTGTCATAGGTTGGAGGTAAATAATGGTTGGAGTGTGGGGGGTCCTTGCACTGGGGTGGTTATAGTAAAGACTAATGTATGTAAGGGAGCCTGAGAGATAAGAAATTTACAAACCAAATAATGCTTGAGTGGACAGGCTTAATGCAGTATATGGTTTTTTTTTACATGAGGGAACAGTAAGGGTCAATGTGCTTGAGGTTGCAAAAGGTAAAGTTTTATTCAGGAGGTAGTTTCTGATGTGGTTAGGGCTGAGAGGTCATTAAAAATAAGGAATAAGGAACTTTTATTAAGTGTAAAAAATAGTGCTCTGTCACTAAAATAATAGTGACTCAGTTGTAATAGAGTCACAAATATCAAGGTGGTATAAAAATATCTGTTGTAGATTATTTAACTGGATTTTTATCTAAATCTAAGCTGGTAACAGTGATCCTGCCCAATATAAAACATACAAAACTGCATTTCACATCATAAGTACAGAGAAACACGAACATGTTCTCAGTAAAAAAAAAAATTTTTTATTATTACTTTTTGGAAATGTTTTCTCTTAAATGAAAAAAATATTCTTAAAGTGAAAAAACTATTATTATAATTAAAATATAAAATGTACCAGATTAAATAAACATATATAAATAAGATCCACCCGTGGTAAATTATGAGACATTTATTTAATTAAGTATTATTTTCATTAAAAGATTTTGGGATGCAATTATCTAAAATTATGTCCTTACAAGGTGCTAGAGTAAGACAAAGTGTCAGGAAAAAAACATACAAAATTCTTAAATTATGTTGATACTTTACAGTAAGAACCTCACAGTCATTGAAGCCTGAATATTCATTGTCATAGAAAGCTCCAGCTCACAATCACAATGATTCCATCACAATGTTTAAACGGACAGTCAAGTCAAAAATAAACTTTCATGATTCAGATAGGGCATGCACTTTTAAACAACTTTCCTATTTTCTTTTATAATCAATTTTGCTTTGTTCTCATGGTATTCTTAGTGGAAAGTTAAACCTTGTCAGACAGCCACCCCACCAGTGGGTACTAAAGCAGAGTGCTAATTGAGCATGGGAAATGTTATTACAAGGAGTAAAGTTACAGTATTAGCATTTGAGAGGATTTCTGAGTGTGCACTAAACCACTATGCACAGTGTGAGACAGACTTGGCACTTTGTTTGTATAGTGTGTGCCTGAGTCAGACGGCAGATCACTTTCATTTGCAGAGGAGGTAGGACTTACTTAGCAAATGTTTTTTATTTCTTTGTGCAATTTCGGATTGTAACTTCAGTGTGGTAGTAGTTGTATGGTGGGGCCAGGGGTCCATAAAAACACATTTTTTTAGCAGCAGTGTATTTATGATTATTTGACAATGCTGTAGAAATTCTATATTTAAAACCATGCAGAAATATTTCCTCCTCAATACACAAATGGTAGGTGCCCTTTTGGCAGATATATATATATATATATATATATATATATATATATATATATATACTGTATATATATTAATAACATTCCAGTTTACTGCCCCTTTATGGAAGGACTTTCCAGATGCAAGGAGGCATTTTATCTAAGATTTTTACATCTGCATAAAATGTTATACTCTCAGACTAAGATTGCTCAGTGTTTGAAATGAGACAGGTTAACTTAAAACTGTTCAGTTTACACTACAGCTGACTTAATTTGAAATACATACCAACAAGCCTAAATCCTGCATTTAACCAGATCTAAGGGTGTGAGTACCAAAGCTTATGGTTCCAACAAGACCATATAGAGTACAGCATTTTCAAAATCCATAAGTACAACTGACAGATGGGAACATTTGTACACTATCGCCTAGATTTAGAGTTTGGCGTTAGCCGTCAAAAGCAGCGTTAAGGGGTCCTAACGCTGCTTTTTACCGCCCGCTGGTATTTAGAGTCAGCCAGGAAAGGGTCTAACGCTCACTTCCCTACCGCGACTCCAGGCTACCGCAGATCCCCTTACGTCAATTGCGTATCCTATCTTTTCTATGGGATCTGCCTAACGCCGGTATTTGGAGTCTTGGGAGAAGTGAGTGGTAGACCCTCTACCGACAAGACTCCTACCGCCAAAAAAAGTCAGTAGTTAATAGCTTTATGGGCTAACGTGTGAATATAAAGCTCCTAACTACTGTGCTACAAAGTACACTAACACCCATAAACTACCTATGTACCCCCAAACCGAGCCCCCCCCCCACATCGCAAACCCTATAATAAAAAAATGTAACCCCTAATCTGCCGACCGGACACCGCCGCCACCTACATTATACCTATAAACCCCTAATCTGCTGCCCCTAACATCGCCGACCCCTATATTATATTTATTAACCCCTAATCTGTCCCCCCAACGTTGCCGCTACCTAACTACACTTATTAACCCCTAATCTGCCGACCAGGCCTCACCACCACTATAATAAATGTATTAACCCCTAAACTGCCGCATTCCCGCCTTGCAAACACTATAATAAATTGTATTAACCCCTAATCTGCCCTCCCTAACATCGCCGCCACCTACCTACAATTATTAACCCCTAATCTCCCACCCGCAACGCCGCCACTACTATAATAGTTATTAACCCTAAACCTAAGTCTAACCCTAACCCTAACACCCCCCTAACATAAATATAATTTAAATAAAACAAAATAATATTCCTAAAATTAAATAAATTAATCCTATTTAAAACTAAATACTTACCTAGAAAATAAACCCTAATATAGCTACAATATAACTAATAATTACATTGTAGCTATTTTAGGATTTATATTTATTTTACAGGCAACTTTGTATTTATTTTAACTAGGTACAATAGCTATTAAATAGTTAATAACTATTTAATAGCTACCTTGTTAATAATAATAATTACAAAATTACCTGTAAAATAAATCCTAACCTAAGTTACAAATACATCTAACACTACACTATCATTAAATTAATTAAATAAATTACCTACAATTAGCTAAATTAAAATACAATAAAATTAATTATTCTATAATACAAAAAAAACAAACACTAAATTACAAATAATAAAAAAGAATTACAAGCAGTTTAAACTAATTACACCTAATCTAAGCCCCCTAATAAAATAAAAAAGCCCCCCAAAATAAAAAATTCCCTACCCTATTCTAAACTACCAAAGTAATCAGCTCTTTTACCAGCCCTTAAAAGGGCTTTTTTGTGGGGCATTGCCCCAAAGTAATCAGCTCTTTTACCTAAAAATAAAAATACAATACCCCCCCAACATTACAACCCACCACCCACATACCCCTACTCTAACCCACCCAAACCCCCCGTAAAAAAAATCTATCGCTAACCCCCTGAAGATCATCCTACCTTGAGTCATCTTCACCCAGCTGAGCCGAATTCTTCATCCAAGGTGCGCAGAGGAGGTCCGGTAGAAGTATTCATCCAAGCGGGGCAAGAAGAGGTCCTCCATCTGGTAGTGTTCATCCAGGCGGCGTCTTCAATCTTCATCCATCCGGAGCAATCCTCTTCTATCGACGACTTCTCGACGAATGAAGGTTCCTTTAAGGGACGTCATCCAAGATGGCGTCCCTTCAATTCCGATTGGCTGATAGGATTCTATCAGCCAATTGGAATTAAGGTAGAAAAAGGTAGAAAAAATCTGATTGGCTGATGCAATCAGCCAATCAGATTGAAGTTCAATCCGATTGGCTGATCCAATCAGCCAATCGTATTGAGCTTGCATTCTATTGGCTGTTTCGATCAGCCAATAGAATGCAAGCTCAATACGATTGGCTGATTGGATCAGCCAATCGGATTGAACTTCAATCTGATTTTCTGATTGCATCAGCCAATCAGATATTTTCTACCTTTTTCTACCTTAATTCCGATTGGCTGATAGAATCCTATCAGCCAATCGGAATTGAAGGGACGCCATCTTGGATGACGTCCCTTAAAGGAACGTTCATTCATCGGGAAGTCGTTGGTAGAAGAGGATGGCCCATCAGCCCCCCCTGTAACCCCCATAAGCACCCCCTGTGTAACATACATAAGCCCCATCAGCCCCCCTGTAACCCCAATAAGCACCCCCTGTGTAACCTACATAAGCCCCATCAGCCCCCCTGTAACCCCCTAGGCACCCCCTCTGTAACCTACATAAGCCCCATCAGCCCCCCTGTAACCCCCATAAGAACCCCTCTGTGTAACTTACATAAGCCCCATCAGCTCCCCTGTAACCCCCATAAGAACCCCCCTGTGTAACATACATAAGCCCCATCAGCCCCCCCCCTGTAACCCCAATAAGCACCCCCTGTGTAACCTATATAAGCCCCATCAGCCCCTCTGTAACCCCCTAGACACCCCCTCTGTAACCTACATAAGCCCCATCAGCCCCCCTGTAACCCCCATAAGCACCCCCTCTGTAAACTACATAAGCCCCATCAGCCCCCCTGTAACCCCCATTAGTAAACCCCTGTGTAACCTACATAAGCCCCATCAGCTCCCCTGTAACCCCCATAAGAACCCCCCTGTGTAACATACAAAAGCCCCATCAGCCCCCCCTGTAACCCACATAAGCCCCCCTCTGTAACCTACATAAGCCCCATCAGCCCCCCTGTAACCCCCATAAGCACCCTTTCTGTAAACTACATAAGCCCCATAAGCCCCCCTGTAACCCCAATAAGCACCCCCTGTGTAACCTACATAAGCCCCATCAGCCCCCCCTGTAACCCCCATAAGCACCCACTCTGTAACCTACATAAGCCCCATCAGCCCCCCTGTAACCCCCATAAGCACCCCCTCTGGTAACTACATAAGCCCCATCAGCACCCCCTGTAACCCCCATAAGTACCCCCTCTGTAACCTACATAAGCACCAGCGCCCCCCTGTAACCCCCATAAGCACCCCCTCTGTAAACTACATAAGTCCCATCAGCCCCCCCGTAACCCCCATAAGCACCCCCTGTGTAACCTACATAAGCCCCATCAGCCCCCCCTGTAACCCCCATAAGCACCCCCTGTGTAACCTACATAAGCCCCATCAGCCCCCCCTGTAACCCCCATAAGCACCCCCTGTGTAACCTACATAAGCACCAGTGCCCCCCTGTAACCCCCATAAGCACCGACTGTGTAACCTACATAAGCCCCATCAGCCCCCCTGTAACCCCCTAGGCACCCCCTCTGTAACCTACATAAGCCCCATCAGCCCCCCTGTAACCCCCATAAGCACCCCCTCTGTAAAATACATAAGCCCCATCAGCCCCCCTGTAACCCCCATAAGTACCCCCTGTGTAACCTACATAAGCCCCATCAGCTCCCCTGTAACCCCCATAAGAACCCCCCTGTGTAACATACAAAAGCCCCATCAGCCCCCCTGTAACCCCAATAAGCACCCCCTGTGTAACCTACATAAGCCCCATCAGCCCCCCTGTAACCCCCTAGGCACCCCCTCTGTAACCTACATAAGCCCCATCAGCCCCCCTGTAACCCCCATAAGCACCCCCTCTGTAAACTACATAAGCCCCCCTGTAACCCCCATAAGTACCCCCTGTGTAACCTACATAAGCCCCATCAGCTCCCCTGTAACCCCCATAAGTACCCCCTGTGTAACCTACATAAGCCCCATCAGCTCCCCTGTAACCCCCATAAGAACTCCCCTGTGTAACATACAAAAGCCCCATCAGGCCCCCCTGTAACCCACATAAGCACCCCTCTGTAACCTACATAAGCCCCATCAGCCCCCCCTATAACCCCCATAAGCACCCCCTGTGTAACCTACATAAGCCCCATCAGCACCCCCTGTAACCCCCATAAGAACCCCTTGTGTAACATACATAAGCCCCCCCTGTAACCCCAATAAGCACCCCCTGTGTAACCTACATAAGCACCAGTGCCCCCTGTAACCCCCATAAGCACCCCCTGTGTAACCTACATAAGCCCCATCAGCCCCCCTGTAACCCCCATAAGCACCCCCTCTGTAAACTACATAAGTCCCATCAGCCCCCCTGTAACCCCCATAAGCACCCCCTGTGCAACCTACATAAGCCCCATCAGCCCCCCTGTAACCCCCATAAGCACCCCCTCTGTAACCTACATAAGTCCCATCAGCCCCCCCCTGTAACCCACATAAGCCCCCCTCTGTAACCTACATAAGCCCCATCAGCCCCCCTGTAACCCCCATAAGCACCCCCTGTGTAACCTACATAAGCCCCATCAGCCCCCCTGTAACCCCCATAAGAACCCCCTGTGTAACATACATAAGCCCCATCAGCCCCCCTGTAACCCACATAAGCCCCCCTCTGTAATCTACATAAGCCCCATCAGCCCCCCCCTGTAACCCCCCGAAGCAACCCCTGTGTAACCTACATAAGCCCCATCAGCCCCCCTGTAAACCCCATAAGAACCCCTTGTGTAACATACATAAGCCCCATCAGCCCCCCCTGTAACCCCCATAAGCACCCACTCTGTAACCTACATAAGCCCCTTCAGCCCCCCTGTAACCCCCATAAGCACCCCCTCTGTAAACTACATAAGTCCCATCAGCACCCCCTGTAACCCCTATGAGCACCCCCTGTGTGACATACGTAAGCCCCATCAGCACCCCCTGTAACCCCCATAAGCACCCACCCCCCCGGGCACGACAAGTCAGCGCGCAATATACCAATTTGGAAATTGAATGAAGGTGGGCAAATCAAACGGACTACATACCGATCAGATGATACATAGGAAAAAAGCGTTACTGCATTATCTGATTGGTCCGTGTCTGTGAAGTCAGTGTCTTGACAACCAATAGGTTCGTGTTTCCAGGGTGCCGCTAGTGCCTTGTCTTTGATGAATGTTATTAAGAGGGTGAAGTTTACTGGCCATAGAATTCCTCGACCCGTTGCGTAGACTTAAACAGCTGTTTTGAAGAGGTTGGGCAGTGAGCGCCACACACCTCCAGCAGCTGATTCGCGTCACCAGAAGTGACGTAGGTCCCGCATTCTTATGCCGTCACAACTTATTTTAGAACACCTGGATAAGCATGGGAGGCGGCGGCACGCCTCCCTTCCTATTGGACAGCTCATTGTTAAGGGACAAATAAATATTGTGTTGGTAAAATATAATCTGATAATCTTGTTCTCACAATAAAAAATAAAACTATGGAACTGTATTATGGTATAAATTACAATATTAGAAAGGCTGACAGGTCATTTCAGGACACATCACAATAGGATCCTAGCTGCCTTAGAGGTACTATCTGATGGATCACTTTTAACTTTGATTCTTTGATTCTGTATATATGTTCTTAGAGACACTTTAGCGCTATTTCACCCTTTGTTATACACACACACACACACACATATATATATATATATATATATATATATATATATATATATATATATATATATATATACAGTATATAGTAAACAAATATCTATCTTTATTTAAAAAGTATAGACATTTATTGATGCTCTGAAAGATGAAACCTTTTAATTTGTTGTTCAGTCATTGTGTACGGACCAAATCTAAAATAAATATGATTGATTATTTAAAGTAATAAGTTGTAGAAAGAAAGGCAATACTTATATAAATTAATCATTTAATTGATTAAAAGTTCAGAAAATTTGTAATTTTTTTTAGCCAGAAAGACTAAAAAACAAAGCAATTTTTTTTAAAATATGTATATATAAAATAAAAAAATGTAATAAACTTTTTCAGTTTATTATGAGCAAAGCATATATATTACTGAACATTGTGCCTGCGCAGAGAGCCAGTGGTGGCATTTAATCCTCAGAGATGGTGCAAGTTGAGTAATGAGTAATGCAATAAACGTTTTCTGAGCAGGCACGTGCTTCATAACAAAGTAAAGGATATTACTAAAACAGTTATATCTTCTGCTGGAAGTATTTTTTGGTTCATTAGAGAAATGCTTCTATTTAAATTTGAAATACATTCATGTGCATTTCAATATTCTTGTTGCATGTCCCTTTAAATTGGATAGAGTTTTTAATAATATAAAATATCTATATTTTATTTAAGTATTTTTTTCACATTCAAATTAATTATTAATGATGGAACAGTGAGCTTAGTGAATTAACTAGGAGTTTAGGTAGCTGAAGAAAAAATAGTTACCAAGATTGATTCTAAAGGTTGACAGAAAATAATCAAGGCTAAACTAAGAGGTAAAGAATAAAATTACTCTACCACAGTGCTGAATAGTTAGACACATGAAATACCACATTTTTCTTTCATGATTCAGATAGAACATATGGTTTTAAATATATTTCCAATTTACTTTTATTATCAAATCTGCTTCATTCTCTTGGTATCCTTTGTTGAAGAAACAGACATGCATTACTGGGAGCTAGCTGAACACATCTAGTGGTCCAATGACAAGAGCCATATACTGTATGTGCAGCCACAAAACAGCAGCATTGAGCTCCTAGTACTGCTCCTAACTGAGACTACCTAGGTATGTTTTTTTTTAACAAAGGATACCAAGATAACAAAGCAATTTAGAAAATAGAAGTAAATATGTATTATAAAAGTTTAATTTTGACTATTCTATTTTTTTACTATCTCTTTAACAGAAAAGAAAAAGAAAAAGACAGTTAAAATGTAATAATACAAGAATAAAAAAGAGCTTTAATTGGTGCTATATTAAGAGGGGTGGGGTTTATTTTTTTAAAGCCTACTTTATAAGTATCTAAATGGCTAATATGTTTTATTATCTATTTTCTCACATTCCACTTTGTCCTGGTATTTATTATTCAGTATATGAATGACTTTTTTTTCCATCTCCAATGTATCTTCACTATGTTTGTGCTGGTGCTCTATTTAAAATGTTAAAGGGACAGTCAAGTAAAAATTAAACTGTCATGATTCAGAGAATGCAATTCTGAACCAGTTTCCAATTTACTTTTATCATCAAATTTGCTTTGTTCTCTTGGTATTCTTTGATGAAAGCTAAACCTAGGTATTCTCATAAACTGATTTCCAAACAAAGGCCACCTCCTATCTCAGTGCATTTTGACAGTTTTTCACAGTTAGACAGCGCTAGTTCATGTCAGCCATATAGGTAACATTGTGCTCACTCCCATGGAGTTACCTAGGAGTCAGCACTGATTGGCTAATGCAAGTCTGTCTAAAGGACTGAAATAAGGGGGCAGTCTGCAGAGGCTTAGATACAAGTTAATCACAGAGGTAAAACGTACATTAATATAACTCTGTTGGTTATGCAAAACTGGGAAATGGGTAATAAAGGAATGATCTATATTTTTAAACAATAACATTTTTTCAAGTAGACTGTTCCTTTAAACTTTAAAAAGCTGCATTGGAGTAAGGAAGGAAACTGATGCAAGTTTCTTGCCTTGATACAAAAATTGCAAAGGGCACAAAAAACAGCCAACAGACCTTGCTTCTAACAATGGGGTATATTGCAAGTAACAGCAGTATCTATACATTTCTATCTACACAATCAGAGTTCTCTGCTATTTGAGCAAAGATTATAGCAGAAATGACATTTTTTTTAGTACTAAATTATTGATCTAATCTTATTCGCCCAGCGATTGTCCCCAGCATTGTATTTAGTCACCTATGTCATTTCCATTTGAAATAATCTAAGCAGACAATCATTTACCCTCATAACTGCCCTTATTTAAAAAAGAACAGCGTTTTTCTAATACATTGGCCTCACACTTCTTAAAACTGAAGTGAGAACTAAATAACTCCCCCTGTATTTTCTTAAAGGGACATGGAACCCACATTTTTTATTTCATGATTTCGAAAGAGCAAGCAATTTTTAACAACTTTCTAATTGACTTCTTTTATTTGATTTGCTTCATTCTATTGATATCCTTTGCTGACAAGCATATCTAGATAGGCTCAGAAGCTGCTGATTGGTGGTTGCACATAGATGTCTCGTGTGATTGGCTCACCCATGTGCATTGGTATTTCTTCAACAAAAGATTTCTAAAGAATGAAGCAAGTTAGATAATAGAAGTAAATTGGAATGTTGCTTAAAATTGTATTCTCTACCTGAATCATGAAAGAAACAATGTGGGTTTAATGTTCCTTTAAATTGTATTTGGTAGAAAGAGTGGATGGATTTGGTAGTTTATAGACACATAAAGCAACTGCATTTAGTTAAAGAAACATGAATCCCAACATTTTTCTTTCATGATTCAAATAGAGCATACCATTTGAAACAACTTTCCAAGTTACTTCTAGTATCTAATTTGCTTTGTTTTCTTGGTATCATTTGTTGAAAAGCATACCTAGGCAGCATGAGGAGCTGGGAGTTAGCTGCTGATTGGTGGCTGCACATAAATGCCTCTTTTCATTAGTTTACCCATGTGTTAAGCTAGCTCCCAGTAGTACATTGCTGCTGCTTCAATAAAGGATAACAAAAGAATAAAGCAAAATTGGTAATAGAAGTAAATTAGAAAGATGTTTAAACATGTATGCTCTATATCAGGGGTCGCCAACCTTTCGGACCTCAGGGACAATTAAAGAAGGTACAAACCTGTATAATGTATATATATATATATATATATATATATATACACACACACACACATACTGTACATAACTAGTATGACCATAGTAATTATGTATATATTTACACATTTTTAGGAATTATTTTTTGGAATTAACTGAATGACAGAACTGAGAGAATACTTCCAAATGACAGATGGAGGGTGAGTGACAACTTTTGAGCTGGAAACAGAGAGGCAGAAAGTGAGGGGAAAAATGAATTATGTTTAAAAGGACCACAAGACTTCCACGTTACCTCCCCAGTTAGGAATTATTCAAAACTACTTATAATCGTAGACAGACATTAGAGTCATAAATTGAGTTTATATAAAAAAAAAGCTCTCAATATGGATGTGAGCTAACCACAACTGATGTTACTGGCAATTACTATAATACTGGTGGGATATGGCTGATCTGCTGGATGGAAATTACTGGAATTCAGGTGGAATTGCTTCGTGCGCGGGAAAAATTATTAGAATGAAAAATAATTAATATTTAATTTGAAAAACAAAGATGGAGGGGAGGAAGACAAACAGTGATGTCCATCTGAAGGAATTAGGAAAACTACTACAAAGAGACAGGTAAAGGGAAGAAAATAAATGAAATATGAGAAAAGTTTTTTTATAAGATTTTTTTTTTCATATACTTTAATTCCACTATTTCAAGCCAAGACTATACCAACCTCTGCTGACTTTAGAATGGAAGCATCTTCCTCTGAGCAGCACGCCAGGCGGGAGGAGTTAAAAATACAATCTAGCTACGCAAGTTGTGCAGTAATACGCAACGTACGTAGGGAGATTGCAATTTAACTCCTCCGTCGGTTTTCACTGATGTCCAGTCAGGCACTGTAGGGAGTTGCGGCACGACAGGGGTGACACCATCTGAGGAGATTAATTTCTGTTTGATGGTGTCAAGGACCACCAACATCTTCTCGTGGACCACCAGTGGTCCATGGACCACTGGTTGGCGACCGCTGCTCTATATGACTCATAAAAGAAAAACTGTTTAACACAGGTAATTTGTTTCTAAGCATGAAAACAACTACTTTCCATATTGAATATGACCAACCTTGGGAAGTGTCCAGTTTGTTTGTATTTCTTTATACTTACTAAATAAAGTGTTGAATGTAGTTTACAAATATCAGCCTAGTATGGAAAATGTTATTCTTCTATACAATAAGTTAATTACTAATTTGACTTACATTTGCCTAGATCACTGGTTTTCAAACCTGTCCTCAGAACTTCCCAACAGGCCAAATTTTCAGGATTACCTAGAATGAGAGCAGGCTAACAACAACCATGCTTACTAATCAGCTGATTATTTGACCTCTGCTCAAGTTCAGATATCCTTAAAATCTGGCCTGTTAGGGAGGCCTAGATTAACAAATTCTAAAACTCTAAAATGTTATCAAACACACAACACATTGAAGTATATCTAAACATGTTGCCATAGGAAGCTGGTGGAAGTCTTGGTGAGTTCCCACACATTTGTTTTTTTGCAGGACTTGACCCCTGAGTTGGAGGGTTGCATCATTTGTTCAAATTTAGTCTGCTCTAGTCATAGAGAGGCAAGATATGAAAAAAAAGTTATGCATTGTTGTTAGCAAGAAAAGAGGCCTAATCAATACTAGTTTATTTTCTATTGAAATCCTAGAAATTACTTAAAGGGACAGTGTACTCTCAAATTGGTATCCCCTTGCTCTCAATGCCTTGTTATACCAGGCACTGTTTATCAACTGTATAGGAAATTGTTCCTTTAGGTTTATTTTTGTATGTAAAAAGGCTATTTTTGCTCATTGAAACCACAACCAATTTAAATGAGCTGACCTTGCAGAATGTGCAGACATCTTTATCTTATTTTTGTCCATATGCAAAGGCTTCCTTATCTCAATATTTAAAGAAAGCAATTGAAAATTAAGATTTTGGTATCTATCTGTCCCACCTCACGGGGGTACTGCTATGTTTTGTTTATAGATTTTCTTTTAGAGAATATAACAGTATTAATATTATCAGTGCCAGTTTCAACAGGCAAAAGCAGATATTTCATATGACAAAATAACAGTAAATTAGCGTAAATTTAGTACAATTGTGCAGGAAAATGGGTAATTGGGGACACATTAAAGGAAACACATCATTTACAGTGCAGTATCCCTTTAATTAACTGATTAAATAGTTTAGTTGTGATATTATTTGACAATTTATTATATATCGAAATATATGACATCATCTATATTTGTTTTAAAGTGGGTAATCATTTATGAAAAAGACATATTTTAAATTTCCAATTAAAAACAATAATTTCTTTCAATTGTATCAGTAACTACAATATTATTGTAGATATATGCAGTATTAAAATATAAGTTGCACAAACACAAACTCTCTCTAACACAGCAGTTTATAATCACAATCACAACAGAGAAGGGGGTACAATAGCAATGATAAATGGTAACATTTAATAATTAGAAAAAGTTGGCAGTGTCCAATATTCTACTGAGATGTTTTTGTTAAATTAAATAGTTATATACATAGATCTCTTGTATCAATTATATTTTATTCAATTGATTTTTTTAAAGTAATTGTGTTATTGAATGAACTAGAATGCCCACTAGGTGGTGCTGGGCATGTACTGTGCTTTAAATATGGTACAGCCCCTTTCCTACAACTAAAACAAACCTCACCAAATTTAAAAGGCTTTATTGCAGAATTGCTTGAGCAGCTTGTTAATGTGTGCTCAGATCAACTCTCTAGTGCATTTGGGGTCTTGTATTTAAGAACCTCTAGTTTGTAACAGGATTTTTGCATTCCAGAATTAATTTGCTTATGCATTTGGTTTAGCTCCCCATTTGTCAAGATGAAATTCCTTCTCTTGTTCTGGCCCTTCAGTTACCTTGGATTTACCTATGGGACAGGGTACATGTATCAATTCCCAGCATCAAGTGTGCAGCACAACTACCCAGATCAGAACTCCGCATCTGCCAGCAGCAGCTACTCAAACCGCAGGTGAGTACAACATTTTGTACCCCAAGTTCATTCATTTATAATTCTTCATAACTGCAGTGGACATATGGGTCAGATTGCTTAAAAAAATGCCAGTATGAATGATATATATATATATATATATATATATATATATATATACATATATTATTTAATGCTGTTTAACCTATTCTATTCACAAACTCTGCTACAAAATGTGTATTTATAATGATCTTATTTACTTGTTATTAACATTCACTAGTAATAATAAAAACTAACATACTGAAAAAATATAACATACAACACTTGTTTATCATTTGACTGGTGTATTATTTATGCACACATTTTTTTAAAAATATGTTCATTTTACAAGCTAGACTCATATGTTTTCTTTTACAGTGCAATTTCTCTTAACGTTTAGATTAATAGATCACTAGTGTTTTACAGTAATCTGCTTTTCATAATGGTTTTAGTGTGATTCAGAAACTGTGGGAATGAAATGTAATGACACATTCTACATGCAAAGCTAAACAGGCATCATGTATCACAGCATTAACCGATCACTCATCTGCACGCCTAGCAGTACACTGTGAACTGAAAAATAAACTAGTCCAAAGCATTTTAAAATCTTTCATTTATAGTGAGGCAAAACAATTTCATTTCATGGAATTGAAATTGTTTGAACTTCAGTAATTTAAAAATGGCTTATTTTGATGATAATTATTAGAAGACAATAGTGCCGAGCTAATGGTTTTCCTACTAAAATAATTAGTCAGTAAAACAAACTTTTTAGAACGCCCTGCAGAGGGCAGCCTTTGTCTAAAGTGTCCTCATTTAAAAAAAAAAAAAAAAAAACATACGGTGAACATAGCATATTCTTCAAAAAGATTCAGTAACAATGTGCATTTTGCTTGTTTGTTTCTGTTAAAACATTATTATAGTTTAATGTCATTTTAAGGGGTCAGTTGGGTCATTTTTTAATTTCCATCTTATATTTCGCTGGTATTGTGTTAGGACTAGATTTAGTTTTTTACCATTTAATATGACATATGGGTAAACTATGTCACAAACTTTACTAGAAACTAATTATGATGCAATTATTATATTTAAGTTGTGAATAGTACAGAAAAACAAGAAAGCAGCAAAATGAACTGTAAAAAATAAAAGTATGAATTAAAATAGAATGATCAGTGTGGGAACTATTTTACTTTGTTGCCATACTTGGAAAATATTTTATATTTATTTGATTTATTGTAACTTCACATCAAATTGGTATATAAACACAAAGATAAAGTAAAATTCAACCATGCATCCTTCTGTGTTTAACTATATTGTTACTGAACTATTGCATTCTTAAATAAAGTGTCTTCACAAAGAGCATCAGTGGTACCCATAGATTGTTTCCATGGTGTGGGCCTTCCGCTGAATGTTATCATAGAGTTTTGTATTGTTGTAGGGTCTAATTTTCAAGCACAAGGTAATTCCTGATAATTAGAAAACCCAGATATATTGGGCAAGATAATGAGTGGTTTAGAGCTTTCACTAGAGCTCTAGTTGTGCTAGAAGTAAACTTTTTGTGCACGTCGGGTTGCACTGGTATTACGAGTTGAAAGCAAAAACGTATTGTGCTTGCGCTAACCCAACACACGCAAAAAGCCGAACTTACAATATCACGTTTGCACGATAACCTATTCACCCATAGAAGTAAATGGCAAAAAAGTAGAAAAAACCTAACACCAAACTCGCAGGTAAACCCAATCGCATATTTACATGTACGCTAACCCAACATGAAAATATGAATATTTCACATTCCAATGTTCTGCACATAGCATATTATGTTCTATTTATTCATAAATACATATTTCTACATATATCTGATGGTATTGGTACAATCTATACATATATATATATATATATATATATATATATATATATATATATATATATATATATATATATAAACAAAAGAGTAAAGTGAAGCACTCACTGGACTTCGAATATCTGTGTTAATTTTTTTTTGTGTGTGACGTTTCGGGACCTCAAACGTCCCTTCTTCTGACAACCCAAATGTGCAAATGAACAAACTTATAAAAGCCTATAGGCCCCTCCCCCACTGCGGTCACCAATCCCTGGAGACCGTGTGCAAAGAACAGGGGGCTATACCATATATATAGCCCAGTTGTGAATCCATTACAATATTAATAAACAGATCATATAAAACAAACTGACCTATGTGTTAATGCAATAAAACAAAATATTGATCAAAAACAACAATGTATATCTCTATCTAAATCATGATACGTGATCCCACTCTCATCATGCTCCCCCAATCAGTAGGTCCCCGAGGGCTGACAAAAAATGGAACAATCCACGTTCCAGATCTAACTATTGGCTAAATATCAACCACACCTACATCTTCAGTAGTCTAGGTAACCACCGTAAACAAACAGAGCAGCCCAACCGGAAGTCATTGTCATCCCTATGGTAACCACATTCAACACTCCGGGCGTGTATCACTAATAGAGGCAACAATGGCTATCTTCACACAGCCTAGGTAGACTCCCCTATTAGATCTCTCAGATAGACGCTGCCTCTACAGCCGCCCGGTCTCAAGAGCAGCTATTCCACCGTGATACAAGGAACACTCTCACACAGACTGCTCAGAAGCACCTCCCCTAAGGTCTGATAGGTACATCAAATACACACCTCCATTCCTATAGGCTAGGAAAATAGTAGCCAACACGCGACAGCCACTCAAAACAACAAACCTCCCGAAAGTGTCAATATAGCACCGATCTTTAATATGGAAACATTACCCAGCTCTTTACTCTACACAATAAAAATAAAAATAGCCCACCATAAAGGAATCTAATCACTGCCGATGGACCAAACATACATCAATATAGTGGTCATCGTCCATCAGCTCCTCCACCAATAACATTCTGCAACTCTGTAAGCTAGGTATGGATGGGAAATATGTACCCAGATTTGCATAAACAAAATCAACCACTCTATTATAATCACCCACAGATATCTACAGCTAGCATAATAAGCCCCCAAATAATATTTTTATTTTGGGGCTTATTATGCTTGATGTAGATTGCTGTGAGTGATTATAATAGAGTGGTTGATTTTGTTTATGTAAAGCTGGGTACATATTTCACATCCGTACCTAGCTTACAGATCTGCAGAATGTTATTGGTGGAGGAGCTGATGGACGAAAACCACTATATCGATGTATGTTTGGTCCATCGGCAGTGATTAGATTCCTTTATGGTGGTATAGTTTTATTTTTATTGTGTAGAGTAAAGAGCTGGGTAATGTTTCCCTATTAAAGATCGGTGCTATATTGACACTTTTGGGAGGTTTGTTGTTTTGAGTGGCTGCCGCGTGGTGGCTACTATTTTCCTAGCCTATAGGAATGGAGGTGTGTATTTGATGTACCTATCAGACCTTAGGGGAGGTGCTTCTGAGCAGTCTGTGTGAGAGTGTTCCTTGTATCACGGCGGAATAGTTGCTCTTGAGACCGGGCGGCTGTTGAGGCAGCGTCTATCTGAGAGATCTAATAGGGGAGTCTACCTCGGCTGTGTGAAGATAGCCATTGTTGCCTCTATTAGTGATACATGCCCGGAGTGTTGAATGTGGTTACCATAGGGATGACAATGACTTCCGGTTAGGCTGCTCTGTTTGTTTACGGTGGTTACCTAGACTACTCAAGATGGGGGAGCGTGATGAGAGTGGGATTACGTATCATGATTTAGATAGATACACATTGTTGTTTTTGATCAATATTTTGTTTTATTGCATTAACACATAGGTCAGTTTGATTTATATGATCTGTTTATTAATATTGTAATGGATTCACACCTGGGCTATCTATATGGTATAGCCCCCTGTTCTTTGCACACGGTCTCTAGGGATTGGTGACCGTAGTGTGGGAGGGGCCTACAGGCCTTTATAAGTTTGTTCATTTGCACTTTTGGGTTGTCAGAAAAAGGGACGTTTGAGGTCCCGAAACATCAAAAATAAAAAAATTTTAACACAGATATTCGAAGTCCAGTGAGTGCTTCACTTTACTCTTTTGTATATATACTCCTTAAGAGCACCCTGGCAGTTGCAGGACGGTGATGAGAGTGCATATACCTTTTGAACTTTTGCTTATATATATATATATATATATATATATATATATATATACATACATGATTATATATAGGTATAGATACAAACAGATATTTATAGGAATATCTATATATAAATACTTAAAACATATTCTGCTATGTGCAGAACACTGGAATGTCAAATATTTACTGTACAAACACTGTATAACACTTTATTAAATATGAATATTGCATAAATATGTTTTTTCATGTTTTCATCTACTTAACTGCAAAGGGCTCCAATGCACTTATATAGATGTCTATATATGTGTTCATATGTATTTATGTGTTTATATGTGTATATATATGTCTGTAAATACATATATAAACATCTAAATACATGAATACATATGTACATATATATATATATATATATATATATATAAATACATACATATCCATCTTTGGAGATGTATATGTATGTATCTCAATGTTAAAGCCATTTGCCTGCCTTTTTTTTCTAACATCTGAGACCACATATCTTTGAGCCTTTATAACTTTTGTGTGCAATATTTTTTTAAAAATATTTTTTATTAGATGGTGTTATTATGGGTGTAACTGTACTTTGTAATGTATTTTTATGTGTTTTGTGCCACTTTTATGTTTTGTGAAACAGTTAACCAGAGCTCTGAACTCACGGAAATCATTCTAGCATATATCACGATTACACTCAAGCGTTTGTGTTTACTTTTAACTCATAATACCAGAGCAATTTTAACCTGTGCGCAAACGATTGCAAAAACCCAATATCGCTTGCTCACAAACGTTTGCGCTCCACTCGTAATCTGGCCCATTGTTAACTTTCTAGTGGCTTCATGTTGTGTTAATTTTGCCATTACTACAAACTGAGACAATTGAAATAACATTCCAAACCATTAGAAAACACTTTATTCCAGTCCATTAGAAAAAACACTTTTCAAGTCTCTTCTCATGCTTTTTTTTTTTTTTTTATTCCTTGTTTTAAGAAACATGCCTCTGCTGCTGCTGCTTAGGGTTTTATGTGTGCACAGATGACATGCTAATAAATATAAGCATTTCCTTGTTGAGAAATCCACAATTTTAAACTATGATACACATGCAACCTAAATACACACATCACAGTATTCATTTGCAATAGCATTTTAAAAAATATCAATAGTTTAGTGAAACAAAATGCTATTAAAACATCATGCAGTCATTATCAATTAGCACTTTTCATCCTATATTTTGTTTCTGAGAAAGTCTGCAACACCTACAAAAGCCCAATTAATACCATATTACCTAGTTTGTGGCTCTGTTTTATATAAAGAAGCCAAAAAAAATCACAGAGTTTCCATGTGTTTGTATAGAGCTTCTAATGGATTGGAATGGGGTTATTTCTAATGTACAGCTGTTTAACCCCTTAAGGACCAAGGACGTACGCCACACGTCCTCAAAAAAAATACAGTTAATGACCGAGGACGTGTGGCGTACGTCCTTGGTCTGGAAAGCAGCTGGAAGCGATCCTGCTCGCTTCCAGCTGCTTTCCGGTTATTGCAGTGATGCCTCGATATGGAGGCATCCTGCAATAACCCCCCTTGGCCATCCGATGCAGAGAGAGCCACTCTGTGGCCCTCTCTGCACCGGACATCGGTGGCCGGTATCGTTGGTGGATGGGAGCAAGTCTGGGAGGCGGGTGGGCGGCCATCGATGTGCCCAGTGGAGTGGAGGGGGGCGGGAGGGGCGGGAGCGCGCACGGGAGCGCTCGCGTGCACGGGGGGCGGCGGGCGGGCGCGTGCACGGGGCGGGAGTGGGAGGGAACCGCTACACTACAGAAAAATAAACTTTCAAAAGTACAACAAAATAAGTTTTTGAAAGCTGTAAATAAACAGCTAAGAGATGTGGAAGGGGTGGGGGGTTGATCTTGGGGGGGGGGGGCAGCTACACTACAGAAAAGGTTTTTTTTTTTTTTAAAAAGGCACATTTTTTCACTAAACTGGGTACTGGCAGACAGCTGCCAGTACCCAAGATGGCGCCCATTAAGGCAGAGGGGGAGGGTTAGAGAGCTCTTTGGTGGGGGATCAGTAAGGCTGGGGGCTAAGGGGGGATCCTACACAGCAGCATATGTAAATATGCTAAAAAAAACACAAAAAAAGCCCAAATATAGCTTTTATTTTAGTACTGGCAGAGTTTCTGCCAGTACTTAAGATGGCGGGGACAATTGGGGGGTGGGGGAGGGAAGAGAGCTGTTTGGGAGGGATCAGGGGGTCTCATGTTTCAGGTGGGAGGCTGAGCTCTACACTAAAGCTAAAATTAACCCTGCAAGCTCCCTACAAGCTACATAATTAACCCCTTCACTGCTAGCCATAATACACGTGTGAAATGCAGCGGCATTTGGCGGCCTTCTAATTACCAAAAAGCAACGCCAAAGCCATATATGTCTGCTATTTCTGAACAAAGGGGATCCCAGAGAAGCATTTACAACCATTTGTGCCATAATTGCACAAGCTGTTTGTAAATGATTTCAGTGAGAAACCTAAAATTGTGAAAAATGTAACGTTTTTTTTAATTTGATCGCATTGATCGGTATTGAAATATACCAAAATGGGCCTAGATCAATACTTGGGGTTGTCTACTACACTACACTAAAGCTAAAATTAACCCTAGAAGCTCCCTACATGCTCCATAATTAACCCCTTCACTGCTGGGCATAATACACGTGTAGTGCGCAGTGGCATTTAGCAGCCTTCTAATTACTAAAAAGCAACGCCAAAGCCATATATGTCTGCTATTTCTGAACAAAGGGGATCCCAGAGAAGAATTTACAACCATTTAAGCCATAATTGCACAAGCTGTTTGTAAATAATTTCAGTGAGAAACCAAAAGTTTGTGAAAAAATTTGTAAAAAAGTGAACGATTTTTTGTATTTAATCGCATTTGGCGGTGAAATGGTGCCATGAAATATACCAAAATGGGCCTAGATCAATACTTTGGGATGTCTACTAAAAAAAAATATATACATGTCAATGGATATTCAGAGATTCCTGAAAGATATTAGTGTTCTAATGTAACTAGCGCTAATTTTGAAAAATAATGGTTTGGAAATAGCAAAGTGCTACTTGTATTTATGGCCCTATAACTTACAAAAAAAAGCAAAGAAGATGTAAACATTGGGTATTTCTAAACTCAGGACAAAATTTAGAAACTATTTAGCACAGGTGTTTTTTGGTGGTTGTAGATGTGTAACAGATTTTGGGGGTCAAAGTTAGAAAAAGTGTGTTTTTTTCAATTTTTTCCTCATATTTTATAAAATTTTTTATAGTAAATTATAAGATATGATGAAAATAATGGTATCTTTAGAAAGTCCATTTAATGGCGAGAAAAACGGTATATAATATGTGTGGGTACAGTAAATGAGTAAGATGAAAATTACAGCTAAACACAAACACCGCAAAAATGTAAAAATAGCCTTGGTCCCAAACGGACAGAAAATGGAAAAGTGCTGTGGTCATTAAGGGGTTAATAAAGTGCTGCAGTAAAAGAAAAAGAAAAACTGCTTTCCTAGTAAAAACAATGAAAGTCAATGGAAGCATTTAGCATCAGACAAGTTTACAGTGCTTTTTTTTTCTTTTTTATTTTGAGTGGATATGTATTTGCATTTAGGGATTTATCATTCAGCATTTTAATGTTAAATATATCTTTATAAAAGTCCTTCTTTATATATTATTACAGCCAGTGGACTTTTAGTAAATTTACTATCAGTCACTTAGAAGATTACAGTATAACCAGGATAGTATTAAATAAAAATGGATTATGCACAGGAAAAAAACAAATTAGAAAAAGCAGATTAACTAAAGAGCAGGTATCTTATGTTACAATTACATTTTCCATGTGTTTTTAAGATAAAAAGTGCAATGAGCGAACAGAGGCTCTAACCAGATACCCTAAGAAAACTAAATATATAAATGCATATAAATTTGAAATTTGAACAAAAAAAGTTGTTAGATTAGAGATGGGATGAAGACAAGGAAAGGTTTAGTTTGTGGGTGGGTAATGTATCTGTATAATCCTTTTATAAAGACAGGAATAGTATTACTAATGTACTTTCAAACGTTACTTTTGTTGTCTAAAACGACATTATTATCCATGATACATAGAAACACTAAAGTTGAGTAATATATTAAAAAATGGTACTTATTTTATTGGTACCACTCAGTATACTGCAAAGGTTCCTAAGGTGTTGTAGATGGGCTAAACATCAACCCGCCTCAAGATCTGAGCTAATTTGCAACAGAGTGACTATTACATATAAATTAGCTTGTTATCTAACAATTAAATATAGGAAGACTATGACTTCAGCTTGCTAATTCATTAAGGAACTGAGTTGAAATAAACAACATTGATTTCACAACATAAACGTGTATACAAAAAATACCTTAAATGATTACTTTCTGTTATAATTTTTAAGCTAAACAACTAACATATTAAAGTTAATAAACATTAATTAAAACCTACTGACCTATATTTTCTCCAAAACAAAGTTTCATAACGTTCTAAAAGTTATATCTTTTATTCGCCGATGATGTCACATTATCCTGCCCACTATTTTCAGCACTGCATGTTCAAAATACTTAAACCAATAACTTTGTGTTTAAAGCGCCATTTTGAAACCTAGGTATTGTAAACGGATTGGTACAGAGCAAAGGATACCCACGGAGTGGGTTTGGAAAACAATTAAATTTGCAGACAAGATTTCTGATATACGGTAGAGATATGTTAATGAAATGCTATTGATAAAAAGCGTATGTGGGGTAGTTAGTTAGTAACAGGCATAGAAAATATTTACTTACAGTGGCCCTTTAAAGGGGCCATAAAGTCAAAATTAAACTTTCATGATTGGAACAAATCACACAATTTTAAACAACTTTCCAATTTACTTCTGTTATCAAATTTGCATTGTTCTCTTGGTATCTTTTATTTAGAGTAAAACTAGATATGGTAATAAGAGCTCAGGAGTGTCTTTAGTACTCTATGGTAGCAGTGTTTTGCAACATTGTATAACAAACATACAAATAATGTTGCAAAACACTGCGGCTATAGATTACTAAAGACACGTGCACACTCCTGAGCTCTTCTGAGCCTACCTAGTTTTACTCTTCAATAAAATATAACAAGAGAACAAAGCAAATTTGATAACAGAAGTAAATTGGAAAGTGTCTTAAAATGGCATGCTCTATCTGAATCATGAACGTTTAATTTTGACTTTACTGTCCCTTTAAGTGTTAAAAGAAAAGGTTGCTGGTACCTATGTAATAAAGATACTAGTGTTATAGAGACTGGGTCTACTCACTGGAGATGGAGAATCTTGCCAGTTACTATTTACTGAGCTACATATAAAGAGCTATCATAGACTAATAGCAGTGTGGCAATGAATTAATTGAACTAACCAGCATATATAGAATAAATATGCATGAACTCTATCCACTGCACAATTATTTAGATATTGTCTGGTTTCTGATCAGACACGTGAACACAAAGCTTTTGTAAATAAAATTGAATTAGTAATGTTTGTTAGCATATGTATGCCATACAGTTAATAACCTTTATAAATTGACAATTTTATAATGAGTGACTTCAAGGTTCCCTTTACTAAACTGTGTTCCATACAGAGACAAAGGTGGCTATGTCAGGGCTGATTGATTATGAGGCAGAGATAAATCCAGGGGTTGAATCTGGAAAATCTGGAGCCAATTGTAGTTGCCTGGATATGGTTAGAACACTCTTGGGTGGGTTACCAATTCTTGGATATGGTTTGGGTGGTCCCATTTTTTTTTGGAGAAAAATGGAACATATTGAAAAGAGGGTTAGTATTACACAGCTCCCAACTGTACACAATTCTGGAAGTTGCAGATTTAACCATCTACAGTTTTTTAGCGGTCACCAAAGAATTGGAGAGCTCTGCCCTGAAGCTACAGTCATAAATGGTCATTTTGAACATAGAGACTTGCAGGATTGAAAAGCTATCAAAATTACAAAATAAAAGCAAAAATTCTAAAAACAAAAGTAGCATAGTCAGATATTTAGGCCCAAGGCTTTAGAAAGTGACATAAACAAGGTAAGTCATAATAGGAACCCAAAGTGACATAAAGAAACTAAGTCCAGGTAGTAGATTAAAGCTAGAGAAATGAACGCATGAGAAAGTGGTGGAAACAATGTCTACCTTATATTTCATCTGTCTTTTAGAACCTTAGAACCGTAAGAAGAAATAACAGAGAAATATAAATATAGATACTACAAGACAGTCATTATTAACTAGTTGATGGAAATAACATACTTAAGAATAAGAAGGATTTGACCACATCAGGAAATGATTCTTACTAAGAATACTTTTAAGTTGTACAAAGTCCATAGAATCTGTGAACTGCAGTGATAAGAAGCAAACATAAGTGATCTGTGAAGGCAATAATCCAGCTGTACTTCTGGCATAGTTAATTCTCTTCACTGATATAAGAAACAGATGTAGTCTTAAAGGGACAAAGCACTGTGATTTTTTTTCTCCTGTTCTTATTGATCCATTTTACCGGGTGAAGTCTATTAAATGATTTGCAAATAGCACTTTTATCTTGATTTAATAATTTTGTTGTTGTATTTCCACCTATGCTGAACATGTAAATGTTTAAGTGTTGGTTATAGAAAAGCTATGTAAACAAGGATGTTTAGAGGAAACAAATCATGCTTTCAGTGGGCAGTTGGACCTGGAGGTACTAAATTGTTTTCTCTAATTATTGGTCTCACTGTGTATAGAGAGATTAGTGTAAAAATAGAAAGTTAAATAATGAGATCAGCCCATTTGGTTTCAATTAGCATAGGCAGCTATTTCATATACAACAATATACCTAAATGAGCAGCTGTCATAACAAGTCATTGTAAACATATTAAGGTGTCCCTTTAAGCATGAATACCCCACACAATTGAATGAGCTAATTAAAATACCTGTACTTTTTTGCATTCTTCATTTACATAAAAGAGACAACAGAACAATTATTTATTAATAATTTTTAGGTATATAACATTAATACAAGGCTATATTGAATAAGTGTCAAATTAAAATGTTGGAATTTGTATATGAAAATGTTTTTCTTTTTTTAAAGCACACCTATTTATTCTTGTAAAGTAATTTGTATTCTTATGTATCATTGAACTACAAAAAAAATGTATTTCCCTTTGAGTGTTTTTGCATATATTAATAAACTTTGCAATTGACCATGTATAAATAATCCATGTTTTTCCATTATTGCTGTGTTTTGGTTGTTCTGTGTTTATCTTAGTAAAGATTAGACACTCATTCTCAAACGTAAGAGTTATTTTATGACTGATTTCTACATAATATATGAAGCCAAGTTTGATGTTTGATTCCTCATATCAAAGTACATTAAAAGGACTTCTTGGAGTCTAGGCACAACTGGAGGCTGGGAAAATATCTCCAAGCTCCTGGAAGTTATTAGAGTTTTTCAAAATCTATATGTATATAACTGAAGCCATTACTAATCTTTAACATGGCTTGACTGTGAGACAAGTCAGAAGCTTAACACATGAAAGGGGTAAGAAAGGATGTTAAGAGAAGTTAGTGGCTGAAGGGAATGACAGATGATGTTTAAGAGATAAGTTAGAGTGAGAATGGGATGACTCATTGTTTTATATAAGTGAATGCTGCTTGTCTTGTTTTATTAAATCTCAGAAATAATAACACTTTATATTGATAAAAATAATGTATGAGAACTAAGAGACAAACTGGAATGAACATATATCTAATAACTGTCTGCCAGCTCTGTTGCCAAGGACTAGCTTTAGTACTGACTTCAATAAACTATTAATTAGGGATGGGCAAAAAATGAAACAAATTTTAACACATTTGTTGATTTTGAATTTAGAATGTTTGTAGAACATTCTAACATTCGTTTATTGTAATAGTATTTCTAATGCTATTTTTAAATGTAATATTCGATTCGAATTAAGCAATATTTGAATTCGAAAAATTTGAATTTCTATATTTGTAATAGTTTTTCTAATAGTTTTTCTAATTCTTTCTTTAAATATAATATTCGAATTATGCAATATTCGAAATAGAAACATTCAAATGTATATATTTGTATCTATTATGTATCAATTTACTAAATTCACTACCACGTGAACTATTGAACTTCTGAATAGTATTTATTAAATAAAATGTTACATTCGAAATTTCGAATGTGGACATTCGAAATCTAAAGTGACAATCGAAAACTATAAATAGCATCCAATTATAGAATTTCTAAGAATATTTGGTTCTTATCAACATTTGATTATATAAATCGAATTTCTACAATAACATTAGTTCTAACATTTGAATTAGATTATAAACACTTTCGCCCATCCCCGCTATTAATGCAATTTTATTGCTGCCCAAAATATTTACACATTAGCCTGACCTAGACGTTAGTTATACTTTGAAATAGCCACTGTTATGTGTAAATTGTTGTTGCCATTATTTTAGTAAGTAAAGAGCTGCAAATCCAATACAGAACATTGAAGACTTTGCTCCTAAATTATATAAATATATTTTTATCATAATCAATCAGAATGATAGTCTACCTCATAACTTTTTAGATTCGAAATTCATGTTTTAATGGCATTTTCTTCTTGAAGATGTCCTGTACCAGAACCCTCAGACAATTCTTCTAATTTATTTTTGTCTTATTTCTACTTTTAATAATATGCCCTATCTAAATAACCTAAAGAAGAACCCTCAAACTGTGTCATATAGACTATTTTTCTGTTACCTGAAATTAAAAGTTCATTTCTGTATTAAAATGCTTGTAACTGGCATTCACCTGATGTGTGGTTGGAGGAGTTAAACACAAATGCGATGGGAGGGATTGGTAGGTGTGAGGGTACTGTTAGAATATAGCAGAACATTACAGACAGCCTTTAAATCCTGAAATACCTATTTTGGATTATCTGCACTCATTACCAGAGGCCTAAAGGTCTTAGAGTCCCAAGAGGAATAGAGGATGTTTTCTACTAGATGAAGCTGTTTCCTCACAGTCCCCTTGGACCCTAAACAGCCTGCTGTGAGGCAGTGTACATTCTGCAAAAATAACCAAGAATACACCACCTTCCACAGTAAACACTGTCTTAGAGGGACTAATGGCCTTGCCCAGTGCTGCAGGGACGTATCTATCCTCAGTGTAGAGCCAGCATTTACTGAGCTTATACCATACTCTATTGCTCCCAGCAGCTGATTATACCAGATACTGGGCTAGACTATTCTTTGTCAGGAAATGCCGCTGTTAAGCATCCTGGAAGATTCAATATCCTCATCTGGCTTCCATAGTCTTAAGACCACCTGGAAAAGGTGTCTGATCACCAGCCTGGCACACTTAGTGCTCTTTAACACAATCCTTGCGGAGAACCGTACAGTGCCTACTGGCACATGGGTCATTTTATTGAAAAATGTGATCACATTTTGAATTGTCATAACTATCCATTGATGAACAGCATATGACTGCTACAATTTATCACCACTCTTTTTTCACTTACACGGCTTCACAGTTGTACTCAATGGGCTAGATTACAAGTGGTGCACTATTGTTAGCATGGTATGCTATAAGCAATTTCACGATCGTGCTAACTAGTGTGCATATTACAAGTTTGAAGTAAACGGTTGCGCTCAAGCGCAAACAAAATTTGTGCTCATCAGGTTACTGCAGGTGAAGACCTAGCATAATTTGTAAGGGTTAAAAAAAAGTTGCCCCAAACGCAACATAAATACATTTAAAAAAAGTATTACACTCATATTATTCTCATATATACACTTTCTGATAAAAATATTTAATATAAATATTAATATTTTTTTATAGGGGTTAAAAAATATAATGTATATGAAAAGGTATTTGACTGGAAAGGGCTATAATGTATATCTATATATGTGTATGTGTGTGTATATATATATGTAATTTTAAATGTTCATTTATGTGTAAATATGTATATACCATACATATTTACACCTATAAACGCATATATCAAGTACATTTAAAAATGAAAAATCATTTTTTAATTAATTAATTAATCTGTTTTAATTACTGTGTTTTTACTGTAAATATTTTACATTCCACTGTTCTTCACTTAAATAAAAATGTTCTTTGTATTTCTAAATAGATTTTCTATACATCTATCTATCTATCTATCTATCTATCTATCTATCTATCTATCTATCTATCTATCTATATATATATATATATATATATATATATACACAATTGTATATATTTAAATAGATTAATAGGTAAAGATATATATATTAAAAAACATCAGATATGTATAGAAAAATATATTTAAAAATAAAAATAACATTTTCTTCTATTGAAGAACATTGGAATGTAAACTATGCATAACTAACTTTCGGCTTTAGATTAATTGCTCTAACGCGGTGTCGAGTTAGCACTCAAGTTGTAAGTTATTTTCCAACATCTGAAGTCTGTTAATCACAATTTTAAGTGTTTTATTGAATTAAGTGTTTATATATTTATCACAAATTAAGGTTAATCTAACTTTGAAAGTCGTTACTGGTTAAATGGCACTTACCATTTATCTAATAAATGCATCAATTGGTTCACTTGATTATCTTCCCACTGTGTGCGTCACAATTTTACCTTCAGCACTTTGCAACTAGTAACTGCTTAATGCATAGAAACCCTCAACTGATTAGCAAATAGTCTAACTACAAATCAGTTTGCTTACGTTTTTATTAACAGGAATTGTTTCTTAAAAAACAACTTGTAACTGCCCTCAGCCCATGCACTTACAACATTGATATTTAGAACTCCCTTCCCCTAATGCTAACTGATAAGCAGGTGTAAAATCTTCTTGTCCCAATATAACAATTAAGCAATTCATTTGTGGAATTACAAATATTTTAACAAGGAACTCACAAGCTTGTAAGGTACTGTGAAATGATGTCACGTGCAATAAGGAAGTATTCAAGACACAAACATTGCATTGTTGCTCATGAGAGAAGCAACCCCTCATTTGAAAAAACAAAATTTATTCTTACCTGATAAATTACTTTCTTTCTTGACACGGTGAGTCCACGGGATCACCAATTACTGTTGGGAATATCACTCCTGGCCAGCAGGAGGAGGCAAAGAGCACCACAGCATAGCTGATAAGTATCACTTCTCTTCCCACAACCCCGAGGAGAGAAAGGAAATAACACAAGGTGCATAGGTGCCTGAGGTTTATATAAAAAAAACTGTCTGAAATTAAGGCGGGCTGTGGACTCACAGAGTCAAGAAATAAATACATTTATCAGGTAAGCATAAAGTTTGTTTTCTTTCTAATGACACAGTGAATCCACTGGATCATCAATTACTGTTGTGAATCAATACCCAAGCTAGAGGACACAGATGATTAGGGAGGGACAAGACAGGTAACCTAAATAAAAGGCACCACTGCTTGAAGAACCTTTCTCCCAAAGAAAACCTCAACTGAGACAATATCAAATTTACAGAATTTAGAAAAATTGAACAAAGAAGACCAAGTCACAGCCTTGTAATCTGTTCCATAGAGGCCTCATTCTTGAAGGCCCAAGAAGAAGAAAACAGCCCTAGTGGAATGAGCTGTGATTCTCACAGGAGGCTGCAGTCCGGCAGTCTTATATGCCATACGAATAATACTTCTCAACCAGAGAGAAAGAGAAGTGGCAGAAGCTTTCTGATCTTTACGTTTCCAGAAAAGTAACATAGAGAAGGAACAACAATTTCCTGATTAAAATTCCTGTCCGAAACAACTTAGGAAGGAAACCTTACTTAGTGCGAGAACACCACCCTATCATCATGCAAGATAAGATAAGGGAATCACACTGCAGAGCTGAGAGTTCCGATACTCTCCGAGCCGAAGAGATAACAACAAGGAATAAACCCTTCCCAGATAAAACGTATGCATCTATGGAATCCATTGGCTCAAACAGAGCCGCTGCAAAACTTAAAACCAGGTCAAGACTCCAAGAAGGAGACCCCGACGAAACACAGGCCTGATACTGACCAGAATATTGTGCAACTGGAAGACCGCTAGGCGCTTATGTAGAAAATAGACAGTGCAGCAAACTGACCCTCCAGGATACTTGCTGAGGAAAACCATTCTCCAGATCATCCTGGAGAAAGGACAAAAGTCAAGGAACCCTGACTCTGTTCCAAGAGTAATCCTTGGATTCACATCCAAAAGATATCCATGCCATATCTTATGAAAATCCTTTCAGGAACAGGTCTGTGAGCCTGAATCATGGTCACAATGAATGATATGAAAACAACATGCACTATATGTTCAGTCTCCAAATGGTCAGCTTCAGAGAAGCAAGATTTTGGATGGAAGAAGGGACCCTAATCAGAGGGTCCTTTTTCAGAGAAAGTCTTCAAGGTGAAAGAGACAACAACTCCTCTAGGTCTGCATGCCAGAACCTGCGAGGCCACGAAAGTTCTCCGTCTTATGGAGAATAACAGATAGAATGAAATCCATGGGAACCATCAGATTAATTCCCTCCATACATAGAGTCACTGAGAAGTAAATGACAAATAAACTGCAGCTAGATCCAAACTCCCAACCTTCAGGTTGCAAAATGGCTAAGCTATTTACCAGACCAATAGAGCTTGCTGTTGGCCGGACAGAAGACTGCAGAGAGAGTAAAAGGAATAATCCTTGAATATCTGACTTCTGATAGAAATCTTTTCCTAGATAGAGAATCTAATAAGATCCCCACTAAACCACCCTTGTAGATGGAACATAGAAAAGTAGATTGGACAAGATTTCGTCAAGAGAGTTAGTTTGAAGGAAGAATGACACTTAAACCATATATTGTCCAAAAGCACTCTTGCAATACCCCAAGACCTAAAAGTCTTTCTAGGATGACAAAACTCAGAAACATGAGAAGATCCTGATCATGGTAACAATAAATACACATTCTTCAGGTCTACGATCATTATGAACGGACCCTCCTGGACCAGAGGAGAAGACTACTCCTTAAAAGTCAGCACCTAGGAAACTAGAGGAGATACTTAGATCCCGTTCACAGACTAGGACTGGAACTATCACTCCCAGAGAGGAAGGTCCTGAACCCAGCTCAAGGAATGTCTCTCATCATTACCTGCATTGGAGATACTCTAGAAGGAGAATCTGCCCTTGGGAAGAAATCTAAGATTGGACTCCAAAAGATATGAATGTCCCTGCAGAAAGAGAAAGAGGAAAACTTTCCTTTAGTCTTACTATCTTGACGAGTGGTAGAAAAAAACCCTTTTTCATCTGGAAGTCAGAGAAGAATTCTGCCAGACCAAGTCCAAACAAGGTCTCATCCTTGAAAGGAAACGACAGAAGCGTGGATTTTGGAGGAAAGCTAAAATATTAAACCTGCAGCCTAGGCTGCACCACTAAACCACAGAAAGGCTTCTCAGCTGAACTGATTTCAGCCAAAATGCCCAGCGGGCTAGCACAGCAAGTCTAAAAAGACAAGACATTGCTCTAAAGGAACAATTAAACTTCCAGCTTCTTATGCATAGATCCGAAAGGAGCAGCCACCCTCCATAGGGATTAAAGTTTTCTGCCCATCTACCTTAGGCACTGTGCATTTTAATGGAGTCAGCGACAGGAAAATCCTTTAAAGGAAGGGAGACAGGGGGAAATGTATCCATAGTTTCTCCTATTCCTGCTAAAATATCAAAAGCACGTCTTGAAACCCTTCCAAATAGGAAGGATCATCAGAGAAAAATAAATCTCACAAACTTTCAAAGGTTGACAAAAACAGGGGAATCGAAGTCGTCCAAGTAGCCAAAACCTCCTTTAACTGTACACAAGGTATGTAAGCTTACATCTGAAGGAAACCCCCTCAGCATCAGATAAAGGAATTATACTGTCCTTAACCTATAGAACTACCGGTGAATTCTCCTTCCCAGCTTAGGATAGAGATCAATTAGCGTAGCCGAATGAAGGAACAGAGACCTTACTATCTGAACCTTGAAAATGTCCTCTTGCATTTTCCCTGAAGAAAAAGAAGGCAAATAAAGCAGCAGATACCGCAAGGATATCTGAGCTGAAAATCTACAGGCAAATACACTCCCCCAGGAGAATTAGAGGAACCGCAGGGCACTGCATGTGACGCCGTATAGGCTTGAGATGTGAAGGAGAAAGCCGTGCTATAGCCGAAACAGCGTCATCCTAGGAGACATATGACTCAGAGGGTAACAACTTCACCTGACTTAATAGTTCTTACCTGTGAAGACTCCAACAAAGAAGAACTTAATTTAAAAAAAAGAAATTCAGATGTGCTTAGTAAAACATGTTTAACAAATTTTAAGCCTTTACATATTTAAACATAGGTCTACATATGGCCTACATAGGTCTACATAGGTACTGAACCCAGAACTGCTGGCTTGTAGTGCTGTGTGTTACCACTGAGCCACAGGTTAGCTTTGAAATGTGTATAAAATATTCTTAACTTAAGGGAGAGAAAATACATATACAGTACACATAAAGAAAAATTAAGTAATTATCTTGATAACTGTCCCTTTAAGAAAAAAAAACTCTCATGCTTGACACAGAACAGAATGTGCACAACATATTTATAAAACCTTAACACATCAGTCTACCACAGTGGTCTATTCATGCAGACACACAAAAATCCTATCAAGACTAGTCTAAACCGGCTCTAGTCGGGAAAAAAAACAACAACTCCTAAGCAACTGTAATGCTGACATGCACAAAAACAAACTATTATAATAATGACAGAAGGAACTCCGCTTCGTTCTCAGCCAGAGAACGAGGCGGAGTTACAGAAAATGCACTCGACAGGAGCCTAAAATGGCAGCGCTCCGTTCCTAGATTAAGAAGGAGGCGGGGCCATGAGAGTGGCATGGGGAAGAAGCGCAGATTGTATAAACATTGCGCGTCCTCCAGCCGCTAGTTGAAAAACTTACATGGAGTATACTGAACCACTAATGCCACTTGTATTCTCTGTGAATGCTGCTATAGAATATTGCTTTTTTCTCACCCCTCAGATTAAATCATTTGCAACATGCCTACAGATTCCCAGTGCTATGCAATGGAAACACAAAGACAGGACCCCACACAGATCGGTCTCCTGTTCAAATGGAGAGAGGTACATCATACTAGCCCGAAGACGCTTTCAAGTAAAGGTTCGCTCCTAATAGCCACAGCTAAAAGTCTGAGTAGAAAAATTAGCGAGTGGAATGTAGAAATTGCTTGGAAATGTAATATCCTTTTAAAGATGCAAATAGTTGTTTGCACATAGACCCTAAAATAATGATCTGAGTCTCCAATAAAGAGTTAATTCTCTAGAGAAAATGAACCTCTAAGTCTCCATCACATGTATCTACAGAGCCTGTCTCTGTCAGATATATCCTATATAAAGGATATTTGTGTCCCATTTTTAAGTGCAGGTTTAATATCCATTACGAATTAACCCTATCAGGCAGGGGTTCATCAATTAACCCAATCCGGCAGGAGGACAGCTCACCCGGCATGAGAGGATGCCCCTCCTCACAGAGACCTGTGAAAAAAAGAAAGACAGAGTAAACCTATTCCGGCTTTCTATACCAGGGCAGCAACATGTTAAGAAAACGCAGCAAGGCCCACCTCACAAGTTCCTAACTGCTTTAAAGCCACCACTGCCCTACTGAAGAGACTAACGTGGAGTACGGCTTGACCCCATCTTGAGGGAAAAGATCAGAGCAAACCTACTCTGCTTTCAAAATAATAAACTCTTGATTGAAAAGAAATAATCAGACATCAACAAACTTCACCTCCTCCTTGCACGGTAGGCAAAAAAGAATGACAGGGGGTTGTAGGAAGGGAAGTGATACTTAAAGGGACAGTCAAGTCCAAAAAAATCTTTAATTTTTCAAATAGGGCATGTCATTTTAAACAACTTTCCAATTTACTTTTATCAACAATTTTGCTTTGTTCTCTTGGTATTCTAGTTGAAAGAAAACTTAGGAAGGTGCATATGATAATTTCTAAGCCTTTGAAGACTGCCTCTATTTTATTTGCTTTTCACAGCAGGGGAGAGCAAGCTCATGTAGGCCGTATAGATAGCATTGTGAGCACGCCTGTGGCTAGTGGCAGACACTGCACTAATTGGCTAAAATGCAAGTCAATAGATAATAACTAAAAGTCATGTGATTAGGGGCGGTCAGAAGATGCTTAGATAAAGTAAGTCACAGAAATAAAAAGTATATTAATATAACAGTGTTGGTTTTGCAAAACTAGGGAATGGGTAAAAAAGGGATTATCTATCTTTTTAAACAACAAAAATTCTGGTGTTGACTGTCCCTTTAACAGCTTTGCTGTGGTGCTCTTTGCTTCCTCCTGCTGGCCAGGAGTGATATTCCCAACAGTAATTGATGATCCCCCGTACTCACTGTGTCATTAGAAAAAAATAACTTTCTGTAGTTTTAAACAAGAGGTCACATGTCTGTCTATGAAGCTCCAATTTCTACAGCTATATAAAACCATGGTGACCACCTGTTCAATGGGACACTGGGGAGTGTAATTTTAGAGGGTGCAAGGGCATTTCTCCCCTTTTATCCTTTTATATATTTAGAATGTTCAGGGCCAGACTTCACATTCCATGGCCATCAGAGCAACACCCCGACAGGGCCCCCCAAACTTTAGTACAACACTCCGGGGCCAAGGCTCCCACTCCAACCACACTTAACTGCTTAGTAACTGATAGTGCAGCTGTCAGCCCTAGCTTAAAGGGATATTAAACTCCATTTTTTTTTTTTTTTCATGATTCAGAAAGAGAATGCAATTTTAAGCAACTTTCTACTTTACTGCTATTATCAATTTGTCTTCATTCTCTTGCTATCTTTATTTGAAAAAGTAGGAATGTTATTTAAGGAGCTGGCCCATTTTTGGTTCAGCACCCTGGCTAGCGCTTGCTGATTGGTGGCTACATTTATCCACCAATAAGCAAGCATAACCCAGGTTCTAAACCATAAATGGGCCGGCTCTTAAGCATACATTACTGCTTTTCAAATAAAGATACCAAGAGAAGGGAGACAAATTGATAATATGAGTAAATTAGAAAGTTGCTTAAAATTGCATGCTCTATCTGAATCATGAAAGTTTAATTTTGACTTTAATGTAAAGGATCCATGAAGATGCCACTTGTTGGCCCCCTACATGCTGGGCCCTAGGTCCAGGTCCTATTTGCCGGCTGTTCAGTCTGCCCCTGAATGTTATGATACCCCATTGTTTGAAAAAAGGCAAGTTCTTGTTGTGACATGTTCATATTCCCCTCTAGCATACATGTTGTCAAGTATTGAGACAAGTAGTCTAATCCCCTAGTCATTGGGAGGTTATTTACAGTTTGCAAACGTATGCCTCTAAAGGAGCCCAAATAAGCCCCTGAATAGAAACCAATCATTTGGGGGGATGTTTATCAAAGGTCTGGCGGACCTAATCCAAATCTGCCCCCTGCAGATTTGCGGACAATCGGCCGCCAGCAGGGAGGTGTGTCCACCTGCTCAGAGCAGGCGGACAGGGTTATGGAGCAGCTTGATAAATGGGCCCCAATGTCTCATGTGAAAGAGACTAATTTTGTTTTGTTTTTTGTTTTTGAGGGCTCAAAGATCATTGGACAAATTGGAAATGTGGATATGGATGTTAAAATAGCTCACATATTTATGGGAGATCTATGCAGGATGATTCAGTCTGTGAAAATGTTACAGTATATCTGTAGTGTTTGGATTAGCAATTTCATTTTGATCTATCAAATAACTGAAGGACACAGTAATATTTCAGTAGTGAAATGAGATTTATTGGATTAACAGAAAATGTGCAATATGCATCAAAACAAAATTAAACAGGTGCATAAATTTGGGCACCCAAACAGAAATATTGCATCAATATTTAGTAGAGCCTCCTTTAGCAGAAATAACAACCTCTAGACGCTTCCTATAGCCTGTAATGAGGGCCTGGATTTTGGATGAAGGTATTTTGGAACATTCCTCCTTGCAAAACATCTCCAGTTCAGTTAGGTTTGATGGTTGTCGAGCATGGACAGCCCGCTTCAATTCACCCCACAGATTTTCAATGATATTCAGGTCTGGGGACTGGGATGGCCATTCCAGAACATTGTACTTATTCCTCTGCAAAAAATGCCAGAGTAGATTTTGAGCAGTGTTTTGGGTCGTTGTCTTGTTGAAATATCCAGCCCCGGCGTATTTTCAACTTTGTGACTCAACATTATTCTCAAGTATCTGCTGATATTGAGTGGAATCCATGCAACCCTCAACTTTAACAAGATTCCCAGTACCGGCACTGGCCACACAGCCCCACAGCATGATGGAACACCCACCAAATTGTGGGTAGCAAGTGTTTGTCTTGGAATGTGTTCTTTTGCCGCTATGCACAACGCCCCTTGTTATGACCAAATAATTCAATGTTTGTTTAATCAGTCCACAGCACCTTCTTCCAAAATGAAACTGGCTTGTCCAAATATGCGTTTGCATACCTCAAGCGACTCTGTTTGTGGCGTGTGTTCAGAAAAGGCTTCTTCCGCATCACTCTCCCATACAGCTTCTCCTTGTGCAAAGTGCGTTGAATTGTTGAACGATGCACAGTGACACCATCTGCAGCAAGATGATGTTGTAGGTCTTTGGAGGTGGTCTGTGGGCTGTTTTTGACCATTCTCACCATCCTTTGCCATTGCCTCTCTGATATTTTACTTGGCCTGCCACTTCTGGCCTTAACAAGAACTGTGCCTGTGGTCTTCCATTTCCTCACTATGTTCCTCAAAGTGGACACTGACAGCTTAAATCTCTGCGATAGCTTTTGGTAGCCTTCCCCTAAACCATAATTTTGAACAATCTTTGTTTTCAGGTCATTTGAGAGTTGTTTTGAGGCCGCCATGTTGCCACTCTTCAGAGGACAGTCAAAGAGAACAACAACTTGCAATTGGCCACCTTAAATACCTTTTTTATGATTGGATGCACCTGTCTATGAAGGTTAAGGCTTAATGGGCTCACCAATCCAATTGTGTGTTCCAATTAATCAGTGCTAGGTAGTTATATGTATTCAAATCAACATAATGACAAGGGTGCCCAAATTTATGCACCTGTCTAATTTTGTTTTGATGCATATTGCACATTTTCTCTTAATCCAATAAACCTCATTTCACTACTGAAATATTACTGTTATTTGATAGATCAAAATGAAATTGCTGATCCAAACACCCAGTTATTTATAAATGAAAATCATGGAAATTGTCAGGGGTGCCTAATCTTTTGCATACAACTGTATATAGGTATAGATATATATTGTACCAAAATACCATCAGATATATGTAGAACATATTCTGCTATGTGCAGAACATTGGAATGGTAAATATTCATATTTTTGTGACTTTTGGTGAGAATGGCTTTTGGTACAAATAACACCATTCAGCAGTTACAAAGCTAATGGATTTTCATTTTGCTCTCTCAGCAAAATACAGTTATAAACAGCTATTTTTTTTAAATGTTTGAGTTTGGAGGCTGGCCACAGCCAGTGGTGAAAGTGTCAATCAGACATCAATAGGTTAGTACTATAAATTCACATTAGCATCTGGCTGATGGTTTTGTCTGAGGGGAACAGTCAATATGAGTGATAGCACAATATTACCAATAACCATTACACTCCATATAATATTAACCCTGAACGCAGGATTGTAAAATAATAGCAGTGTGGTTCCAAGTTATGGCAGTAGTGGGTCTAACTTAAAATTAATCCTTTTAATGTTATTGTATGTATACAAAGTTGCAGGTTTAATTTATAACTAACTTGACTGTGTAAACCTAGTAAAAAGTTTGTTTAAAACAATCACATTCCAATCTATTGGTGATTTGCTCCCAAAATGGATTTTTTTTTATTTTCGCCCAAATTGGTTGTAAAGTTTCTCGGGTGAACAAAATGCAAAATCAATTTCGTCTAGATTATGAGTTGTGCGTTAGGGTAAAAAAGCAGCATAACTAAAGTGCTAAAAAGTACACTAACACCCATAAACTACCTGTTAACCCTTAAACCGAGGCTCTCCCGCATCACAAATACTAAAATAAAATTTTTAACCCCTAATCTGCCGCTCCGGACACCGCCGCCACCTACATTATATTTATGAACCCCTAATATGCTGACCCCAACATCGCCGACACCTACATTATATTTATTAACCCCTAATCTGCCGTCCCCCAATGTCGCCGCCACCTACCTGCACTTATTAACCCCTAATCTGCTGTCCCCAACATCGCCACCACTATAATAAACGTATTAACCCCTAAACCGTCACACTCCCGCCTCGCAAACATTAGTTAAATATTATTAACCCCTAATATGCCGTCCCAAACATTGCCGCCACCTACCTACATTTATTAACCCCTAATCTGCCGCCGCCAACGTCGCCGCCACTATATTAAACTTTTTAACCCCTATACCTAAGTCTAACCCTAAACTTAACACCCACTAACTTAAATATAATTTAAATAAATCTAAATAAATATTCCTATCATTAACTAAATTATTCCTATTTAAAACTAAATACTTACCTATAAAATAAACCCTAAGCTAGCTACAATATAACTAATAGTTACATTGTAGCTATCTTAGGGTTTATTTTTATTTTACTGGCAAGTTTGTATTTATTTTAACTAGGTAGAATAGTTATTAAATAGTTATTAACTATTTAATAACTACCTAGCTAAAATAAATACAAAAGTACCTGTAAAAAAAAACCTAACCTAAGTTATACTAACACCTAACACTACACTATAATTAAATAAATTAACTAAATTAAATACAATTACCTAAATTAAATTAAATTAGCTAAAGTACAAAAAAACCCACACTAAATTACAGAAAATAATAAATAAATTACAGAAATTTAAACTAATTACACCTAATCTAATAGCCCTATTAAAATTAAAAAAAGCCCCCCCCAAAATAAAATAAAAAATCCTAAACTAAACTACCAATAGCCCTTAAAAGGGCCTTTTGCGGGGCATTGCCCCAAAGTAATCAGCTCTTTTACCTGTAAAAAAAATACAAACAACCCCCCAACAAAAAAACCCACCACCCACACAACCAACCCCCCAAATAAAATACTATATAAAAAAACCTAAGCTCCCCATTGCCCTGAAAAGGGCATATGGATGGGCATTGCCCTTTAAAAGGGCAGTTAGCTCTTTTGCCGCCCAAACCCTAATCTAAAAAATAAAACCCACCCAATACACCCTTAAAAAAAACCTAACACTAACCCCCTGAAGATCAACTTGCCAGGCAAAGTGGTCCTTCAGACGGGCAGAAGTTTTATCCAAGCCGGGCAGAAGTGGTCCTCCAGATGGGCAGAAGTCTTTATCCAACCCGGGCAGAAGTGGTCCTCCAGACGGGCAGAAGTCTTCATCCAGACGGCATCTTCTATCTTCATCCATGCGGAGCGGGTCCATCTTCAAGACATCCGACGCGGAGCATCCTCTTCTGGCGACAACTAAAACAGAATGAAGGTACCTTTAAGTGACGTCATCCAAGATGGCGTCCCTTAGATTCCGATTGGCTGATAGAATTCTATCAGCCAATCGAAATTAAGGTAGATAAAATCCTATTGGCTAATGCAATCAGCCAATAGGATTGAAGTTCAATCCTATTGGCTGATCCAATCAGACAATAGGATTGAGCTCGCATTCTATTGGCTGATTGGAACAGTCAATAGAATGCGAGCTCAATCCTATTGGCTGATTGGATCAGCCAATAGGATTGAACTTCAATCCTATTGGCTGATTGCATCAACCAATAGGATTATTTCTACCTTAATTCCGATTGGCTGATAGAATTCTATCAGCCAATCGGAATCTAAGGGACGCCATCTTGGATGACGTCACTTAAAGGTACCTTCATTCTGTTGTAGTTGTCGCCAGAAGAGGATGCTCCGCGTCGAATGTCTTGAAGATGGACCCGCTACGCGCCGGATGGATGAAGATAGAAGATGCCGTCTGGATGAAGACTTCTGCCCATCTGGAGGACCACTTCTGCCCGGCTTGGATGAAGACTTCTGCCTGTCTGGAGGACCACTTTGCCTGGCTTGGATGAAGACGTCTCCCGGTAAGTCGATCTTCAGGGGGTTAGTGTTAGATTTTTTTAAGGGTGTATTGGGTGGGTTTTATTTTTTAGATTAGGGTTTGGGCAGCAAAAGAGCTAACTGCCCTTTTAAGGGCAATGCCCATCCAAATGTCCATTTCAGGGCAATGGGGAGCTTAGGTTTTTTTAGATAGTATTTTATTTGGGGGTTTGGTTGTGTGGGTGGTGGGTTTTACTGTTGGGGGGGTTGTTTGTATTTTTTTTTACAGGTAAAAGAGCTGTTTACTTTGGGGCAATGCCCCGCAAAAGGCCCTTTTAAGGGCTATTGGTAGTTTAGTTTAGGCTAGGTTTTTATTTTATTTTAATAGGGTTATTAGATTAGGTGTAATTAGTTTAAATTTCTGTAATTTGTTTATTATTTTCTGTAATTTAGTGTTTGCTTTTTGTACATTAGCTAATTTAATTTAGGTAATTGTATTTAATTTAGTTAATTTATTTAATTATAGTGTAGGGTTAGGTGTTAGTGTATCTTAAGTTAGGTTTTATTTTACAGGTAAATTTGTATTTATTTTAGCTAGGTAGTTATTAAATAGTTAATAACTATTTAGTAACTATTCTACCTAGCTAAAATAAATACAAACTTGCCTGTAAAATAAAAATAAATCCTAAGCTAGATACAATGTAACTATTAGTTATATTGTAGCTAGCTTAGGGTTTATTTTACAAGTAAGTATTTAGTTTTAAATAGGAATTATTTAGTTAATGATAGGAATATTTATTTTGATTTATTTAAATTATATTTAAGTTAGTGGGTGTTAGGTTTAGGGTTAGACTTAGGTTTAGGGGTTAATAACTTTAATATAGTGGCGGCGATGTTGGGGGCAGCAGATTAGGGGTTAATAATATTTATCTAATGTTTGCGAGGCGGCAGTGCGGCGCTTTAGAGGTTAATATGTTTATTATAGTGGCAGCGACGTTGGGGGCGGCAGATTAGGGGTTAATAAGTGTAGGTAGGTGGCGGCGACATTGGGGGCGGCAGATTAGGGGTTAATAAATATAATGTAGGTGGCGGCGATGTTGGGGGCAGCAGATTAGGGGTTCATAAGTATAATGTAGGTGGCGGCGGTGTCCGGAGCGGCAGATTAGGGGTTAATAAGTATAATATAGGTGTCGGCGATGTCGGGGGCAGCATATTAGGGGTTAATAAGTGTAAGATTAGGGGTGTTTAGACTCTGGGTTCATGTTAGGGTGTTAGGTGTTACATAAAATGTATTTCCCCATAGGAATCAATGGGGCTGCGTTACTGAGTTTTACGCTGCTTTTTTGCAGGTGTTAGACTTTTTTTCAGCCGGCTCTCCCCGTTGATTCCTATGGGGAAATCGTGCACAAGCACGTTACACCAGCTCACCGCTGACTTAAGCAGCGCTGGTATTGGAGTGCGGTAATGAGCAAAAGTTTGCTCAACGCTCACTTCTTGTCTTTTAACGACGGATTTCTGAAAACTCGTAATACCAGCGCTGTAGGTAAGTGAGCGGTGAGACAAAACTGCTCATTAGCACTGCATAGCCTCTAACGCAAAACTCGTAATCTAGGTTTTTGTTTGTTAAAAGCTTGCAGCTATAAAAACCTTTTTAACAGCTCCCAGAAAGGCTTTTACGTGCGTAAAGTATCTGTTTTCGATATAGAAACTGTACTGTCACTCGAAACTGATATAATAGCCAATTCACACCTCTGAAGGTTACAATAAAGATTTATTCAAGTAACCCTTTTTGCTCACTGCAAGGGAAATACTCATTTATATGCGTGACATTAACCTATTGTAAAGCAAATCCATCCAAATACCATATGTATCTTGAAATAATGGACATACTTCAATAGTCACATCAGGACACCAACATCTACAAATGGCATGCTTGTTTTATTTTTTATTTTAACATTTGGTTCACACTCGCACAGTAGTGTTTGTCACTAACAGTACTTGCATCTTCAAAACAGGGTTTTAAATGTGATTGCACAATCTTTACTTTCATAGCAACCTATTGCGATCCATTTCCTTCAGCCATACTGTTAAACCTTCTGAATCCCAATTGTATTTTGACATGATCAGCATGGACCCGCTCCCTTGAAATATTTCATCTGCCTATGAGACCTTCAAATCAGAGTTTATAGGGAAGGCACTTCATGTACTTTATGTCCAAACATGATTACAGCAGTGCTTGTGCCCATGTTCTTGAACTTGTAAACTGCAATGCACCTTCGTGATCATGAATACTATAGGCGCTAGCACTTTGAAATACACTGTTGTCGCCATGTTTGAGCTTATCATGCATGAAGGCGTCTACTCTATAAAACCCAGTCACAAGGGTGTAATCTCATTTTAAGGTCTCCCAGGCCGAAATAGCCAACAGATTGTAATCAAGGCCTAAGTCTGCTGAAATCCAAGTTTAAGCAGCCACAGTTGAGCAACTTCAGTCAACTTTTTCCAGCCAAAAAATTGTCTGAAGAGTGAGCTTTTACACATTATACATCTTAATTGTACTCAGAAATGAAGTGTTTTAATATCTATCTGAATCATGAAAGAAAAATTTGGGGTTTTATGTCCTTTTTTAGTTTTTTATGTTCTTTATTAACAATGGAGAATTGAATACATAGCGAATATAGAGACGTTCCATGGGTGTTCCATGGTAGTAATCTGTATTTTAATGGAGAAACATAGCCAGCAGTTTCTAATTTAAATAAATAAAAATATTATCCATCTTAGCTGTACCTTTTCACATATACCTGTCTCACCACCCTTTCAGTGACAAGATTTACTATTGTAAGAAATCTACTGAATGTACAGTGATACATAGTTTACATATGTATTATTTGAACTATCGCTAAACAGAAACCATTTTTTTATATTAGTGAACACACATTATAGGTTGTGTAAACATGCTTTGAATTACATTCCCCCTCCCCACTGCTGGAGTTCACGGTCCATGTGAGCAGATTGTTGAACATGCAGTGATCTCTATTGTTTCCTATGGAAGGTATATCCCTTTTTTTTTAAGAAAATATCTCCGGGTGCACGGATTGTGAGACTAGCGAGAAAAAAAAGACCATGAGGCCTATTTATGAAAGGTCTTGCGGACCTGATGCGACAGTGCTAGCAAGAAAGGGAGAGACGATATTGAGCAAAACTTATCCTCACACTATAGTTTAGATAAGTTAACAACAATTTTTTACCCACTAAATACCCGCCAGCAATTATTTACCCACTAAATACCCGCCAGGTTTTAAGTTAAATTGGTGATATACGGCCAACAAAATTAAGAAATTTCTTTTGTTTTAAACGATTAGCATAAGGAGAAGCAGAGCGAACGCCTGACGCGCGTTTCGCATACTGCTTTGTCAAAGGCGCCGAACGTCCTTCGTGCCTCATCATTTATATCCAAGCCAGCCAATCAAAAAGAAGGTGTGTGCAAAGCACATGACGAGGGTAACCAATCCTCAAACGTTAGTAACGTCATTGAAAATTAAATGCATATTATTGGGCTAAGGGAATTGGAGGTGTGTGACATAGCCGGCCAATTAGTTTACGGTCTCAGGCAGAATGTAAACAAAATGGTCAAAAAAAATAATAAAGTATACATAGAATTCCTATTTGTACTATCAAAGGACTAAATATTAACAAATTATTTATGTAGTGCGTCTCTTCATATTCAAACGGGGATCTCCCTATAATATACAAGCATATGCATGTCTTGACTGTTTTGATCGATTGAAAAAAGTACTGATACTGGGTATTCAGTTAAGTTGCCTTTCATTTTAAAGAAACTTTTTTATATATATATATATACAGATTTTGACCCTTAGTTAAATTCGGTCATTTACATATGTTCCATTATTATGGTTATCTAGTTTAGGGAGATTTTTTTATATTTATTTTATACATGTCTGTAAAAATGATATGTATCAGAAAGAAAATGTATCAAAAAGAGAATAGGGATAGCTTAATTCTGTTCTTATATCAAACATGTGTACCCACATGTCCACACAAATATGTGACTTATACATAGGTGTTTTTTATTAAGAAAATATATATATATATATATATATATATATATATATATATATATTCAGTTTAGCAATATGTTTATTCCTACACAATCGATGCCATATCTCAAGTACCCATATCTCAAGTACCCACCAATGAATTTAGTTTTGTTCTATTCTGTGTTCACATATTTACATGTTCACACAATTGTGTTGTTTACATACAGATATTAATGAGGTAGTAGATCAAGCAAGGTACTCATTCCCACAGGATCTGTGGCATAACATGATTATGTGGATCAAGGTTTGTCACTATCTATTCTTTATTCATACTCTATGTGTTCACATGTTCATCAGAGTGTGTTACTTACATGTGGATATTATTAGGCTAGTATATCAACAGAGTGCTCACTCCCATAAGGTCTATGGTATAACTTTGAATACATGGATCAATATTTGCCACTATCATATAAAAAGGACTTGAATTGAAAAGTCAAACAATAACCTATGGAAGTTTAAGACCATCTATAGTCACTCTGTATATATATCTTGATGTCAATGGTGGCAAATCATGTTATAGTGTACCGGCCCAAATATAGCTAACACATATTGGTTTATATGTGTAACTATTATGTTTACTTATTTTACATGTTATAGCTACCTGTGCTCATATACTATGTGTCTTAATTTTTCTGATGTTGTTGTCCATTGGATCAGAGACCATTATGTATCAATGTATATAAAAGATTCTCCATAATTTCTGATTCAACATTATTATGCATATGATGTATAGCATCTTTCAAAGTTCTTATACACATATATAGATTAGATTTCTATCATCAATGAGTATGGTAGTTTTATAAATATGAACTAAAGGATAATTGTTCATTAAGGCCTTTAGGGGCCATGGTCTGAAGTCTGAAAATCCATTTGGTCTCTTCCCTTAGAAGAGTTGTTTCAATGTTACCACCTCTAATCCCTGGACTTATTCTCTGTAATATCCAGCATGTGAGGTCAGGTTTTCCTTTATGTTTGTCTAGAAAATGTTTGGCCACTGATGTAATTTTCTTTCCATTTTCCAAATCTTTCTCAGCATTGTGGATATTACCAATATGTTCTCCAAGTCTCGTTCTTAGTTCTCTGGTTGACATGCCCACATATCTCTTGTTACAAACACACTGTATGCAATATATGATGTTTCTAGTTCTACAATTGTAGAAGTCATTCATATATATAGTCCCCTTGGGAAAAATCTCCATTTGTTGTACTTTGCACATATATGGGCAGAACTTGCACGTTCCACAAGGGTATGTGCCCTTGAGGTTATCTTTTCTTTTGTTAATATTTTTAACAAAGTGGCTCTTAACAATTTTATCTCTGATTGTGGGTGCTCGTCTCCAAGAGACTTGTACTCTGTCCCCCACTTTCCTCACTAGATCTTCGTCTGTTTGAAGTATATGAATGTGTTTATTCAATATTTGTGAAATGTCCTTATGTGGGTCATTATAAGTGGCCACAAACCTTACTTTTTGATCGCAATTCTCTTTTCTTTTAGGTACTAAAAGATCCGATCTCATTGTATGAAGTGATCTATGATATGCCTTCTTAAGTACCGAATTTGGATAGCCCCTCTCTTTGAGTCGTAATTTAAGATCTTGGGCCTGTTCCTTGAATTTTGCAATTTCTGAGCAATTACGCCATAGGCGTAGAAATTCGCCATATGGGATTGCCTTTTTAGTGGAATTGTGATGTGCACTCTCAAATCTGAGGATAGAATTTGTGGCTGTTTCTTTTCTGTGTAAATCCGTTTGGATTTTATTAAACATATCTCTAGAGATATTTAAATCCAAAAAAGTCACTGTATCGTAGCTGATCTCATAAGTTAATCTTAGATTCAAATCATTGGTATTCAACTCATTAATGAATGTTTTAAAAATGTTGATGTCCCCTTTCCATAGAATAAAGACGTCATCAATGTACCTCAGCCACAGCAGAATGTGTTCGGCATATTTCTGCATTTGATCTCCAAAAACAGTTTCTCTTTCCCACCATCCTAAGTACAGGTTAGCGTACGTAGGGGCACATGCTGTGCCCATCGCCGTGCCCCTTACTTGGAGGTAGAACTTATCATTAAAAACGAAATAATTGTGGCTGAGGACAAATCTGAGTAGATTCAAGATAAAGTTGTTCTTCTCTATATTTTCTGATCCTTCCATTTTAAGGAAATATTCAATTGCGTGACATCCCCATTTGTGATCAATTGACGTATAAAGGGATTCAACGTCACAAGTTGCAAAGAAAGTTTCCTCATCGAGGATTATCCCATCAATTTTCCTCAAAATATCCATTGTGTCTCTCACATACGATGGTAATGTTAGGACAATTTTTCTAAGTCTGAAATCTATATACCTCGACGCTTGTTCGCTCAAACTCCCTATGCCTGAGACAATTGGTTTCCCTGGTGGTGTACATTTGTTTTTGTGAATCTTTGGGAGGAGGTATAGGGTTGCTGTTTTCGGTTTATTCACAGTTAAATACTTATATTCTTTGCTGTTAATCAGTTCATCGTTTTTGGCCCTTTCAATTATGTTCTTGTATTTAGAAAGAAAATCAGTGGTCGGGTCTCCAAAGAAATGCTTATATCACTTGGTATCCCCCAGTTGCCTAAGGGCCTCGATTATATACATGTCCTTCGGCCATAGTACAATGTTTCTGCCCTTATCCGATGGTTTAATTATAATGTCTTGCCATGATTGGATGTCCTTAAGTGCCCATTGTTCTTGTTTACTGAGATTTGATGTATTCTTATTATCAAGTTTCAGGATATCCCTGGTTGTCACTTTAAGATAAGTGTCAATTTGTGGGAATTGTGAGACTAGGGGCATGAAAGTAGATTTGTTTCTGATCTTAGTTAACCAATCTGTTGAGGTTGAGGCCATATCCTCATTTTCTTCCAAAAGAGACACTAGGTTAAGTAGAGCTGATTCCTCTAAATCATCATCATCATGTTTGCTGTATATTTTGCTCAAGATCAACTTTCTAATAAACAGATGTAGATCTTTAATAATCTCAAAGTATTTTTTTTGACGATTTTGTTTACATTCTGCCAGAGACCGTAAACTGATTGGCCGGCTATGTAACGCACCTCCAATTCCCTTAGCCCAATAATATGCATTTAATTTTCAATGACGTTACTAACGTTTGAGGATTGGTTACCCTCGTCATGTGCTTTGCACACACCTTCTTTTTGATTGGCTGGCTTGGATATAAATGATGAGGCACGAAGGACGTTCGGCGCCTTTGACAAAGCAGTATGCGAAACGCGCGTCAGGCGTTCGCTCTGCTTCTCCTTATGCTAATCGTTTAAAACAAAAGAAATTTCTTAATTTTGTTGGCCGTATATCGCCACTTTAACTTAAAACCTGGCGGGTATTTAGTGGGTAAATAATTGCTGGCGGGTATTTAGTGGGTAAAAAATTGCTGTTAACTTATCTAAACTATAGTGTGAGGATAAGTTTTGCTCAATATCATCTCTCCCTTTCTTGCTAGCAAAGGGAGCAGAATTGTGGAGTATCCACATTGCTCCTAGTTACGATACCCTTCCTCACTACCTATATAAGTGTATGGTACATTGTCCACTACCCAATACCGGGTTTCTAGCCAAACATATATTGATTCAGACAAGTCTGATATAGGGGTCATTCCCCTTGTGCATAACGAGAAGTGTACATAAATATTTATTTTTACTAAACTGTGTCAGGGACACTATTTTGTTATTGGAAGACGTCTCTAATAATACTTTGATACCTCAGGGGGGGGGGGTTCAACTCAATACTGTGTATGTTATGTGGGGTAATCACTATATTTAATAATCATTTATTGGGCATTACATATGCTATCCTGTGGTTTAAACCAAATCAGTTTGGGTCCGTTTGGGGCAATGCTGTAATCCTGTTTAAGCACCTCATTCAGCCACGATTGGATTAAAGTTTTGAACATATTGCTATACAAAATATTTTTGACATATTACCCCAATAAATTGAAACTGCAAGTTACATCTACAGTTATATTACTATCTCCCTGTGTGATCCTTGACACAGTAATTTGAATGTGTTTTTCAAACTTTATATTTTAACAATGGCAATAATGTTTGATGACTCAGATCATCTCTAGGGATATTTGACACAAATTAGCATAAGTATATTCCGAAGGTAATAGGAAACTATATATAAATTGATACAAGTTACTCGGTAACAGCAGATATCTAGCTGTTCCTATGAGACTTATGGGTGACAACTCAGTACAAATTGGAACATACTCTAAATTGTGGAAACACCAAATCTCCCTATTTTTATGTTATTTTTCACTGACACAACAATGTTTTTAAGAGATCAATAAAAATTATATTTTAATTTAATTTTTTCCCTAGTGCCTTTTCTAAATATATAAGATTGAAAATACAAGTTTTCCACTTAAGTGTGCCACCAGATACCTATTTTCCTCTTTGTATTTCTTTGATATATAACCTGGTATCAGGCACTGCCCTCCAGGGATACATAGGCTTACCCTGTTGGGATAATTTTGGAAAGCTTTGACCTGTCCCCAAATGTAAATCCCCTTTTTCCTCTTAGGGGAATTACCAAATCCAATTATTTTAATAGCATCAGAACACTGTATTTTAGTATAATTGGAACTTCTGCAGTTTCAGTGTAGCACAATTCAATATATATACAGATCTCAGTTTTTTAACGTATCTGCAACAATTTTAAAATTTGTAACTTTTAGAGCAATTTTTGATAGTATTTATTGTATTATTGTTTTATGTATCAAATGTATTCATGTATGTATTTATTTATGTATCAAATGCATCAAATATATAATCTGGGTATCTGTTACATATCCTAACAATGCACTACCGCAAATGAAAGAATCTGATATATGTGCAGATCAGATGATTGGTAGTAAGTAGACACACCCGCCAGCCCTGGTTGGTGTACAGCCCTTTAAATGAAAAAGGCGCATTCTCTAAAACATTTGTCTATTGTACCTTTGAAAAAGCCCGGCCGTTGACTGGGGGAAACACGTCAGGTATCAGCTGACAGGCAGCAGACACTACCATTGAAGTTACCTTGTCCCCACAAGCCACTATGCAGACTATCAGGGTCTCTGGAAAACCCTGTTTGACACTTGTGGCTATAACAGCAAAACTGGCATCTCCATCTCAGCCTGTTCTGAGTGACGAGGAACAACAATAAGTGAATGCTACACCTGAATGCCTTTTTATTACATTTATCTAGTAAGTGCAAACTTTTTTGTGCGTGTGTATGATCACAATTAAAATCTTTCACTTGAGTCCTGCTTTGTACGCTCTCTTTTTCTTGTTTTTTATATATTAACTATTTCTACGTCACACACTGATAATGTTTGGGGGGGATGATTATTAGAATACATTTATGACAAAAAAGGGACTTTAAAAACTCCAGCAGTGTATGCAGTTCATTAAGGAGGCCATCTATGGGCAAAATTTTGGTTAATTCATATAATTATGTAAGCATGCCAATTTTTTTTATTTTTCTCTCTGACATGGTATGTTATATGATATTTGGCCCTGCGTAGCACAATAAGTGTAATTTGATTCTTGGCCCTGCGTGGCGCAATAATTGTAACCTGTTTATTTATTTATTTATTTTTTTATTTTTTTATTCCACTGCTGGTTATAAATAAAAATATAAAAAAAGAATACATTTATGACTAACTTTCATTACTAACAGTAGACAATGTGTACCTTGTAAGTGGTATAAGTGGGCATTGTTACTCAGTGTGCAATAAGTGATCTTGCCATAAGGTTTCATTAGTGTGTCACAAGGTATATTCTCACCTGCGATATGGTGTAAGTGAAGGTTGGCAGATTTTGTGACGTTTGGTATTATTTGGGATATTAATTATATATTCAAAATGCTTCCTCTCACTTGCCGCTGGGGCCGCCAGCCACGAGGGAGGCAATAAAATAAGCCTAAAATGTGTGCACCTGTAGTGTAGATAATGTTTCAGCGATCAGTGTGTTAGTTGTAGGTAGTAGATTTTGTAGTTTATATATACTATTAGTCTAATTGTTACTGCGTCTTCTATGCTTCCCAGCTAGTTTGTCAGTGTGCATGTGAATTGTGTGAACCAAACAGTTTTAAAAATAACCAGAACACGAAGCATAACTAAACATCATATAACTTGGTGACCTGATCTTGTGAATAAAAAGTCAGCTGTTAGCAGAAATTTTGCTTATATACAGGGCAATTTTATCCATGTCATCTCCGTAATTAGTACAAAGAATATTCTGAGCGGTTCCCATTGTTAATCCAAGAAATCTATTGACTACATCGGCAGGGCATGTCTCAGTAACATTTAATGTCCCCTCAATATCTCGCAACATGTCCATCTGCGCAAGGTCTAGGCTGACCCCTGATTGATCAAAATATATAAAGAGCTTATTTTCCCACGATCTTCTACCACCCAGGGGAGCCCCCGCAGCATCAGCACGGACTCCAGGCTCTGCCCTGTCCTGAACTGTACCTTTGTGCAGCGTGAGAATGTAGAGGGATATAATCCCTGGCCTCCTTTGTTGATGACTGTGTAACTTGGGTACGGATCTTTCTCCAGGAATCTGTTCAGCATGATGTTAGGCACCATCTTGAAAAATGTGGAGACATACATTTCTTTCAAAGTATCTTGCTCCGTGCTGAGGATTTCAGCTTGAATTGCTTGCCTTTGTATGTCGTTTACTGTTCTGTGCTTGCCCCTTTGATTTATCAGTGGGGGGGATGTTAGAGAGTCACCTTCTGGGTTAATAGTTGATTTGTCGCTCGATGTGATGGATGTGTGGATCTTTTCTAGTTTTGCGGTCGGATCACATTCCTCTGCCAGTAATAATTGTGGTTTGTTTAACGTGTTCTTTGTAAGTGTTGCTCGCTCTATTAATAGTTGTAAGTCCTGTTCTGATGGAGCTTATTTGGCCAATTGATGGTCTGAGGAGTTGGAAGGCTCATCGGTCTGTATTGCCATAGTTGATGTTTGCACCAGCTCTCACTGTTCACTTGCTTAGCTTGTAATAATATATAGATTTAGGTAGGTGTTATCCGCTTATGATAATCTAGGTATTGCGGTATTTAGGTTAGGTTATCCAGCTCTGGCAATACCCTAGGAGTTTCCTTGGGGGGAAACGCTGCCTGAGGATTAGCTGCCGCTCCAGGCCTCAATTGTCCATTTTCCTCTCTGAGATCATAAATACAGCCCTTTAAGAGATTATATTGTTTGTTGTTCTGAGATAGTACAACACCAATTGTACAGATTTTAAAAAGCTGTAGAATTCCAGTAATACCCGACGGATTAGATACTTTTCTCTCAGAGCTTAGAAAAGTGCGATTGCATAGAGCCGCTGCTTGGACACGCCCTCCCCTTTTTGACCATTTTAATGCAAAATATCTTATTTTTAACCACTTTTGTATTGCAGCCCTTATATCAAACTTCTGCTTTGCATCTCTCTATACATGTAGAAACATTTCAGCAAATAACTTATAAGATGGCTTGCAATGTGATAATTGTTATAACTTTTCTGTTGTAATGTTTAATTCCTCAGAAATAGCTGCCCTTTTCTGACCTTTCATCAAAGTATTGCTTTACATTTTCAATAATATCTGTCCTTGTCGAATAAATATGTTCCTTTGACAGCTTTATTATTTCCTTTAAGTTTTACTGGAATAAGAAACAGTTCTTCCCTGTTAGGCAAACATCTACAATGGAACTGCGGTTACATTTTTTTTCTCTGATATATTCTGTCTCTTCTGGATCCCAGCCAAGTTTCCCTGGGGCAACAGAGTTTTTTTAAAATACTCACAGTATGGTTTAAATAATCTTTAGTCTGCATTGCAAACCCCCAAGAAAAGATACACTGCTTTTACTTGCAACTTATTTTCTTTTGAATAAATTGCATTCCTTTTATTAAAAAGAAAACAGTTCACGTGTTTATTGAAAGTAAGAAAAATAAATTAGTTAACATAATTTACTACTACTTCAATTAACACTATTGCTCTTAATGTACTTTAAAAGTGTTGGACAAACAATGAATTTGACATTTCGTAAGAAAATCTGTGATGCTATTTTAAATATTAACTCAAGACTGGTTTCACAGTTATTTAAATGTAGTGTGATACAGTTTTCTAATTTGAAAAAATACGTGCTTCTGGAAGGATCTTTCTAATATATTTTTTTTGTTTTTATCTTGAGGTTGACACCATTTATGGGATTCAAATGCCAATCTTACGGAGCAAGAATTACACATTGATGCATATTATAATTTCTTTCTATAGTATGCATGGCATATATGTGCACCAATCAGCATTTTCTTAAATTTATATATTAATTTGACTTCAAGTTATTGCAATTGGAATTTAGTACAAACTCTGAAAAAGTTCAAGAATGTTTGAGATATTTTAAATTTGAATTGCTTTCTCTATATTTTAAATTTGCATAGTACACATAATATGAGAATGATAGTTATTGCTTTATCGTATTTGACCTCAAACGCAATCTATCAGCCGCTGCTTTTTTGGCTCTTTTTCAGCTCTTTTCCAAACTTGCAAATTGGTTTTGAACGTTTTTGCACCTACATTGTTGAACTTATAAACTGGAACAAGCCTTAATGACCGTGAGTTCAGTAATAAAGTTGCAGATACTTTGAAAGGCACTCTCTTGCACGGGTTTCAACTTAGCGTGCCTCCACAATCGTCCCCTATAAATTCCCAGTCAAAAATGTGCAATATCATTTAATGGTCTCTTAGGCAGTTACATTGTAGCAATGCAGCGGTGCACACTTTGCAGATTTACGGCTAGATTTAGAGTTTTGTCAGTAACGACCCGCGTAGCTAACGCTGGCTTTTTTTCCCCCGCACCTTTTAAATACCGCTGGTATTTAGAGTTCACAGAAGGGCTGCGTTAGGCTCCAAAAAGGGAGCGTATAGCATAATTTACCGCCATTGCAACTCTCAATACCAGTGGTGCTTACGGACGCGGCCAGCTTCAAAAACGTGCTCGTGCACAATTCCCCCATAGAAAACAATGGGGCAGTTTGAGCTGAAAAAAAACCTAACACCTGCAAAAAAGCAGCGTTCAGCTCTTAACGCAGCCCATTGTTTCCTATGGGGAAACAGTTTCTAAGTCTGCACCTAACACCCTAACATGTACCCTGAGTCTAAACACCCCTAACCTTACACTCATTAACCCCTAATCTGCCGCCCCCGCTATCACTGACCCCTGCATATTTATTTTAACCCCTAATCTGCCTCTCTGTACACCGCCGCAACCTACATTATACCTATGTACCCCTAATCTGCTGCCCCTAACACCGCCGACCCCTATATTATATTTATTAACCCCTAATCTGCCCCCCCAATGTCGCCGCCAGCTACCTACAATAATTAACCCCTAATCTGCCGACCGGACCTCACCGCTACTATAATAAATGTATTAATACCTAATCCGCCTCACTAACCCTATAATAAATAGTATTAACCCCTAATCTGCCCTTCCTAACATCGCCGACACCTTACTTCAAGTATTAACCCCTAATCTGCCGACTGGACCTCACCACTACTCTAATAAATTTATTAACCCCTAAAGCTAAGTCTAACCCTAACACCACCCTAAGTTAAATATAATTTAAATCTAACGAAATAAATTAACATTTATTAAATAAATTATTCCTATTTAAAGCTAAATACTTACCTGTAAAATAAACCCTAATATAGCTACAATATAAATTATAATTATATTGTAGCTATTTTAGGAATAATATTTATTTTACAGGCAACTTTGTAATTATTTTAACCAGGTACAATAGCTATTAAATAGTTAATAACTATTTAATAGCTACCTAGTTAAAATAATTACAAAATTACCTGTAAAATAAATCCTAACCTAAGTTACAATTAAACCTAACACTACACTATCAATAAATTAATTAAATAAAATACCTACAAATAAATACAAATACATAAACTAACTAAAGTACAAAAAATAAAAAAAGCTAAGTTACAAAAAATAAAAAAATTAATTACAAACATAATAAAAATATTACAACAATTTTAAGCTAATTACACCTACTCTAAGCCCCCTAATAAAATATCAAAGCCCCCCAAAATAAAAAAATGCCCTACCCTATTCTAAAATTAAAATAGAAAAGCTCTTTTACCTTACCAGCCCTTAAAAGGGCCTTTTGCGGGGCATGCCCCAAAGAATTCAGCTCTTTTGCCTGTAAAAAAAACATACAATACCCCCCCAACATTACAACCCACCACCCACATACCCCTAATCTAACCCAAACCCCCCTTAAATAAACCTAACACTAAGCCCCTGAAGATCTTCCTACCTTGTCTTCACCATGCCAGGCATCACCGATCCGTCCAGGCTCCGAAATCTTCATCCAAGCCCAAGCGGGGGCTGGAGATCCATCATCCGGCTGAAGTCTTCTATCAAGCGGCAAGAAGAAGTCCAGAAGAGACTCCAAAGTCTTCATCCTATCCGGGCAGAAGAGGAGATCCGGACCGGCAACCATCTTCATCCAAGCGGCATCTTCTATCTTCATCCGATGACGAGCGGCTCCATCTTGAAGACCTCCGGCGCGGATCCATCCTCTTCTCCCGACGTCCTAAGTCCGAATGAAGGTTCCTTTAAATGACGTCATCCAAGATGGCGTCCCTCGAATTTCGATTGGCTGATAGGATTCTATCAGCCAATCGGAATTAAGGTAGGAAAAATCTGATTGGCTGATGGAATCAGCCAATCAGATTCAAGTTCAATCCGATTGGCTGATCCAATCAGCCAATCAGATTGAGCTCGCATTCTATTGGCTGATCGGAACAGCCAATAGAATGCGAGCTCAATCTGATTGGCTGATTCAATCAGCCAATCAGATTTTCCCTACCTTAATTCCGATTGGCTGATAGAATCCTATCAGCCAATCGGAATTCAAGGGACGCCATCTTGGATGACGTCATTTAAAGGAACCTTCATTCGGACTTAGGACGTCGGAAGAAGAGGATGGATCCGTGCCGGAGGTCTTCAAGATGGAGCCGCTCGTCATCGGATGAAGATAGAAGATGCCGCTTGGATGAAGATGGTTGCCGTTCCAGATCTCCTCTTCTGCCCGGATAGGATGAAGACTTTGGAGCCTCTTCTGGACTTCTTCTTGCCGCTTGATAGAAGACTTCAGCCGGATGATGGATCTCCAGCCCCCGCTTGGGCTTGAATGAAGATTTCGGAGCCTGGACGGATCGGTGATACCTGGCATGGTGAAGACAAGGTAGGAAGATCTATAGGGGCTTAGTGTTAGGTTTATTTAAGGGGGGTTTGGGTTAGATTAGGGGTATGTGGGTGGTGGGTTGTAATGTTGGGGGGGTATTGTATGTTTTTTTTACAGGCAAAAGAGCTGAATTCTTTGGGGCATGCCCCGCAAAAGGCCCTTTTAAGGGCTGGTAAGGTAAAAGAGCTTTTCTATTTTAATTTTAGAATAGGGTAGGGCATTTTTTTTTTATTTTGAGGGGATTTGTTATTTTATTAGGGGGCTTAGAGTAGGTGTAATTAGCTTAAAATTGTTGTAATATTTTTATTATGTTTGTAATTAATTTTTTTATTTTTTGTACTTTAGTTAGTTTATTTATTTGTATTTATTTGTAGGTATTTCATGTAATTAATTTATTGATAGTGTAATTGTAACTTAGGTTAGGATTTATTTTACAGGTAATTTTGTAATTATTTTAACTAAGTAGCTATTAAATAGTTCTTAACTACTTAATAGCTATTGTACCTGGTTAAAATAAATACAAAGTTGCCTGTAAAATAAATATAAATCCTAAAATATCTACAATATAATTATTATTTATATTGTAGCTATATTAGGGTTTATTTTACAGGTGAGTATTAGAGTTAATTTATTTCGTTAGATTTAAATTATATTTAACTTAGGGGGGTGTTAGTGTTAGGGTTAGAGTTAGCTTTAGGGGTTAATACATTTATTATAGTAGCGGTGAGGTCCGGTCGGCAGATTAGGGGTTAATACTTGAAGTAAGGTGTCGGCAATGTTAGGGAGGGCAGATTAGGGGTTAATACTATTTATTATAGGGTTATTGAGTCGGGAGTGAGGCGGATTAGGAGTTAATAACTTTATTATAGTAGCGGTGAGGTCTGGTCGGCAGATTAGGGGTTAATAATTGTAGGTAAGGTAGCAGCGACGTTGGTGGCAGCAGATTAGGGGTTAATAAATATAATATAGGGGTCGGCGGTGTTAGGGGCAGCAGATTAGGGGTACATAGGGATAACGTAGGTTGCGGCGGTGTGCGGTCGGCAGATTAGGGGTTAAAAAAATTTAATAGAGTGGCGGTGATGTGGGGGGGCCTCGGTTTAGGGGTACATAAGTAGTTTATGGGTGTTAGTGTATTTTAGAGCACAGTAGGTAGGAGCTTTATGAACCGGCGTTAGCCCATAAAGCTCTTAACTCCTGACTTTTTTCTGCAGCTGGAGTTTTGTCGTTAGATTTCTAACGCTCACTTCTGCCAAGACTCTAAATACCGGCGTTAGAAAGATCCCATTGAAAAGATAGGATACGCAAATGGCGTTGGGGGATCTGCGGTATGGAAAAGTCGCGGCTGGAAAGTGAGCGTTAGACCCTTACCTACAAGACTCTAAATACCAGCGGTAGCCCAAAACCAGCATTAGGAAAACGCAGGTTTATGTTAAAATTCAGTAAAAGAAGATATTATAAGTCTTTTGCATAGAAACCCATAGTCGCCATTTTGTTTTCTGTTCACACTAAAATGGAAGCATGGCTTTAACAAACAAGAGAAATAAATATTGTAAAAAGCAATAATTGTGAAAGTTTAAAAACCATCATATAGCAGTAGAAAATTGGTGCACAGTCTACCTATCCTGATAACCTGAAATATGCATTCAGATAGTTTTATTAGTGGTATGGGTGGAAATGAACTACATTATTTTCCTATGACAATCATGATTAAGTGACCCCCCTTTAACCCTTTAAGGACTGAAAAATATAGAGAAAGACTTGTCCGAAGTACCAAAGAATTTTAGCATTTTTTTCACAGAGATAGAGACTTGTGTTTTTTTTATTTTACTATCAAAACTATATATATTTTTAGTTGACAATCCAAGGTATTGATCTAGGCCCATTTTGGTATATTTCATGACACTGTTTTGCCCCACAAATACGGTCATACTACATTTTTTTTTTACTTTTTCATAAACTTTCTCCTAGATTACGAGTCTTGCGTTAGCCTTAAAAAGCAGCGTTGAGAGGTCCCAATGCTGCTTTTTAATGCCCACTGGTATTATGAGTCTGGCAGGTACAGGTGTACCGCTCACTTTTCTTCCGCGACTCGAGCTTACCGCAAATCCCCTTACATCAATTGCGTATCCTATCTTTTTAATGGGATTTTCCTAACGCCGGTATTACGAGTTTTGGAGAAAGTGAGCGGTACACCCTCTCCTGTCAAGACTCCTACCGCATTTAAAAGTCAGTAGTTAAGAGTTTTATGGGCTAACACCGTAACATAAAACTCTTAACTAAAGTGCTAAAAAGTACACTAACACCCATAAACTACCTATTTACCCATAAACCGAGGCCCCCCCACATCGCAAACACTTAAATAAAGTTTTTAACCCCTAATCTGCCGACCGGACATCACCTCCACTTTAATAAATATATGAACCCCTAAACCGCCGCACTCCCGCCTCGCAAACACTATTTAAATTTTATTAACCCCTACTCTGCCGTCCCTAACATCGCCAACACCTACCTACATTCATTAACCCCTAATCTGCCGACCCCAACGTCGCCGCTACTATATTAAATTTATTAACCCCTAAACCTAAGTCTAACCCTAAGTCTAACCCCCCCAACTTAAATATAATTTAAATAAAACTAAATGAAATTACTACAATTAAATAAATTATTCCTATTTAAAACTAAATACTTACCTATAAAATAAACCCTAAGATAGCTACAATATAATTAATAGTTACATTGTAGCTAGCTTAGGGTTTATATTTATTTTACAGGCAACTTTGTATTTATTTTAACTAGGTAGAATAGTTATTAAATAGTTATTAACAATTTAATAACTTCATAGTTAAAACAAATGCAAATTTACCTGTAAAATAAATCCTAACCTAAATTACAATTACACATAACACTACACTATAATTAAATTAATTTACTAAATTACCTACAATTAACTACAATTAAATAAAATAAAATAAAGTACGAAAAAAAACACTAAACTACAGAAAATAATAAAATAATAATAAAAAAAAAAAAAACTAATTACACCTAATCTAATCCCCCTAATAAAATAAAAAAGCCTCCCAAAATAATAAAATTCCCTACCCTATACTAAATTACAAATAGCCCTTAAAAGGGCCTTTTGCAGGGCATTGCCCCAAAGTAATCAGCTCTTTTACCTGTAAAAAATATACAATACCCCCCAACATTAAAACCCACCACCCACACACCCAACTCTACTCTAAAACTCACCCAATCCCCCATTAATAAAACCTAACACTACCCCCTTGAAGATCACCCTACCTTGAGACGTCTTCACCCAACCAGGCAGAAGTCCTCAATGAAGCCAGGCGAAGTGGTCCTCCAGAGGGGCAGAAGTCTTCATCCGATCCGGGCAGAAGAGGACCTCCAGAGGGGCAGAATTCTTCATCCAGGCGGCATCTTCTATCTTCATCAATCCGGAGTGGGTCCATCTTGAAGCCAGCCGATGCGGAGCATCCATCCAGACCGACGACTACACGATGAATGACGGTTCCTTTAAATGACGTCATCCAAGATGGCGTCCCTTGAATTCCGTCGTGTAGTCGTCAGTCTGGATGGATGCTCCGCGTAGGCTGGCTTCAAGATGGACCCGCTTCGGATGGATGAAGATAGAAGATGCCGCCTGGATGAAGACTTCTGCCCCTCTAGAGGCCCTCTTCTGCCCAGATCGGATGAAGACTTCTGCCCCTCTGGAGGACCACTTTGCCCGGCTTCGTTGAGGACTTCTGCCCGGTTGGGTGAAGACGTCTTAAGGTAGGGTGATCTTCAAGGGGGTAGTGTTAGGTTTTATTCATGGTTACTGATTACTTTGGGGCAATGCCCCGCAAAAGGCCCTTTTAAGGGCTATTTTTTAATTTAGTATATGGTAGGGAATTTTTTTATTTTGGGGGGATTTTTTATTTTATTAGGGGGATTAGATTAGGTGTAATTAGTTTAAAATTCTTGTAATTATTTTATTATTCTTTGTAATTTAGTGTTTATTTTGTAATTTAGTTTATTTAATTTAATTGTATTTAATTGTAGTTAGTTTAGGCAATTAATTTAATGATAGTGTAGTGTTAGGTGTAATTGTAACTTAGGTTAGGGTTTATTTTACACTTATTTTAGCTAGGTAGTTATTAAATAGTTAATAACTATTTAATAACTATTGTACCTAGTTAAAATAAATACAAACTTGCCTGTAAAATAAAAATAAACCATAAGCTAGCTACAATGTAACTATTAGTTATATTGTAGCTATCTTAGGGTTTATTTTATAGGTAAGTATTTAGTTTTAAATAGGAACAATTTAGTTAATACTATTAATTTTATTTAGATGTATTTAAATTATATTTAAGTTAGAGGGGTGTTAGGGTTAGACTTAGATTTAGGGGTTAATAACTTTATTATAGTGGCGTCTACGTTGGCGACAGCAGATTAGGGGTTAATAAGTGTAGTTAGATTGTGGCGACATTGGGGAAGGCAGATTAGGGGTTAATAAATATAATGTAGGTGTCGGCGATGTTAGGGGCAGCAGATTAGGGGTTCATTAGTATAATGTAGGTGTCGGCGGTGTCCGGAGCGGCAGATTAGGGGTTAATAATATAAAGCAAGTGTCAGCGATGTCGGGGGCGGCAGATTAGGGGTTAATAAGTGTAAGATTAGCGGTGTTTAGACTCGGGGTTCATGTTAGGGTGTTAGGTGTAGACATAAATTTACTTTCCCCATAGGAATCAATGGAGCTGAACGCTGCTTTTTTCCAGCCGATTCTGCCCCATTGATTCCTATGGGGAAATCGTGCACAAGCACGTTTTGCCAGCTCACCGCTACCGTAAGCAACGCTGGTATTACAGTGAGATATGGAGCTAAATTCTGCTTTATGCTGACTTTTTTTGTGGCTAACGCCGGGTTAAAACAAACCTGTAATACCGCAAGCCTTACCAACAAACACTCGTAATCTAGGTGTTTGTGTTTTATGACAGAAATTATTTACACACAACTACTGCAGTCATAAAACAAACAGTTTTAAAAGCTTCTCTGGGGTCCCCTTTGTTCAAAAACAGCAGACATGCATGACTTTGGCATTGTCTTTGGCAATTTTGAAAGTCGCTAATTGCAGCAGTGTACCACACTTCTGAAATGACAGTGAAGGGGTTAATCAGGTATCTTGTAAGGTTAATTTTAGTTGTAGTGTAGAGATTACCCTCCCACCCCCTGATCCCTCCCAAACAGCTCTCTTAACCTCTTCCTTTAACTAAATGCAGCAATATTTTTTAGTATTTTTTAAAAGTGTTTTATTTTTATATATTGTTAAAAAAATCTACACCCCCCCACCCCAACAATTGCTCATAGAACCTCCCTCCCTCACCCCTTCCGTAGTGTAGGGAATGCACCCCTCCCTTACCCTCACTAAACAAGTTTTTCCATTGGTAGGGAAGCCCCCTTCCTCCCCTCCCTCAAGGTAAAAGTAAAACCTTTTAGCTTGCCCGCTAACCCGAGAAGTGCAAAAAGTCAAACTTCGAATATTGTGACCACGTTAACGTATTCCCCCATAAACTTTAATGGAGCAAGAAAAGTGAGGAAAAACTAAGACCCTACTCGCATGCAAACCGATCACATTTTCTCAAGTACGCTAACCTGACAAGAAAATATATAAATATCCGTATGATTATATATAGGTATACATATATACACATAAAAATATAGGACATTTCTATTTAAAAATGCATAGAACATATACTGCAATGTAAACATTAGAATGTAAAATATTTACAGTAAATACACAGTTAAACACTTTATTAAATATGAACATTGCATTAATATGATTTTTCATGTTTTCAGCTACTTAACTGCAGAGGTCTCCAATGCACTTAAATATATATATATATATATATATATATATATATATATATATATGTGTGTGTGTGTGTTTCTATAAAGCCAGATATTGGGTAATCCTAGGATTACCCGGTGAAACGGACATTACCCAAGAGGCTGTGGGTTAAGCACAATGTAAGATTATAAGTCCCCTCAGAGTGCATGCGCTTCATCGAGTCACTTCATCAAACATATATACGATGCACTGTAATTCCCCCATCTTCACTATCTTTTTTGCCTCCGTCTTGGGGGTTCAAGGGGGAGAGGGCGAAGCAAAGTAATAAACTAACATCTAAACCCCCTAACCTAACACCCCCTTAACTTAACCCAAATTAAAATACCCATAAATTAACTTAAAAAAATCTTAACTACCTTTAAAAAACAAAAAACTTACCTGTAAAAATAAATTCAAACCTAAGCTTACCTTAAAATAAAATAAATACCTAACATTACAAAAAAAACAACTAGCAGTTACAAAAAAAAACCCTGAACATTTACAAAAAAAATAAAAAACCTAACATTTACAAAAAATAAAAACCCCTACCATTACATAAAATAAAAAATCTACCCTTACAAAAAATAACAACCGAAAATACCAAAAATAAAAAAATGAATCCTATTCTAATGCCCCTTAAAAAAAAAAACATCCGAAAGTAAACAAAAACCTATTCTAAAAATAAACTGCCAATAGCGATTAACAGCGCTTTTTGTATGGCATTGCCTTAAAACAAACAGCTCTTATGGTGAAAAAAACAATAACCCCCTAACAGAGGCGTAACTAGAAACAACAGGGCCCAAGTGCAAGAATCTAAGAAGGGCCCCCCACCCCCACTCCCCCCAAAAAAGTGAATTTGATATATATCTTTTTTTAATTTTTTTTTTACATTTAACACAGAAAAAAAAAATGTGAATCAGATTACATGTCTGCAAAAGGAGGTACCCTGTGCCCACAGTCTGTGAGATGGTCTTACCACCCTATTACTGTATATAGTGACACTGTTTAACCCACCAGTACTGTATATAGTGAGTCAGTGACACAGTCTGTAATCTGCCGGTGAGATGGCTGGCCTGACCCTACCCACCCCAATACTTTATAAAGTGACCACAGAAGTCTGTGACATGGTCCAGCCCCCCGTACTGTATATAGTGGTACTGTATAGGGACACTGTTTACCCCCCGCCCCCCCATGCTGTAGTAACAAGGTCTGTAATTTGTTGGTTCCACAAAGATACACACACACATACATGCATAAATACACACACAGTCACATACATACACACACACACACACACACATAAACACCAATGGGTAAAACAGAAACACTAACCCCTGTAGTCAGAGACACTAGTGAAGCATCATGTCACACTCACATGATATCAGTGCAGGCAGTGGCAGGTAAACATTTTTTTTTTGTTTGTTTTTTTAAGCAATTGCGACCTCTGCAACCCCTAGTTTCGCCCCTAACATTACATCTTCAGACCTTCAACACGGAGGTCCTCTTCATGCAGTCTCCAGCCGCACACTGAAGAGTGAATGCAAGGTACCCCTTTTATATAGGTGTACCCTTGCATTCCCTTCGACTGATTTGAATCTTCAAATTCAAATCAGCCAAAAGGATGAAAACCTTTTTCATTCATCCTATTGGCTGATTTGAATTTGACGATTTCTCCTGACTTGTAATATCAGCGGGAGAAAAATGTATCTCAAAATCGCGATTGCGCTAGTGCAAAATCCTTTGTGTCGCACTTGTAATCTAGCACATAATCTTGCCCTAAATAGGTTTTTTGGGAGTGCACTGAATTTATTTATTTCATCACATAAAATGTCATGGTATGCTCATGTATTTTAAACATCTAATAGCAGCAGTTATTGTATAACATACTTACCACATTAAAGCAAACGTTGCTGCCATATATTGCTCAAGAAATGACATGACTAAGATCCCAACATGTATTTTTTCCCCATGATGTGTAAACAATAAAGACGTTATCAAATTTACTTTTCTCTTTTAGAATCCTTAGTTGAAAAGCATACCCAGGTAGACTCATGAGCAACAATGCATTACTGGGTGCTAGCTGATGATTGGTGTATATACACAAATTCCTGTTATCACTGTCTCACTAGGTATGCCTAACCAGGACACAGGGTTGCAGGGGTTAAAAATATGTTTATATAGGGTTTGTATATGTTGTATTAACATGCCTCTTTATTTAATGGTAGGCAATTTATGTGAGACAAAATGGATGAGCAAATTTTAATCACTAAAAATAATACAATGACAAAGTTATACAGTGCTACAACACCCTAATGTGTGAATAGTAAATGTACTATAAAAGATAAAATGAATAAAATATATTATGTCTGTATAGGAAAAGGATGCAGTTGTGCATAAGTGGGTAATGCCCAAATGAAGTCCAATAAAAGGGACACAAAACCTATTTTTTTCTTTCTTGATTCAGAGAGAGCATACAATTTAAAACTTTAATTCACTTATATTACCTAATTTTTGGTTCAGCGTCTGGGTAGCGCTTGCTGATTGGTAGCCGTCAATCAGCAAGCGCTACCTAGGGCGCTGTTTTCAGGGATCCCCTGCACTACAGGCCATGGGTCATTGGTGGCAAAGTGGGCGGCACTCCCAGGGTTCATGGGAGTGCTGGTGACATCAGCACGTTTACACATGGTGACGTCACAAAGGGGGCAGAACCAGGAAGCTTAGTGTAGCTGCAAGGGTACTGGGAAAAAAACTCATTTGAAACAGAATTTTCTGCTCTTTTAAATGGTGGTGGTCTTGGAGCAGTACCACACATCAGATGTTTCAAAAAAATAATGTAAAAGAATGCATGGGAATTTGCTTGTGAATGGGTCATTATGTGCAATAAAAAAATCTGATTTGTCTAGAGACCTCTAATAAAGTTTTTTTTTCTAGTAGAAAAGTCCCGCTTAAAAAAAGATATGAATTTTGTCTGTATAGTCAGGTTATCACCGTGGTAACAGTGAACAGTTGCAAGAAAAAAAAAACGCTTTAATTTCTGTACTGTACAATGGGGCCTCTCTAATCTATTTTGTAACCTCCAAAAGCTTATATGGGTCCCTATTTCACATCTGGCTACCCTTGATGACAATTTAGTAAGGTGACATGACAGCGATATTTGTGCTCCACTGTGTAATACCAGCGCTACTCTAATGTGTACTGGTATTGCAAGTTTTCAGCAATTACTAAAATTGTTGGGAAGCATTCCGCTCATGAGAGCACACTTCTATAGGCTCCTAGGTGAGCCTGGTTCTAATGATTTCAGAGACGGCATCACCCCCTTTGCACAGTGAATTGGGTAAGTAGTGCAGTGATTGCAGCAAACTTAAATATATATGTATATGATTATATACATATATATGTATGTATTAATTTGTGTGTTAATATATGTATATACACATATTAACACATAAATATATAAGCATATATACATTTTTTATACATACATATTTACTGGGAACACACAGTTCCCATTGACTGCAATGTAAAGGCACTTTCAGTGCCGTTTTTTTCTTACACTCCCACTAACTTTAACCCCAAAATACTGCCTAGTGCAGTAATTTTATTAAAAAATAATGATGCTGCTATCTTTCACCTAGAATATGAGTTTTGCGTTAGAGGCTATGTTTTCCCTCACCCCTCACTTACCTGCAGCGCTGGTATTACGAGCTTTTACAAACCTGTTGTTAAAAGACAAGAAGTGAGCGTTGAGCAAAATTTTGCTCATTACCGCACTCCAATACCAGCGCTGCTTAAGTCAGCAGTGAGCTGGTCATACGTGCTTGTGCACGATTTCCCCATAGGAATGAACGGGGAGAGCCGACTGAAAAAAAGTCTAACATCTTCAAAAAAGCAGCGTAAAACTCAGTAACGCAGCCCCATTGATTCCTATGGGGAAATAAAAGTTATTTCTACACCTAACACCCTAACATGAACCCCGAGTCTAAACACCCCTAATCTTACACTTATTAACCCCTAATCTGCCACCCCCGACATCGCCCACACCTACATTATATTATTAACCCCTAATCTGTCGCTCCGGACACCGCCCGCCACCTACATTATAGTTATGAACACCTAATCTGCTGCCCCCAACATCGCTGACACCTACATTATATTTATTAACCCCTAGGGGCCTAGTTATCAAGCCGTCAACCTCAAATACGCTGGAATTCCGCAGCGTATTTGTGGCGAGGCTGATTCGCCTTAGTTATCAAAGGCTCGAGACCGGCAAAAGTAGAATTTTGTGACGTAAACTTCGATCCGCCGGACTCAGTCCGACACAGATCGATTCTTACGTCACTCCAGATGTTCCGCACACAAGTGCGGCACAATCTCACTACTTTTGCTAGTTATCAAAAAACTAGCAGGTACGCTCGGCACTTTTACGGCCCAGCGTACCTGGTTTTCAAACCGCCACCCCTGGAGGTGGCGGATCCCATAGGAATCAATGGGAGTCTGACCATAGCGAAAGTACAAGTTCGCTGCTGACAGACATCCCATTCATTCCTATGGGAGCTGTCTACACCTAACACCCTAACATGTACCCCGAGTCTAAACACCACTAATCTGACCCCCCCTACACCGCCGCAACTAAATAAAGTTATTACCCCCTAAACCGCCGCTCCCGGAGCCCACCGCAAGCTACTCTATACATATTAACCCCTAAACCGCCGCTCCCGGAGCCCACCGCAACTATAATAAATGTATTAACCCCTAAACTGCCGCTCCCTGAACCCGCCGCAACCTATATTAAATGTATTAACCCCTATCCTGCCCCCCCTACACCGTCGCCACCTATAATAAATTTATTAACCCCTAATCTGCCCCCCCTACACCGTCGCCACCTATAATAAATTTATTAACCCCTATCCTGCCCCCCACTACGCCGCCGCCACTGTAATAAAATTATTAACCCCTAAACCTAAGTCTAACCCTAACGCCCCCCTAACTTAAATATTAATTAAATAAATCTAAATAAATTAACTCTTATTAACTAAATGAATCCTATTTAAAACTAAATACTTACCTTTAAAATAAACCCTAATATAGCTACAATATAAATAATAATTATATTCTAGCTATCTTAGGATTTATATTTATTTTACAGGTAACTTTCAATTTATTTTAACCATGTACAATAACTATTAAATAGTTATTAACTATTTAATAGCTTACCTAGCTAAAATAAAGAGAAATGTACCTGTGAAATAAATCCTAACCTAAGTTACAATTACACCTAACACTACACTATACTTGAATAAATTATTCCTATTTAAAAATAAATACTTACCTGTAAAATAAACCCTAAGATAGCTACAATATAATTAATAATTATATTATAGCTATCTTAGGATTTATATTTATTTTACAGGTAACTTTGTATTTATTTTAGCTAGTTAGAATAGTTATTAAATAGTTATTAACTATTTAATAACTACCTAGCTAAAAGAAATACAAAATTACCTGTAAAATAAATCCTAACCTAAGTTACAATTAAACCTAATACTACACTATCATTAAATTAACTAAATAAACTACCTACAAATAACTACAATTAAATACAATTACATAAACTAACTAAAGTACAAAAAATAAAAAAAGCTAAGTTACAAAAAATAAAAAATTAAGTTACAAACATGTTAAAAATATTACAACAATTTTAAGCTACTTACACCTAATCTAAGCCCCCTAATAAAATAACAAACCCCCCCAAAATAAAAAAAATCCCTACTCTATTCTAAATTAAATAAATTTCAAAGCTCTTTTACCTTACCAGCCCTTAAAAGGGCCATTTGTGGGGGCATGCCCCAAAAAGTTCAGCTCTTTTGCCTGTAAAAGAAAAATACAACCCCCCCCAACATTAAAACCCACCACCCACATACCCCTAATCTAACCCAAACCCCCCTTACAAAAACCTAACACTAATCCCCTGAAGATCATCCTACCTTGAGTCGTCTTCACTCAGCCGAGCCACCGATGGAACTGAAGAGGACATCCGGAGCGGAAGAAGTTAATCCTCCAAGCGGCGCTGAAGAAATCTTCCATCCGATGAAGTCATCATCCAGGCGGCGCTGAAGAAGTCTTCGATCCGGCCGATGTCATCTTCAAAGAGGCGCTGAAGAGGTCTTCTATCCGGGCGAAGTCATCTTCCAAGCCGGGTCTTGAATCTTCCTTCCGCCGACGCGGAACCACCTTCTTCACCGACGGACTACGACGAATGACGGCTCCTTTAAGGGACGTCATCCAAGACGGCGTCCCCTCAATTCCGATTGGCTGATAGGATTCTATCAGCCAATCGGAATTAAGGTAGGAAAAATCTGATTGGCTGATGGAATCAGCCAATCAGATTGAGCTCGCATTCGATTGGCTGTTCCGATCAGCCAATAGAATGCGAGCTCAATCTGATTGGCTGATTGGATCAGCCAATCGGATTGAACTTGAATCTGATTGGCTGATTCCATCAGCCAATCAGATTTTCCTACCTTAATTCCGATTGGCTGATAGAATCCTATCAGCCAATCGGAATTGAGGGGACGCCATCTTGGATGACGTCCCTTAAAGGAGCCGTCATTCGTCGTAGTCCGTCGGTGAAGAAGGTGGTTCCGCGTCGGCGGAAGGAAGATTCAAGACCCGGCTTGGAAGATGACTTCGCCCGGATAGAAGACCTCTTCAGCGCCTCTTTGAAGATGACATCGGCCGGATCGAAGACTTTTCTTCAGCGCCGCCTGGATGATGACTTCATCGGATGGAAGATTTCTTCAGCGCCGCTTGGAGGATTAACTTCTTCCGCTCCGGATGTCCTCTTCAGTTCCATCGGTGGCTCGGCTGAGTGAAGACGACTCAAGGTAGGATGATCTTCAGGGGATTAGTGTTAGGTTTTTGTAAGGGGGGTTTGGGTTAGATTAGGGGTATGTGGGTGGTGGGTTTTAATGTTGGGGGGGGTTGTATTTTTCTTTTACAGGCAAAAGAGCTGAACTTTTTGGGGCATGCCCCCACAAATGGCCCTTTTAAGGTCTGGTAAGGTAAAAGAGCTTTGAAATTTATTTAATTTAGAATAGGGTAGGGATTTTTTTTATTTTGGGGGGGTTTGTTATTTTATTAGGGGGCTTAGATTAGGTGTAAGTAGCTTAAAATTGTTGTAATATTTTTAACATGTTTGTAACTTAATTTTTTATTTTTTGTAACTTAGCTTTTTTTATTTTTTGTACTTTAGTTAGTTTATGTAATTGTATTTAATTGTAGTTATTTGTAGGTAGTTTATTTAGTTAATTTAATGATAGTGTAGTATTAGGTTTAATTGTAACTTAAGTTAGGATTTATTTTACAGGTAATTTTGTATTTCTTTTAGCTAGGTAGTTATTAAATAGTTAATAACTATTTAATAACTATTCTAACTAGCTAAAATAAATACAAAGTTACCTGTAAAATAAATATAAATCCTAAGATAGCTATAATATAATTATTAATTACATTGTAGCTATCTTAGGGTTTATTTTACAGGTAAGTATTTATTTTTAAATAGGAATAATTTATTAAAGTATAGTGTAGTGTTAGGTGTAATTGTAACTTAGGTTAGGATTTATTTCACAGGTACATTTCTCTTTATTTTAGCTAGGTAAGCTATTAAATAGTTAATAACTATTTAATAGTTATTGTACATGGTTAAAATAAATTGAAAGTTACCTGTAAAATAAATATAAATCCTAAGATAGCTAGAATATAATTATTATTTATATTGTAGCTATATTAGGGTTTATTTTAAAGGTAAGTATTTAGTTTTAAATAGGATTCATTTAGTTAATAAGAGTTAATTTATTTAGATTTATTTAATTAATATTTAAGTTAGGGGGGCGTTAGGGTTAGGGTTAGACTTAGGTTTAGGGGTTAATAATTTTATTACAGTGGCGGCGGCGTAGTGGGGGGCAGGATAGGGGTTAATAAATTTATTATAGGTGGCGACGGTGTAGGGGGGGCAGATTAGGGGTTAATAAATTTATTATAGGTGGCGACGGTGTAGGGGGGGCAGGATAGGGGTTAATAGGTTTAATATAGGTTGCGGCGGGTTCATGGAGCGGCGGTTTAGGGGTTAAACTATTTATTTAGTTGCGGAGAGGTGCGGGATCAGCAGGATAGGGGTTAATAATTTTATAATAGAGGGCGACGGTATAGGGGGGGCAGGATAGGGGTTACTAGGTATAATGTAGGTGGCAGCGGTGTCCGGGAGCGGCGGTTTAGGGGTTAATACATTTATAAGACTTGCGGCAGGGTCTAGGAGCGGCGGTTTAGGGGTTAATACATTTATAAGACTTGCGGCAGGGTCTAGGAGCGGCGGTTTAGGGGTTAATACATTTATAAGAGTTGCGGCAGGGTCTAGGAGCGGCGGTTTAGGGGTTAGTAACTTTATTTAGTTGCGGGGGGCTCCGGGGGTGCCGGTATAGGGGGTAGAACAGTGCAGTTTAGTGTGAGTGCTTAGTGATAGGCTAGCAATAAAGCTGGGAAAAGCCGAAGGGCAGCGAGATCGGATGAGTGATAACTGTCACAGTCCGCTGCTCATCGCCCCGCGGCTTTTTGACAGCTTTATTTGATAACTTAGGCGTATTTTTTCAGGTCCGCGGCGGCGAAGGTAGGCGAGCTTAGGCGGACGTATTGGGCCGGCGAAGCCAGAAAAGTAGACGGCTTGATAACTACCCCCCCTAATCTGTCGCTCCCAATGTTGCTGCAACCTACCTACACTTTTTAACCCCTAATCTGCTGCCCCCAATAGCGCCGCCACTATAATAAACATAGTAACCCCTAAACTGCCGCACTCCCGCCATGCAAACATTAGTTAAATATTATTAACTCCTAATTTGCCGTCCCTAACATCGCTGCCACCTATCTACATTTATTAACCACAAATCTGCCGCCCCCAACGTCGCCGCCACTATATTAAAGTTTTTAACCCCTAAACCTAAGTCTAACCCTAAACCTAACACCCACTAACTTAAATATAATTTAAATAAATCTAAAGAAATATTCCTATCATTAACTAAGTTATTCCTATTTAAAACTAAATACTTACCTATAAAATAAACCCTAAGCTAGCTACAATATAACTAATAGTTACATTGTAGCTATATTAGGGTTTATTTTTATTTTACAGGCAAGTTTGTATTTATTTTAACTAGGTACAATAGTTATTAAATAGATATTAACTATTTAATAACTACCTAGTTGAAATAAACACAAATTTACCTGTAAAATAAAACCTAACCTAAGTTACACTAAAACCTAACACTACAATATAATTAAATAAATTAACTAAATTAAATACAATTACCTAAATTAAATTAAATTAGCTAAAGTACAAACCCCCCCCACTAAATTACAGAAAATAATAAACAAATTACAGATATTTAAACTAATTACACCTACTCTAATAGCCCTATTAAAATAAAAAAAGCCCCCCCAAAATAAAAAAAGCTTAGATGTACTATGATATGATATATGTTTTAAATTATATCATAGAATCTGTTCCTACATTAGTAGTGCCTGTATGCACATTTCTGTGTCCAAATAATAAATTAATAATTTTGAGTGCTGTTTTTTTTTTTTTATACAAAACTGTAGCTGAAATGAAATAGGTTTACAGTATGGACTAAAATATTATTTGCATTTGTAAATGTGTCAGTTGTTACTCAGTGCCTGTAGTTACTAGTTGTGAAACGCTCATAGCAATAAGTCATGTTAACTAGCGCTAATTGCTTGCAGCCTTTAGGGATGACTTCCCTGAGGAAATAAAAATGTCCCCCCCTATGTGCACATATTTCATAAAAAAGAAATTCATTATATCATGCAGAATCATCAACCTCCTTATAATTTAAAAGTAAAATAATTTTCCTCAAATGTTCCAAGTTTCTCTCACCCTGTGGTGTTACATTAAGGACTCACCAACGCTCTGTCAAGAGCTCATTTTGCTTGTTTCTTTTCTGGTTTCTGAAGGCGATATTATTATTCAGTGCTGTATAGCAATAGGCTCTCTTGTGACAGCACCAGATGTGTTTTGGAATTCTGCCAGAATGACGTTTGTTTGGTGTCTGGCGGTTGTGGAAGGCCTGTAGAGCTGAGTGGAGGTCTGTTCTTGTCTTGTCTGACACCTACAAAACACTTGGCAATCCCTGCAGAAAAGAAAACAGAAAAATTGAATCCCAGCAGAGCCTTGGTCACATTATACATTCTCACAATAATATGCATATGTTAGCTTTGACAAACACCTCTTTATTCAAAGGTAAATTCCCGCTCATGACAAAAAAAGGTTCTATGTACTAGAGATGTGTGAGACGCCCTTGAGATCTGCCATGGATACATCTGATTCTAACACCTGCAAGATCTGTGCAGTGTACTCATTTCTCAGACCATTGATTTGGAAATTAATTAAACTGAAAATGACATAGATACTGAACTATAGATACTCACTGAATCTATCAGTTATATGTATCTGAATAGCTTAGAAAAATGGATATTTCTAAAAAATAGTGACAAAATAGTTTATTTGTTTACAGCAAATATAACTTTAGAATTTCACCCTAATATTAAATAATACTTCAACCTGAAGGCCTGTTTGTAGAATGAAGTGTTTTAATGACGTTTGTACATTAGCACATTTGCTTACTTAGGTGGTGCGCTAACGTTTGTGCCCAAGTGATTATAGAATCTTGTGGGCGCGTTAATTTGTGTGCGTATTAAGTATAAAAGTAAATGCTTTCACTAGATCGCAATCAAATTTAACCCCTTAGTGACCAGAGCACTTTTCCATTTTCTGTCCGTTTGGGACCAAGGCTATTTTTACATTTTTGCGGTGTTTGTGTTTAGCTGTAATTTTCTTCTTACTCATTTACTGTACCCACACATATTATATACCGTTTTTCTCGCCATTAAATGGACTTTCTAAAGATACCATTATTTTCATCATATCTTATAATTTACTATAAAAAAAATTATAAAATATGAGGAAAAAATGGAAAAAAAACACACTTTTTCTAACTTTGACCCCCAAAATCTGTTACATATCTAAAACCACCAAAAAACACCCATGCTAAATAGTTTCTAAATTTTGTCCTGAGTTTAGAAATACCCAATGTTTACATGTTCTTTGCTTTTTTTGCAAGTTATAGGGCCATAAATACAAGTAGCACTTTGCTATTTCCAAACCATTTTTTTCCAAAATTAGCGCTAGTTACATTAGAACACTGATATCTTTCAGGAATCCCTGAATATCCCTTGACATGTATATATTTTTTTTTAGTAGACATCCCAAAGTATTGATCTAGGCCAATTTTGGTATATTTCATACCACCATTTCACCGCCAAATGCGATCAAATACAAAAAATTGTTCACTTTTTCACAAATTTTTTCACAAACTTTAGGTTTCTCACTGAAATCATTTACAAACAGCTTGTGCAATTATGGCATAAATGGTTGTAAATTCTTCTCTGGGATCCCCTTTGTTCAGAAATAGCACACATATATGGCTTTGGCGTTGCTTTTTGGTAATTAGAAGGCCGCTAAATGCCACTGCGAACCACAAGTGTAACATGCCCAGCAGTTAAGGGGTTAATTAGGGAGCTTTTAGGGAGCTTGTAGGGTTAATTTTAGCTTTAGTGTAGTGTAGTAGACAACCCCAAGTATTGATCTAGGCACATTTTGGTATATTTCATGCCACCATTTCACCGCCAAATGCGATCAAATTAAAAAAAACGTAAAATTTTTCACAATTTTAGGTTTCTCACTGAAATCATTTACAAACAGCTTGTGCAATTATGGCACAAATGGTTGGAAATGCTTGTCTGGGATCCCCTTTGTTCAGAAATAGCAGACATATATGACTTTGGCGTTGCTTTCTGGTAATTAGAAGGCCACTAAATCCTGTTGCGCCTCACACGTGTATTATGGCTAGCAGTGAAAGGGTTAATTAGGGAGTTTGTAGTGAGCTTGCAGGGTTAATTTTAGCTTTAGTGTAGAGATCAGCCTCCCATCTGACACATCCCACCCCCTGATCCCTCCCAAACAGCTCCCTTCCCTCCCCCACCCCACAATTGTCCCCGCCATCTTAAGTACTGGCAGAAAGTCTGCCAGTACTAAAATAAAAGGGTTTTTAAAAAAAAAATGAAATTTTTTTTTAGCATATTTACATATGCTACTGTGTAGGATCCCCCCCTTAGCCCCCAACCTCCCTGATCCCCCCCAAAACCGCTCTCTAACCCTCCCCTCTGCCTTATTGGGGGCCATCTTGGGTACTGGAAGCTGTCTGCCAGTACCCAGTTTACAATAAAAAGTGCTTTTTTTGGGGTTTTTTTTGTTTTTTTCTGTAGTGTAGCTTCCCCCAACCCCCCACCCCCCACAAACAAACCCCCACCACCTTGCTGATTGTTTAGATTTTATTTTTATTATATTTTTTATTTCCCCATTTTCTGCAGTGTAGCGGTTCCCACCCGCTCCCTCCCCGTGCACGCGCCCGCCCCCACCCTCCCGTGCGCGCCCCCAGCCACCCCCGCCCACGATCCCGCCCCCCTTCAGATCCACATGGCCATCGATGGCCGCCACCCGCCTCCCGGTCCGGCTCCCACCCACCAACGCAGGTAGCCACCGATCTCCGGTGCAGAGAGGGCCACAGAGTGGCTCTCTCTGCACCGGATGGCTTACAAAGGTTATTGCAGGATGCCTCCATATCGAGGCATCACTGCAATAACTGGAAAGCAGCTGGAAGCGAGCAGGATCGCTTCCAGCTGCTTTCCACACTGAGGACGTGCAGGGTACGTTCTCAGGCATTAACTGCCTTTTTTCTGAGGACGTACCCTGCACGTCCTCAGTCGTTAAGGGGTTAATGAAGACCTTGCGTAAAGGGTTATGGATAAGATAAAAGTTACTCCAAATACAATAAAATAAACTGTTACACTCATATAAAACTATTGAATAAATATTACTCATATACAGGGAGTGCAGAATTATTAGGCAAATGAGGATTTTGACCACATCATCCTCTTTATGCATGTTGTCTTACTCCAAGCTGTATAGGCTCGAAAGCTTACTACCAATTAAGCATATTAGGTGATGTGCATCTCTGTAATGAGAAGGGGTGTGGTCTAATGACATCAACACCCTATATCAGGTGTGCATAATTATTAGGCAACTTCCTTTCCTTTGGCAAAATGGGTCAAAAGAAGGACTTGACAGGCTCAGAAAAGTCAAAAATAGTGAGATATCTTGCAGAGGGATGCAGCACTCTTAAAATTGCAAAGCTTCTGAAGCGTGATCATCGAACAATCAAGCGTTTCATTCAAAATAGTCAACAGGGTCGCAAGAAGTGTGTGGAAAAACCAAGGCGCAAAATAACTGCCCATGAACTGAGAAAAGTCAAGCGTGCAGCTGCCAAGATGCCACTTGCCACCAGTTTGGCCATATTTCAGAGCTGCAACATCACTGGAGTGCCCAAAAGCACAAGGTGTGCAATACTCAGAGACATGGCCAAGGTAAGAAAGGCTGAAAGACGACCACCACTGAACAAGACACACAAGCTGAAACGTCAAGACTGGGCCAAGAAATATCTCAAGACTGATTTTTCTAAGGTTTTATGGACTGATGAAATGAGAGTGAGTCTTGATGGGCCAGATGGATGGGCCCGTGGCTGGATTGGTAAAGGGCAGAGAGCTCCAGTCCGACTCAGACGCCAGCAAGGTGGAGGTGGAGTACTGGTTTGGGCTGGTATCATCAAAGATGAGCTTGTGGGGCCTTTTCGGGTTGAGGATGGAGTCAAGCTCAACTCCCAGTCCTACTGCCAGTTTCTGGAAGACACCTTCTTCAAGCAGTGGTACAGGAAGAAGTCTGCATCCTTCAAGAAAAACATGATTTTCATGCAGGACAATGCTCCATCACACGCGTCCAAGTACTCCACAGCGTGGCTGGCACGAAAGGGTATAAAAGAAGAAAATCTAATGACATGGCCTCCTTGTTCACCTGATCTGAACCCCATTGAGAACCTGTGGTCCATCATCAAATGTGAGATTTACAAGGAGGGAAAACAGTACACCTCTCTGAACAGTGTCTGGGAGGCTGTGGTTGCTGCTGCACGCAATGTTGATGGTGAACAGATCAAAACACTGACAGAATCCATGGATGGCAGGCTTTTGAGTGTCCTTGCAAAGAAAGGTTGCTATATTGGTCACTGATTTGTTTTTGTTTTGTTTTTGAATGTCAGAAATGTATATTTGTGAATGTTGAGATGTTATATTGGTTTCACTGGTAAAAATAAATAATTGAAATGGGTATATATTTGTTTTTTGTTAAGTTGCCTAATAATTATGCACAGTAATAGTCACCTGCACACACAGATATCCCCCTAAAATAGCTATAACTAAAAACAAACTAAAAACTACTTCCAAAACTATTCAGCTTTGATATTAATGAGTTTTTTGGGTTCATTGAGAACATGGTTGTTGTTCAATAATAAAATTAATCCTCAAAAATACAACTTGCTTAATAATTCTGCACTCCCTGTATATATAATGTTAGAAAATGGCAGACAATTTTTCTACGTTGTCCGGGGGAGATTTAAAGTAATCCAGGATGACTGGGTTTTGTCAACCCCTGGATATAAGTAAATATTTATTTAAAATAAATAGAAAATTTTCCTGTATGTGAAGAACATTGGAATGTGAAATATTAATAACTCCTTTCAGGTTAGCGTTCAAGAGATAAGTGTTAGGTTTTTTCTTCTGTGTTCTCGATTGAAGTCTACGGGGAGAAAAAGTTATCACGATCCATGGTCCTTAAATTAGTGTGCACTTTTCTTTCAACTTGTAGTACGTGTGCCAAGCTGTGTGCGCAAAAAGATTACCTCTAGCAGTGTTTATGCTCAAGTGGGAGCGCTAAATACTGCTCCACTTGTAATCTACCCCTTAGTTTCTAGAAAGAGCTTATGCAAATGGTATGGATGCTAATTTTTAAAACTGAAAATGAAATTCAAGTTGGTTTAAACATACTGACTAACCATTTTGCCTCATACCTCTCCTAGCTAGTGCAGGTAATCACAAAGCTTCATCCACCTCATCATAACATTCAGCCATTGAAGTATTTGAAACAAAATGCTTTAATATGTAAGTGTAATTTATTATTTCACTAATACTTGTATATAACTGTGTGTTTAACCCCTGTAAAGATATTAAACATACAGCTATAGAGCAGCAATGCACTACTGGGAGCTAGCTAAAAACATGAATGAAAAGAGACAAATGGGTGTAGCCACCAATCACCAGCTAGCTCCTCGTAGTTTGGAATATGTACATATTATTTTTAACAAAGGATAAAAAGAGAACAAAGCAAATTTGCAAATACAAGTAAATTTAAAAGTATCTTAAAAATAAATGTTCTATTTGAATCATGCAGGTTTATTTGTGTTTTTTTCTATCCCTTTAACTCCTTTACCACATGGACGTAACATATATCTTGCATGTCCTTAAGGGGTTTTATATCCTGTAATAAAGCTGGTCTTGTCAACAGTGGCAAGATGCACTACTCCTACTTGCCTCACTCCCTGCATTTGAAAATAGTATGGTCTCACCACCGTTGGCAAGAGCTGCACTATTTAACACCTTAGAGTCAAATCTATATCTGCTCTCATTAATGGGTTAAAAAAAACTATCATTTGAATCCATAAACTTTCTTGTACCTCACATAGAAGCAAGAAATCCACAAAGTAGGCCTGTAGAGTTTAGTGTTTTTTTTTTTTATTTAAGGGACATGAAAGTTAGAATAAAACTATCATGATTCAGGAAGAGCATGCAATTTTAAACAATTCTCTCTCTCTTATGCTATCCTTTGTTGGAAAGAATACTTAGATATGCTCAGGAGCAGAAGTGCACTACTGGAAGTTAGCTGGTGATTGGTGGCTACATAATACGCCTCTTATCGTTGGCTCATCAGATGTGTTTTTCTTAGACCTAGTAGTGCATTGCTGCGCTAGAGCTGACTTTAAAGGGACACTGAACCCAAATTTGTTTTTTAATAATTCAGATAGAGCATGCAATTTTAAACAAATTTCTATTTTACGCCGATTCTCAAATTTTCTTCGTTCTCTTGTTATATTTATTTAAAAAATAAGGCATCTAAGCTTTTTTTTTTGGTCAGACCTATGGACAGCACTTTGTTATTGGTGGATGAATTTATCCACCAATCAGCAAGAACATCCCAGGTTGTTCACCAAAAATGGGCCGGCATCTAAACTTACATTCTTGCATTTCAAATAAAGATACCAAGAGAATGAAGAAAATTTGATAATAGGAGTAAATTAGAAAGTTGCTTAAAATTTCATGCTCTATCTGAATCACGAAAGAAAAAAATTGGGTTCAGTGTCCCTTTAACTATGTGTTCAACCTATTTGCAGGGACTAAACACATAGATATATACAGGGAGTGCAGAATTATTAGGCAAATGAGTATTTTGACCACATCATCCTCTTTATGCATGTTGTCTTACTCCAAGCTGTATAGGCTCGAAAGCCTACTACCAATTAAGCATATTAGGTGATGTGCATCTCTGTAATGAGAAGGGGTGTGGTCTAATGACATCAACACCCTATATCAGGTGTGCATAATTATTAGGCAACTTCCTTTCCTTTGGCAAAATGGGTCAAAAGAAGGACTTGACAGGCTCAGAAAAGTAAAAAATAGTGAGATATGGGGGGGGCGTGTCCAAGTAGCGGCTCTATGCAGTCGCATGTTTCATGAGCTCCGGGTGAGATGACATTAATCCGCCGATTATAGCTCAGATTATACAGCTTATACATATAAAAGAGTGAACTATCAACTACAGCCTGCTGTGCTTATGACCCTTGGGTTGAAACTGGACAAAAGAGGCCTGCAGCGGCGGCTAATCTCGCAGGCAGCGTTCCCCCCCCGGACCTCCGGGGTAACTTGCTGGAGCTGATCGTCTATCACAGGAAAAATTTTACATTAGACTTTGCACAGTTATATATATAAGGGCGTTAAAGAGAACTTAGCTACAAAAGAACACCGCAATGGAGACCGGAGAGTTTACTGATATCACTGACAGCCGCTTTGCCAAGCTTGAAGCTATGTTGCTGGCACTAATCGAAAAAGCACCTTCAGAGAGTGAATTACAGCTCCTTATTAGCAGAGTGAAGGGGTCAGATTGTACAGCACTACCGGTCCAGCCAGCGATACTACAAGAGGCTGTAATGGCTTTGCATTGCGATGAGCCCGACCTAGACCATACTCCCATACAGGGAAAACCCGCGCTTCTTTACACTAAGAAGGCTCCGATGAGCGCACATCAGCTAACTACCACCACATATGTGATGCCTGTCACTGATCTGGAGATGGAGGATGGAAATGCGCCCCGACGGCGGTTGCTGGAGCCCCCGCGGCGGGAAAAATTTGCAGGCAATACTAAAATGGAGTCTACCCCACGCGATTGTCAGCGGGCAACCTTTGGCATCTCTAAGATGCAGGACTGTACTGGTGAGTGGGGAAGTAGCTTTTACAAGCGGCAGAAGCAGCAACTTGCCGAAACTGTGGACTCAAATATATTCAACTATCTGCTTCAATTAAAACATCTGAGTAACGCCACAGATACCGCATTCTATGAGGGAGTGCTAATTATGGAGACGGGCATTATGCCCAACATACATTCAAAGATGGACATATGTGATCTCTCGGACATGAACTATTCTAACCAGGTGAGAAGATGTGCTGGCAATCTACTGGTCAATAGCCTGGCAGAATCTAGTGGTACTTTGGCCGCACCGTTACAATTTGAGGTGGGCTAGTTTTTTCATGTGTGCTGGCAGGGCATGGACACGCAATGACTACTAAACGCTTTAAAATAAGCTCTAATCTAGTTTTGTTCTCATTGTTTATATGTTTCTTCTACATTCTATTGTTATGTGCTGATATGTTTGTACTTGCCCCAATGGTTAGACACGCTGAGACTAGCAGAAACAGAATATTGACTAATTGCAATATAATTCTATAAATACTATGCAATGGGAAGCACTGAAATGTTAACAATATTGTCCTGTATCCCAGATTGCTATGTTAGGGGGTTGGGGGGCCCCCATAGTGATTTCAACAGTTTGTGAGGGATGGTATGCATAATATATAGCCTTGGCTCCATGGTGAAAAGATGAGATATGGCTGGGATCGTGGTGCGGCCCGCGGCCGGGGTTGCGCCTGGGCTCTCAGCAACAGACACTATACTTGCAAGCAGGGGAGCTGTATATTGACAGTGCATTTTGTGACAGATTTTGAATATTTTTGGGCTAGTATAAAACGCCACCTGCTATATAATATATAAAATATAAGTATAGTTAACCAGAAGCATGCAGAGTAACATAACTGGGGGAAAAGTCTCCTTGCTGATTATGTACATATTCTATGTGACTACAAATGCCATTTAAACGTCTATGTGCGAGTTTAACTAAATGGAGAGGATCAGCTCCGGTCTAGGCATCTATAATTTCAAAATGTGTTATGCTCTGTATTTTACTTCAGATGTCTACTGTTTTATGTTGTTTTGTTTTACAGGTATAATATAACCCCTTGGACATTTACAAGATAACAGATAAGGTCCAAAAGTGACCTGTATTAGTGTTATTAGGGGTAGAAAAAGGTGGATTAGCATTATCTCTGTACACCAAATGATTGTTATAAGGTTGATTTATTTGCTTTGTACACACTAATTTACTTATTTTTTCCTCAATAATAAAAAATTAATAAATAGTGAGATATCTTGCAGAGGGATGCAGCACTCTTAAAATTGCAAAGCTTCTGAAGCGTGATCATCGAACAATCAAGCGTTTCATTCAAAATAGTCAACAGGGTCGCAAGAAGCGTGTGGAAAAACCAAGGCGCAAAATAACTGCCCATGAACTGAGAAAAGTCAAGCGTGCAGCTGCCAAGATGCCACTTGCCACCAGTTTGGCCATATTTCAGAGCTGCAACATCACTGGAGTGCCCAAAAGCACAAGGTGTGCAATACTCAGAGACATGGCCAAGGTAAGAAAGGCTGAAAGACGACCACCACTGAACAAGACACACAAGCTGAAACGTCAAGACTGGGCCAAGAAATATCTCAAGACTGATTTTTCTAAGGTTTTATGGACTGATGAAATGAGAGTGAGTCTTGATGGGCCAGATGGATGGGCCCGTGGCTGGATTGGTAAAGGGCAGAGAGCTCCAGTCCGACTCAGACGCCAGCAAGGTGGAGGTGGAGTACTGGTTTGGGCTGGTATCATCAAAGATGAGCTTGTGGGGCCTTTTCGGGTTGAGGATGGAGTCAAGCTCAACTCCCAGTCCTACTGCCAGTTTCTGGAAGACACCTTCTTCAAGCAGTGGTACAGGAAGAAGTCTGCATCCTTCAAGAAAAACATGATTTTCATGCAGGACAATGCTCCATCACACGCGTCCAAGTACTCCACAGCGTGGCTGGCAAGAAAGGGTATAAAAGAAGAAAATCTAATGACATGGCCTCCTTGTTCACCTGATCTGAACCCCATTGAGAACCTGTGGTCCATCATCAAATGTGAGATTTACAAGGAGGGAAAACAGTACACCTCTCTGAACAGTGTCTGGGAGGCTGTGGTTGCTGCTGCACGCAATGTTGATGGTGAACAGATCAAAACACTGACAGAATCCATGGATGGCAGGCTTTTGAGTGTCCTTGCAAAGAAAGGTGGCTATATTGGTCACTGATTTGTTTTTTTTTTTGTTTTTGAATGTCAGAAATGTATATTTGTGAATGTTGAGATGTTATATTGGTTTCACTGGTAAAAATAAATAATTGAAATGGGTATATATTTGATTTTTGTTAAGTTGCCTAATAATTATGCACAGTAATAGTCACCTGCACACACAGATATCCCCCTAAAATAGCTATAACTAAAAACAAACTAAAAACTACTTCCAAAACTATTCAGCTTTGATATTAATGAGTTTTTTGGGTTCATTGAGAACATGGTTGTTGTTCAATAATAAAATTAATCCTCAAAAATACAACTTGCCTAATAATTCTGCACTCCCTGTACAATATATAGTGCAATAATTAAATGCTCTAACACATTTATTATTGCATTTTTATGTCCCTTTAAAAATGAGTGTACAAATTCTCATCTCAATGTAATGTATTTTGTGTGGCTTCTGCAATGCTTCATTAGTAGAGCGCATGGTATTAGATGAACATTCAACATAAATCTATATTATGCACCTATGTCTCACTGGCACAGGTACAAGTATACTGTAAGAGACAATTTAAAAAAACAAAAAACAGATAAATGCAAATACATATTGGTATATATATTACACAGATAATAATGGAACTGTCTGTAGCAATATAGGTTAGTAACAGTAGTGGGAATGGAGAAAAATCATTTATAATGGTCTAACTGAAAATGTTCTTTAAGTTGTCTTTCTCCAAGGAGAACCTCAACAATTTAACTCATATTTTGATCATACCAACAAGATTTCCCATGGAATTGAGTGTTGCTTCTATCTATGGGGGGAGAGAAGCTTATTACATTATATATCTACAAAGTTCACCATTTTTATAGATTAATCATTTGTTAAGTATTTCTAAAGAATTGATCGAAAATAGCGGCCCTTCTCAACAGAGGGTCCCAATGGTAACTCAGTGGTAAGTAATAATATACATGCTGCTCTGTATAATGACTTTGAAGATAGATAGATAGATAGATAGATAGATAGGGGTCAATTTATTATAGTGCGAGCGGACATGATATGATGTAGCGTATCATGTCCGCTGCACATCGATAAATGCCGACAGCATACGTTGTCTGCATTTATCATTGCACAAGCAGTTCTTGTGAACTGCTGGTGCAATACCGCCCCCTGCTGATTCGCCGCTAGCATGGGGTGCCAGTCAACCCGATCGTATTCGATCAGGTTGATTTCTATCCGCCGCCTCAGAGCAGGTGGACAGGTTATGGAGCAGCGGCCTGTCCGCCTGTGTTGCTTTAACCCCATGGCCTTGTTCTGTTTGGGAGTTGCATCAAAATATTAACACACCAGATCAAATAATACAAATGTTGTCTGTCTTTTCCCACTGACTGACTGATAAGATAAACTCTGCAAAAGAAGTGTATTGGCTTCAAGCTGCCAAAAAATCTTTTTATATAACTTGGTGGGCCAGATTAAAAGTGGCGTGCTAAATAACTTTTTCACTTGCGCGCTAACTGTGCTCAAAGTAAAAAATGCTTGCTGACGGGTTAGCGGGCGTGTTACAAGTTGAGAGTAAAAAAAGAGCGAAAGTCAGGACTTCGGATACTGCTACCACACTAACTTTTTCTTCCCCTAGACTTCTATGGGGTGTGCTATAATAAAAAAGCTAACACTTATCGCTCGTGCACTAAACTGACACTGCGTAAGACGAACTGCGCTAAACCCGGATAGAGTTATGAATACATATATATCTAAATAGATAGAAAAATATAGTATATTCTAAAGAAAATTAATTATTTTATTCTTTAATATTAAATATAATAAATAAATATATAAATATAAGTCTGTTTTTGCATATTGTTTTACTTCATGTGATATCTCTTCCTGTGATGTCACTAAATATAAAAAATGCTACAAATGAAATGAAAAGTTGGCAGGATTGTGCTTTCTTTGGTTGGGAGATGTCTGTGTTTGCAGTACCATTCTGTCTAGGAAGCTTTACCTCCAATTAAAATGGTAAACCTACATGTTAGTATATTGTTATTATTATTGAATGGCTTCACATATTATTTGTCTGCCTAATTTTGATGCTGTGTTGTTATAATAACCATATGCCCAGAATGTGTTCCAGAGATTGGTAGTGTCAGTATTATGGGGTAGCTGTAAGAGGTTGGTGCTGTAATCTGTATAATAAGCTATGGATACATCTAAATTATTACTATCAAATGGGTGTGCTTTGATTGAAGAAAACAAACCTTGCAACATTTGTCGCTAGGTTTTAGGAACTCAGGAGGTTGAGGAGGGCTGTCACCGTTTTGTGGGTGGAGCCGTATCGGAAGAGGGCAAGGTCAAGGGTGGATAGTGGATGTGTTTGGGTACTCAGTGGGTGTGTCTGGGGGTTTGTGGGCATATCTGGGTGGTCAATGGGTGTGTCTAAGGGACATTCTGTAAATAGGGACATATGGTTGTCTTAAAGGGACAGAGGGACAAAGCTCAGAAATAAGGACTGTCCCTCTCAAATAGGGACAGTTTGGAAATCTGCAGAACGGAGTGGGCGCAGCAGTTGAACAGCAGGTCATCAATACTCCGGTAACCTGCTCTGCTGCAAAGTGTCCCTGGAAATGTTGCCAACTATGGACTTGGTCAAGCAATAGTGGTTATCGCACGTGCGCTAATCATTAGAACTCTACTTGTAATCGGGCCCGGTTTGTATATGTCTATTTTTATGCTGCAATAACATCAAAGTAACAAATTGCATGCTTTAAAGGGACATGAAACACATTTTTAATTTACTTTTATTATAATATTTGCTTCATTCTCTTGGTATTTGTTAAATACAATACTGGGAACTAGCTGAAAAAACAGTGAGCCAATGTCAAGATGTATATGTGCAGCCACCAATCAGAACCTAGCTCCCAGTAGGGCACTGCTGCTCCTGAGGATACCTAGGTATGCTTTCCAATAATGTATACTAAGAGAACAAAACAAATTAGATAATATAAGTAAATTGGAAAATTGTTTACAATTGCACAAATCATACAAATTTAATTTGACCTGACTGTTCTTGTACTGTAATTATGTTTTCCTTTCACGGTTACATTGATATATAGGTATACTTTGTGGACTAATGGAATTACTACTATTTACCATCTAATATAATATGGTCATGTTATTGTGATATGCAGTAACCTTCTCTTGTTTGCTGCTTTTAAGATAGTATCATTAAACTCTTTTTCTCTGTTACACACATGCTCTCATTATATATTTATATTTTATAGTGCGTTATAGTCCCATGACTTTTTCAGATCACAGGATGAACCATTTTTAAACTAACATTAAAAAATGTAGTTGTGTATTTTTAAGCCATTACATCACTTACAGTATGTTTTAGTGTGTTAAAAGAATGCTAAAAGTGCCAGATAGGTTAAAATCTCAAAATGTGAACAGTTTCTTTGATCAAACATATTTGTGCATGTTAGTGGTATTTATCCAAGAGGAAGTCATTGTCAATGTCAGGGACCCCCCCCCCCCCCAAGATAAACTATTTGAGGAGCTTTATCTTTTGCTTCGCAATGAGAACATGACTTTGAAACTTGTCAGATTGCATTCCTAGGGTATATTTGCAAATCAATTTACAAGAACAGACATGTTATCATAGAGTGATATATATCAGATTTGAATTCATTACAACAGTTGACAGGCAGGTGTTTGGAGAAAAGAAATCTAATATACTATATAAGGAAGTAGTATTGAGAATTTGAGACATATTGCTGCAGTATAGTAATTCTAAATGTTTTTTGAGTGCACATTTTTAATCCTTATTTCAAGATTTGCCACATACTAATAGTTGTTATCACAGGCTCTGGTGTTTTAAAAAAATATGTTTCAATGTCTGTGTTGTCAGTTAAAGGCACGTTAACATCAAGTTTTTCTTTTTATGTTGTATATGTCTTAAAATCATTGTTATTTTTAAAATGTCACAAATCAAAAGCAGTTCAAGTGATTTACTTCTTAAGTCTAATGCAATTCATGTCCTTTGATGTAGCCATATGTGAATGAACTTGTGCTTTGATCTAAGTACATTTTGCAGAGTCAGCAAAATTCACTAAAGTTAGATATGATGGTTGCACATCATCCTCTCTGGAGAATTAGAGGAAGCTCAGTTTTAGATGGTTATTTTGATATAAAATACAGAAAAAAGTGCTATATTTAAAAAAAAAAAAAAAAAAAAGTTGTTATAAATAGTAGATGATGGGCTGGAAGTCAGTACATGTTCCTTTATCCCTGTAACTGCCCCTGGAATCCACAGAGAAGTTAAAGGGACATGAAACCCAACATTTTTCTTTCCTAAGATAAAACAAGCAATTTTAAGCAACTTTCCAATTTACTTCTATTATCAAACTTGCTTAATTCTCTCGGTATCTTTTGTTGAATAAACAATAATGCACTACTGGGAGTTAGCTGATCGCCTCTGGTGAACCAATGAAAAAGAGGCAATTACCAATCAGCAGCTAGCTCTCTGAAGGGTATTGCTGTTTCTGAGCCTACCTAGGTATCTCTTCCAAAAAAGGATACCAAGAGAATGAAGCAAATTAGACAATAGAAGTAAATTGGAAAGCTGTTTAAAATCACATGCTCTGTCGGAACCGTGAAAAAACTATTTTGGGTTTCATCTCCCTTTAATATTCTGCACTTTTTATGTGCATTCAATTTCTTCACTCTTCATTCTAAATTACCCATTCAAATTTGAAGAGGTTTGATGTTTTGGTTAAAAAAGTGTTGTTTGTGTTGTTAGGTAGTTTCTATGTTATATACCTAATATATGGTCTGATGAGTTAATGCAACCTGATATCTGATAATTGAGCTTGATGTGCTAAAAATTGAGCATAATGCACTGCTAGTGATGAGATGAAATTAGATTAATCTGATAATGAATATACAAGACTGGGATGTCCCCCGTGGCATGTGTATATACATTGCAATATACAATTACAATACCTATGTGATATGAGGCAAGATAATGAAGGTAATAGATACAATTACATTCTTATTTCTTGTACAAATTCTCAAAACACAGATACTTCTCAGATATGACAATCTAAACCTAAAATGATTAATTAAATTAAAAAATATGATATTACATATTTCCTGCCGGTATAAAGATAAATATTACCATGAAAAGTAGTTTCCGTGCAAATGAAAAATATACACATGCAAAGGTGTGACTGGTATTACAGCTGCATGTAAGCCAGAGTCTGAGATTGCCTCCTTGTGTGTGACACCTGTTTATGGTTTTTAGTGCTAAACTGCCACCTCCAAAGTCTCAAGTAGGAAACAGAAACGTTAATGAGTCATAGGTTGTCGCTCTGTGAACACTTCTTCCAAATTAAATGTTTAGCTTTCCAATAAGTTTTACAGCTTTAAAGCACTGCCCATTGCTCTTCACCACCTAAGAATGCAAACAGAGCTATGTTTCTTGGGCTGAAAGGCTGAATCATTGGTTTGGCTACATTATGTCAATATCCTGCCCAAACATAAACTTGGGTGGGAAACTGAACAGACTGTCAACAGTTTCACAGTTGCTCAGATTATGGTAAAGAATACTGCTAATCTATGTACTTTCACTTCCACTCCACATAGTCTATAATGTTAACTAGGAGTATCACTAAAAAAATAAAACACTGATCCCCCCGTTAAATATACTTTTATTGAGGTTTTTAGATAGCTAGTACAGATAATGTGGTGTCACAATAAATAACAGTCACAAAGATACATTTCAAGACAAAATAGCAACATTGCCATTGGGGTATTAAGTCTATACAAGGTTAGACAGATATAACAGACACCTCAATTTTTCTTTTACAGGGACAGGAAACCCACATTTTTTCTTTCTTGATTCAGATAGAGCATACAATTTTATACAACTTTTCAAATTTACTTCTATTATATAATTTGCTTGATTATTTAGATATCCTCTATTGAAAAGCATAGCTAGGTAGGCTCGGCGCCTGGGTGCTATTTGCTGATTGGTGGTTGCACATTTTATATATGCAACCACCAATCAGCAAATAGCACCCAGGTATTGAGGCCACCTAGTTATGCTCTGCATCAAAGGATACCTAAATAATCCAGAAAATTAGATAATAGAAGTAAATTGGAAGGTAAGGTTTTTTTTTCAGGTAAGGTTTCTGTTTGCTTTTAAGATTTTTTTTTTTAAAGGCAAAGTTAATCTGTTTTGGGGTAACTTCAAGAGTGTAAGGGGGTTTAGATTTTAGTGGGTCACTTTGCGATGGTGGGTGTGGCGGTTTAGGGGTTAATACACTAGTTTAGTATAACTGTTTCATCCAGCCAACCTCTCTTTATGCAACCTTTCGAGTGATCGCATTTTGTTTCAACTTGTAATACAAGAGGATATTACCGCTCAACGCCGCCCATAGAAAATATGAGAAGCGTAAATTACTGCAATTTTATGCAAACGAGAACTTTATCTCACCTACAGTACAATAAAATCATTCAACGCAGAATTATCAGATCTTCAGATTGTCCTGCAAAATGTGGGAAATAACATTATTATAAATAGCCAAGAGGTCCTCAGACAATTAAATATCCTAAGAAACGTTTGGGCAGTTGATCAAGTAAACTATATTTAAGCCCACTCCAGATTTCCAACTGTATCGAAGAGAGTCTTGAGCAAATATTTTCTGTATAAGCCCTCTGGGTTGCCAGCTGGTCAGATTGATCCCTTTCCACCAAACAGTATATCTGCTTATTAAGGGTATAGATGACGACCGCTGACGATTGTCACTTCCCTCTCTACTTCGCAAAGGTTCTTCATGAACCACCCTTCACTAATAGCATTATGGTCCCAACTTAGTTTGCATAGCATAAGCTTCCATTCTCTCACTATGGAAGGCTCATTGACATACCCTTCATGCTGCTCACATAAGCAGTAGGAGCTCCTGCGATCTGGACCACTTCCAATCTGAGGGTCAATCAAGCTTAGCTCACACCTCTCTATCTGCTGTAGATCCTTTAAGGAATCTTTGAGGCAAGTATATGACTCTGTGGAGGTGAGACATGCTGTACATTATCATTAAATGGATCGTTTCTACAAGAAATCGAATCAGTGTCCACATCAACCACAGTTAGTGCAGGAGCAAACAAGAATTATATTTCCCACCAGAGGTCTTAAAAACGATTCCTCTAAGATCAGTCATATGTCTGCTAGTATCAAATCCACTGCTGCAGTAATTTTAGGCAACAGGCACTTGGTGTATTCAGCACAACTTGAACAATGATGATGAACAGCAGTTGTTAATATTAAAGGGACATAATACCCATATGGTTAATCACTTGAAAATTACATGAACATATCACCTAAACATCTATATGTAAAAAATGAAGATATTTTACCTCAAAATGTATTCAGCTGATTTGAACAGGCAATAGAATTTCAGAAGCTCTCATCCTATTGTCTGTTTTGAACAGCCAATAGGATTTCAGTAGCTCTCATCCTATTGGCTGATTTGAATTTCCAAAATCAATTTAGCCAATAGAAATGCAAGGGACGCCATCTTGAATCGCGTACCTTGCATTGAAGATTCAGTGTATGGCGGCGACCGTATGAAGAGGATGCTCCGCACCGGATGTCTTCAGGATGGACCCGCTCTGCGCCGCCGGGATGAAGATAGAAGATGCCGCCTGGATGAAGATAGAAGAGGCCGCCTAGATGAAGATGCCTGGATGAAGATAGAAGAGGCCACTTGGATGAAGACTTTTTGCCGCCTGGATGAGTGTTAGTATAGGTTTTTTATTTTGGGGTGTTTTTTTTATTTTTTTGTTTTTGGTAATTTGTCATTTTTTGTAATGGTAGTTTTTTTTGTAATGGTAGTTTTTTTTTTTTTAAGGAATGTAAAGTTTTTTTTCAGGTAAGGTTTTTGTTTGTTTTTAAGATAGTTTATTTTTTTAAAGGCAAAGTTAATCTGTTTTGGGGTAACTTTGAGAGTGTAAGGTGGTTTAGATTTTAGTGGGTCACTTTGCGATGGTGGATGTGGCGGTTTAGGGGTTAATAGTGTAGTGGGTTACTTTGCAATGGGGATGTGGCGTTTCAGGGATTAATACACTAGTTTAGTATAACTGTTTCCTCCAGCCAACCTCTATTTATTCAACCTTTCGAGCGATCGCATTTTCTTTCAACTTGTAATACAAGAGGATATTACCGCTCAACGCTGCCCATAGAAAATATGGGAAGCGTAAATTACTGCAATTTTACCCAAACGAAAACTTTATCTCACCTACAGTACAATAAAATCATTCAACGCAGAATTATCAGATCTTCAGATTGTCCTGCAAAATGTGGGAAATAACATTATTATAAATAGCCAAGAGGTCCTCAGACAATTAAATATCCTAAGAAACGTTTGGGCAGTTGATCAAGTAAACTATATTTCAGCCCACTCCAGATTTCCAACTGTATCAAAAAGAGAGTCTTGAGCAAATATTTTCTGTATAGGCCCTCTGGGTTGCCCGCTGGTCAGATTGATCCCTTTCCGTCAAACAGTATATCTGCTTATTAAGGGTATAGATGACCACAGCTGACGATTGTCCCTTCCCTCTCTGCTTCGCAAAGGTTCTTCATGAACCACACTTCACTAATAGAATTATGGTCCTAACTTACGGCTAGATTTAGAGTTTTGTCGGTAACGACCCGAAAAACTAACGCCCGCGTTTTTCTGGCCGCACCATAAAAATAACTCTGGTATTGAGAGTCCACATAAAGGCTGCGTTAGGCTCCAAAAAAGGAGCGTAGAGCATTTTTAACGCAGCTTCAACTCTCAATACCAGAGTTGCTTACGGACGCGGCCAGCCTCAAAAACGTGCTCGTGCACGATTCCCCCATAGGAAACAATGGGGCTGTTTGAGCTGAAAAAAAACCAAACACCTGCAAAAAAGCCGCGTTCAGCTCCTAACGCAGCCCCATTGTTTGCTATGCGGTAACCCTTCCTACATCTGCACTTAACACTCTAACATGTACCCCGAGTCTAAACACCCCTAACCTTACACTTATTAACCCCTAATCTGCCGCCCCCGCTATCGCTGACCCCTGCATATTATTATTAACCCCTAATCTTCCGCTCCGTAAACCGCCGCTACTTACATTATCCCTATGTACCCCTAATCTGGTTCCCTAACATCGCCGACCCCTATATTATATTTATTAACCCCTAATCTGCCCCCCTCAACGTCGCCTCCACCTGCCTACACTTATTAACCTCTAATCTGCCGAGCGGACCTGAGCGCTACTATAATAAAGTTATTAACCCCTAATCCGCCTCACTAACCCTATAATAAATAGTATTAACCCCTAATCTGCCCTCCCTAACATCGCCGACACCTAACTTCAATTATTAACCCCTAATCTGCCGACCGGAACTCACAGCTATTCTAATAAATGGATTAACCCCTAAAGCTAAGTCTAACACTAACACCCCCCTAACTTAAATATAATTTAAATCTAACGAAATAAATTAACTCTTATTAAATAAATTATTCCTATTTAAAGATAAATACTTACCTGTAAAATAAATCCTAATATAGCTACAATATAAATTATATTTATATTATAGCTATTTTAGGATTTATATTTATTTTACAGGTAACTTTGTATTTATTTTAACCAGGTACAATAGCTATTAAATAGTTAAGAACTATTTAATAGCTAAAATAGTTAAAATAATTACAAATTTACCTGTAAAAGAAATCCTAACCTAATTTACAATTAAAACTAACACTATACTATCAATAAATTAATTAAATAAACTACCTACAATTACCTACAATTAACCTAACACTACACTATCAATAAATTAATTAAATACAATTCCTACAAATAAATACAATTAAATAAACTTGCTAAAGTACAAAAAATAAAAAAGAACTAAGTTACAAAAAATAAAAAAATATCTACAAACATAAGAAAAATATTACAACAATTTTAAACTAATTACACCTACTCTAAGCCCCCTAATAAAACAACAAAGCCCCCCAAAATAAAAAATGCCCTACCCTATTCTAAATTACTAAAGTTAAAAGCTCTTTTACCTTACCAGCCCTGAACAGGGCCCTTTGCGGGGCATGCCCCAAGAAGTTCAGCTCTTTTGCCTGTAAAAAAAAAAACATGCAATACCCCCCCCAACATTACAACCCACCACCCACATACCCCTAATCTAACCCAAACCCCCCTTAAATAAACCTAACACTAAGCCCCTGAAGATCATCCTACCTTGTCTTCACCTCACCAGGTATCACCGATCCGTCCTGGCTCCAAAATCTTCATCCAACCCAAGCGGGGGTTGGCGATCCATCATCCGGTGCCTGAAGAGGTCCAGAAGAGGCTCCAAAGTCTTCATCCTATCCGGGAAGAAGAGGCGATCCGGACCGGCAACCATCTTGATCCAAGCGGCATCTTCTATCTTCATCCGATGACGACCGGCTCCATCCTGAAGACCTCCACCGCGGACCCATCTTCTTCCGGCGACGTCCAACTGCAGAATGACGGTTCCTTTAAGGGACGTCATCCAAGATGGCGTCCCTCGAATTCCGATTGGCTGATAGGATTCTATAAGCCAATCGGAATTAAGGTAGGAATATTCTGATTGGCTGATGGAATCAGCCAATCAGAATCAAGTTCAATCCGATTGGCTGATCCAATCAGCCAATCAGATTGAGCTCGCAATCTATTGGCTGTTCCGATCAGCCAATAGAATGCGAGCTCAATCTGATTGGCTGATTGGATCAGCCAATCGGATTGAACTTGATTCTGATTGGCTGATTCCATCAGCCAATCAGAATATTCCTACCTTAATTCCGATTGGCTGATAGAATCCTATCAGCCAATCGGAATTCGAGGGACGCCATCTTGGATGACGTCCCTTAAAGGAACCGTCATTCTGCAGTTGGACGTCGCCGGAAGAAGATGGGTCCGCGGTGGAGGTCTTCAGGATGGAGCCGGTCGTCATCGGATGAAGATAGAAGATGCCGCTTGGATCAAGATGGTTGCCGGTCCGGATCGCCTCTTCTTCCCGTATAGGATGAAGACTTTGGAGCCTCTTCTGGACCTCTTCAGGCACCGGATGATGGATCGCCAACCCCCGCTTGGGTTGGATGAAGATTTTGGAGCCAGGACGGATCGGTGATACCTGGTGAGGTGAAGACAAGGTAGGATGATCTTCAGGGGCTTAGTGTTAGGTTTATTTAAGGGGGGTTTGGGTTAGATTAGGGGTATGTGGGTGGTGGGTTGTAATGTTAGGGGGGGTATTGTATGTTTTTTTTTTACAGGCAAAAGAGCTGAACTTCTTGGGGCATGCCCCGCAAAGGGCCCTGTTCAGGGCTGGTAAGGTTAAAGAGCTTTTAACTTTAGTAATTTAGAATAGGGTAGGGCATTTTTTATTTTGGGGGGCTTTGTTGTTTTATTAGGGGGCTTAGAGTAGGTGTAATTAGTTTAAAATTGTTGTAATATTTTTCTTATGTTTGTAGATATTTTTTTATTTTTTGTAACTTAGTTCTTTTTTATTTTTTGTACTTTAGCAAGTTTATTTAATTGTATTTATTTGTAGGAATTGTATTTAATTAATTTATTGATAGTGTAGTGTTAGGTTAATTGTAGGTAATTGTAGGTAGTTTATTTAATTAATTTATTGATAGTATAGTGTTAGTTTTAATTGTAAATTAGGTTAGGATTTCTTTTACAGGTAAATTTGTAATTATTTTAACTATTTTAGCTATTAAATAGTTCTTAACTATTTAATAGCTATTGTACCTGGTTAAAATAAATACAAAGTTACCTGTAAAATAAATATAAATCCTAAAATAGCTATAATATAAATATAATTTATATTGTAGCTATATTAGGATTTATTTTACAGGTAAGTATTTAGCTTTAAATAGGAATAATTTATTTAATAAGAGTTAATTTATTTCGTTAGATTTAAATTATATTTAAGTTAGGGGGGTGTTAGTGTTAGGGTTAGACTTAGCTTTAGGGGTTAATCCCTTTATTAGAATAGCGGTGAGCTCCGGTCGGCAGATTAGGGGTTAATAATTGAAGTTAGGTGTCGGCGATGTTAGGGAGGGCAGATTAGGGGTTAATACTATTTATTATAGGGTTAGTGAGGCGGATTAGGGGTTAATAACTTTATTATAGTAGCGCTCAGGTCCGCTCGGCAGATTAGGGGTTAATAAGTGTAGGCAGGTGGAGGCGACGTTGTTGGGGGCAGATTAGGGGTTAATAAATATAATATAGGGGTCGGCGGTGTTAGGGGCAGCAGATTAGGGGTACATAAGGATAACGTAGGTGGCGGCGCTTTGCGGTCGGCAGATTAGGGGTTAATAAGTGTAGGTAGCTGGCGGCGACGTAGTGGGGGGCAGATTAGGGGTTAATAAATATAATACAGGGGTCGGCGGTGTTAGGGGCAGCAGATTAGGGGTACATAAGGATAACGTAGGTGGCGGTCGGCAGATTAGGGGTTAAAAAAAATGTAATCGAGTGGCGGCGATGTGGGGGGACCTCGGTTTAGGGGTACATAGGTAGTTTATGGGTGTTAGTGTACTTTAGAGCACAGTAGTTAAGAGCTTTATAAACCGGCGTTAGCCCAGAAAGCTCTTAACTACTGACTTTTTTCCTGCGGCTGGAGTTTTGTCGTTAGATGTCTAACGCTCACTTCAGAAACGACTCTAAATACCGGAGTTAGAAAGATCCCATTGAAAAGATAGGATACGCAATTGACGTAAGGGGATCTGCGGTATGGAAAAGTCGCGGATGAAAAGTGAGCGTTAGACCCTATTTTGAGTGACTCTAAATACCGGCGGTAGCCTAAAACCAGCGTTAGGAGCCTCTAACGCTGGTTTTCACGGCTACCGCCAAACTCCAAATCTAGGTCTAGGTTTGCATGGCATAAGCTTCCATTCTCTCACTATGGAAGGCTCATTGACATACCCTTCCTGCTGCTCACATAAGGTGGTGTGTCTAATAACATCAGCAGTAGGAGCTCCTGCGATCTAGACACTGAGTAGCAGTAACTACCAGAGTTCCACTCTGAGGTTCAATCAAGCTTAGCTCTCACCTCTCTATCTGCTGTAGATCCTTTAAGGAAGTCTTGGAGGTAAGTATATGACTCTGTGGAGGTGAGACATGCTGTACATTATAATTAAATGGATCATTTCTACAATAAATCGAATCAGTGTCCTTATCAACCACAGTTAGTGCAGGAGCAAACAAGAATTATATTTCCCACCGGAGGTCTTAAAACGATTCCTCTAAGATCAGTCATATGTCTGCTAGTATCAAATCCACTGCTGCAGTAATTTTAGGCAACAGGCACATGGTGTATTTAGCGCAACTTGAACAATGATGATGAACAGCAGTTGTTAATATTTAAGGGACATAATACCCATATGGTTAATCATTTGAAAATGACATGAACATATCACCTAAACATCTATATGTTAAAAAGGAAGATATTTTACCTCAAAATGTATTCAGCTGATTTGAACAGGCAATAGAATTTCAGAAGCTCTCATCCTATTTTCTGTTTTGAACAGCCAATAGGATTTCAGTAGCTCTCATCCTATTGGCTGATTTGAATTTCCAAAATCAAATTAGCCCATAAAAATGCAAGGGACGCCATCTTGAATCGCATACCTTGCATTGAAGATTTAGTGTATGGCGGCGACCGTATGAAGAGGATGCTCCGCACCGGATGTCTTCAGGATGGACCCGCTCCGCTCCGCCGGGATGAAGATAGAAGATGCCGCCTGGATGAAGATAGAAGAGGCCGCCTTGATGAAGACTTCTCGCCGCCTGGATGAGGACTTCGCCGCCTGGATGAAGATAGAAGAGGCCGCTTGGATGAAGACTTCTCGCCACCTGGATGAGTGTTAGTATAGGTTTTTTATTTTGGGGTGGGTTTTTTATTTTTTTGTTTTTGGTAATTTGTCGTTTTTTGTAATGGTAGTTTATTTTTATTTTTTTTAAGTAATGCCGCTCCCGACATCGCCGACACTAATAAAATTTATTAACCCCTATTCCGCCGCTCCCCGACATCACCGCCACTATAATTAAAGTTATTAACCCCTAAACCTCCGGCCTCCCACACCTCCCCAACTAAATAAACCTATTAACCCCTAAACCTCCGGCATCCCACATCTCCACCACTAAAAAAACCTATTAACCCCTAAACTGCTGGCCCCACATCGTAAAACACTAAATTAATTTATTAACCCCTAAACCTAACACCCCCTAACTTTAAATTAAAATTACAATATAACTATATTTAAATAAATAAAACTTACATGTGAAATAAAATTAAATCTTACATTAAACTATAAGTTAACCTAAACTTACTATTCTAATAAAATAAAAAATAATACCAATTAAAATATCTAAGTTACAAATTTAAAAAAAACTAACACTACGAAAAAAAATAAAAAATCTAAAATTGCAAAAAATAATAAACACTAAATTACGAAAAATAAAAAACACTAAGCTTACAAAAAATAATAAACGAAATAATAAAAAATAAAAACAATTACACCTAATCTAATAGCCCTATAAAAATAAAAATGCCCCCTAGCCTACAATAAACTACCAATAGCCCTTAAAAGTGGCTTTTGTAGGGCATTGCCCTAAGTTAAACAGCTCTTTTTCTTTTACCCGTAAAAAAAATACAAGGTCCCCTAACAGTAAAACCCACCACCCAACCAACCACCAAAAAAAATAATAATAAATAACTCTAAAAAACCCTAAGCTACCCTTTGCCCCTGAATGGGCATTTGTATGGGCATTGCCCTTAAAAGGGCATTTAGCTCTTTTTCAAAAGCTTAAACCCTAATCTAAAAAAAAAAACACCCCCAAAAATAAAAAAAATAACTAGCACTAACCCCATAATATCTACTCACGGGTTGTTGAAGTTCAGACATCCAGGCGGCGAGAAGTCTTCACCCAGGCGGCGACATCTTTATCCATCGCAGGGGCATCTTCTAGCTTCATCCCAGCGGAGCGGCGAAGGCGTCCTCTTCATAGGTTCCCTGCCATTTCAAAATGGCATACCTTGCATTCCTATTGGCTGATTTGATTCTTCAAATTCAAATCGGTGAATAGAATGAGAGCTTCTAAAATCCTATTGGCTTGTCAAAACAGCCAATAGGATGAGAGCTACTGAAATCCTATTGGCTGTTCAAATCAGCCTCAATATCCTACCCCCTCAATATCCCTCACCCTCTCCCTTAGGTAGTATTTGGGACTCCCAGACTTGTGATCGGTCACGTGCGCGCGTGCCCCCCACCTCGCGTGCGTGCTCCCGCCCCCTTCCCGGAACAACAACCAAAACTAGTCCAGTGATGGTCCGACCACCCACCTCTCTGCAGTTGCTCCCACCCACCAACGATCAGCACCTTTGCTGTGCGATGCAGAGAGGGCCACAGAGTGCCCCTCGCGTGCGCGCTCCAGTCCCCCTTCCCGGAACAACAACCGGAACAAGTGCTGCTATGGGCCGCCCACCCGCCTCCCTGCAGCTGCTCCCACCCACCAACGATTGGGGCACTCGTGGGGTATGCAGAAATAGTGCAATCTCGCTATTTTGATCGAGATCGCAGCAGAGAGAAGCCCAGGACTGCAACGACGTACAGGGTATGTTGCTGGTCCTTAAGGGTATAACGACCAGTGTCATAGTGGGTACGACACTGGTCCTTAAGGGGTTAACGTTAGGGGTGTGTTTTATTTTTTGGGGTTAATAGTTTAACTTAGTGTTTTGCAATGTGGGGGGCCAGCGGTTTAGGGGTTAAAGTGGAGGAGATGTGGGAGGCTGGAGGTTTAGGGGTTAATAGGTTTATTTAGTTGTGGAGATGTCGGAGGCCAGCGGTTTAGGGGTTAATACCGTTATAATAGTGTTGGCGATGTCGGGGAGTGGCGGAATAGGAGTTAATAACTTTTTTATAGTGTTGGCGATATTGGGGAGTGAGGAATAGGGGTTAATAACTTTATTATAGTGGCGGTTATGTCGGGGGGCAGAGGAATAGGGGTTAATAACTTTTATTAGTGTTGGCGATGTCGGGAGCGGCGGATTAGGAGTTAATAACTTTATTTAGGTGTTGGCGATGTCGGGAGCAGCAGATTAGGGGTGTTTAGACTTGAGATTTATGTTAGGGTGTTTTGTATGGGTGGGTGCCCATAGACATCAATGGGGTTGTGTTACAGAGATTTTTCATTCCATGATCGCAGGTGTTAGGTTTTTTTCTAACACTCTCCTCATTGATGTCTATGGGGCAAAGCGTGCACGAGCACGTCAAAGCAGCCCTTGGATTTTGTGCGGTATGCAGCTTATCGCCACCATATCCCACGCAAAAGGAGGCTTTTCAGTAACTCGTAATGGCAGCGCTATGGAGGGTGAAATAACGCAACTTTTTTTGGAGTTAGTTCCGCACACTGTTTAGCACAAAACTCGTAATCTAGGTGACAGTTATTAACATATTAAAACTAAACTACATTAAGAAAATTTCATTTTTTTTTTTAAATGCAACTAAATTGTCCTTGGATTCATAATACATACATAAAGAAAAATGAGCACCAGATGGGTTACCACTAAATGTTACAAAAAAATTACGTTCAGCGTTATAGGGTTAATATAATAATGTTGGTTGGGCAAAGCTGGGAAATGGGTAGTAAAGGCGTTGTCTATCTTTTTAAGCAATCACAATTTTGGTCCCTTTATCTGCCATAACCTAATAATCGAACCACCCCCTAACCTATTAACTCCTAAATTGCTAATACCCCACCGCAAGAAACCCCCTAACATATTAACATATAAACCCCCAATACCCACTGCATGAAACCCAATAACCTATTAACCCCAGAATCACCAATTCCCCACCGCAAGAAACCCCCTAAACCACCAATACCCCCATCTCAAAGTACCTCTACATTACTTATCCCCTAACAACTAACCCCCCTTAAGACCCCTAACCTAATACTCCCTAAATTACACAAAATAAAAACACATATTTCAAAAGAAAAAGCACTACCAATAATAAAAACAAACAAACAAACACACAAACAAACAGTAAGGCCTATCCTAAAACATAATGTCCCTTTGAAAAAAAGCCCACCACAAAATAAAAAACCCTATGCTAATGATAAAACCAACTCTAAAAATTGCCTTGAAAAGGTAATTTTCTAAGGCATTGTCCTAAAGTGATTTAGCTCTTTTATTGGCAAAAAAAAAATCGCTTTTCTAAAACCAAATTAACCCTCCCACCCCCTGAAATAAAAAGCCTATCCTAAAGAACCTAAACTAAAAATTGCCCTGATAAGGGCATTTGGTAGGGCATTGCTCTAAAGTGATTATAGCTCTTTTGACAAGAAAGAAAAAAAAACACTCTATTCTGCTCTTTCCCACACTCTCTAGCATGTTTTCAGATCCTCTCTAAAAGCCCTATTTTTCCTAAGGTCCTGAAATGTCCTCAGTGATCACAATCCATTTTCAAGTGATTTTTCAACACCCTTTTGTGGGCATTCTTCAAGTTTGACACCTCTAGGGTATTTGGACATCTTTACAACTACAGGGAGTGCAGAATTATTAGGCAAGTGAGTATTTTGACCACATCATCCTCTTTATGCATGTTGTCTTACTCCAAGCTGTATAGGCTCGAAAGCCTACTACCAATTAAGCATATTAGGTGATGTGCATCTCTGTAATGAGAAGGGGTGTGGTCTAATGACATCAACACCCTATATCAGGTGTGCATAATTATTAGGCAACTTCCTTTCCTTTGGCAAAATGGGTCAAAAGAAGGACTTGACAGGCTCAGAAAAGTCAAAAATAGTGAGATATCTTGCAGAGGGATGCAGCACTCTTAAAATTGCAAAGCTTCTGAAGCGTGATCATCGAACAATCAAGCGTTTCATTCAAAATAGTCAACAGGGTCGCAAGAAGCGTGTGGAAAAACCAAGGCGCAAAATAACTGCCCATGAACTGAGAAAAGTCAAGCGTGCAGCTGCCAAGATGCCACTTGCCACCAGTTTGGCCATATTTCAGAGCTGCAACATCACTGGAGTGCCCAAAAGCACAAGGTGTGCAATACTCAGAGACATGGCCAAGGTAAGAAAGGCTGAAAGACGACCACCACTGAACAAGACACACAAGCTGAAACGTCAAGACTGGGCCAAGAAATATCTCAAGACTGATTTTTCTAAGGTTTTATGGACTGATGAAATGAGAGTGAGTCTTGATGGGCCAGATGGATGGGCCCGTGGCTGGATTGGTAAAGGGCAGAGAGCTCCAGTCCGACTCAGACGCCAGCAAGGTGGAGGTGGAGTACTGGTTTGGGCTGGTATCATCAAAGATGAGCTTGTGGGGCCTTTTTGGGTTGAGGATGGAGTCAAGCTCAACTCCCAGTCCTACTGCCAGTTTCTGGAAGACACCTTCTTCAAGCAGTGGTACAGGAAGAAGTCTGCATCCTTCAAGAAAAACATGATTTTCATGCAGGACAATGCTCCATCACACGCGTCCAAGTACTCCACAGCGTGGCTGGCAAGAAAGGGTATAAAAGAAGAAAATCTAATGACATGGCCTCCTTGTTCACCTGATCTGAACCCCATTGAGAACCTGTGGTCCATCATCAAATGTGAGATTTACAAGGAGGGAAAACAGTACACCTCTCTGAACAGTGTCTGGGAGGCTGTGGTTGCTGCTGCACGCAATGTTGATGGTGAACAGATCAAAACACTGACAGAATCCATGGATGGCAGGCTTTTGAGTGTCCTTGCAAAGAAAGGTGGCTATATTGGTCACTGGTTTGTTTTTGTTTTGTTTTTGAATGTCAGAAATGTATATTTGTGAATGTTGAGATGTTATATTGGTTTCACTGGTAAAAATAAATAATTGAAATGGGTATATATTTGTTTTTTGTTAAGTTGCCTAATAATTATGCACAGTAATAGTCACCTGCACACACAGATATCCCCCTAAAATAGCTATAACTAAAAACAAACTAAAAACTACTTCCAAAACTATTCAGCTTTGATATTAATGAGTTTTTTGGGTTCATTGAGAACATGGTTGTTGTTCAATAATAAAATTGATCCTCAAAAATACAACTTGCCTAATAATTCTGCACTCCCTGTATTTCACGGCTATTTAAAAACAGTCTATTATCTTGCATATGGGCAAAATTCTCTTAAAGGGCCACTAAACCCAAAATCTTTCTTTCATGATTCAGATAGAGAATAGAAATTTAAACAACATTACAATTTACTTCCATAATTTATTTTGCTTCATTTTTTATATATCCTTATTTGAAGAAAAAGCAATGCACATGGTGAGCCAATCACATGATGCTTCTATGTGCAGCAACCAATCAGCAGCTAGTGAGCATATCTAGATATGCTTTTCATCAAAGAATATCAAGAGAATAAAACAAATTAGATAATATAAGTAAATTAGAAAGATGTTTAAAATTGCATTCTCTTTCGAAATCATAAAAGAAAAAATGTGGGTGGCATGTCCCTTTAAATTACCACAGGAAACATTGTAGAGGCCTATTAACATACATGGTATTGATTCATTAAACCTTTATTCATGCCTATTTCTTGAGTATTTGATATCTTGTACAGCTAAGGGGATCTACATGAAAAATGACTATTGAAGTGTTCTCATCATGCAAGATACATATGTAATTCATTCATATGTTTAATAAGTGTTGAGGATGGATTTGGATTACATAATGTTACATATGTGAATGAGTATTTCCCTTGTAAAGTGAACAAAGGGGTTACTTGACTAGACCTGTACTGTAACTTTAAGTGAATGGGCTAAAGTTCTAGGTGACATCCAAATTTGATTTCAAGAACAGGTACTTACCACATGTAGAAGCCTTTTCAGACTCGTAACTAGAAACCACAGGGCCCAGGTGCAAAAATCTAAGATGGGCCCCCCCACCCCCCAAAAAATATTTTTTTTTACATTTAACACAGAAAAAAAATGTGAATCAGATTATATGTCTGCAAAAGGAGATAGCCTGTGCCCACAGTCCGTGAGATGGTCTGACCCCCTATTACTGTGTATAGTGACACTGTTTAACCCACCAGTACTGTATATAGTGAGTTAGTGACACAGTCTGTAATCTGCCGGTGAGATGGCTGGCCTGACCCTACCCGCCCCAGCACTTTATAAAGTGACCATAGTAGTCTATGACATAGTTCAGACCCCACGTACTGTATATAGTGGTACTGTATAGACTGACACTGTTTACCCCACCCCCCCATGCTGTAGTAACAAGGTTTGTAATTTGCTGGTTCCACAAACATACACACACACATACTTGCATAAATACACACACAGTCACATACATACATACATACACACATACACGCACATAAACACCAATGGGTAAAACAGAAACACTAACCCCTGTAGTCAGAGACACTAGTGAAGCATCATGTCGCACTCCCATGCAGTGGCAGGTCAACGTTTTTTATTGTAAATTTTTTTATTTTTTTTAAGCTGGTCGCAATTGCGACCTCTGCACCCCCTGTAGTTTCGCCCCTGAGCCTCAGGAGCTTTTTTGTTGCAAAGGCATTTGCAGCTGTGGGCATTTAACAAAGGAATCACATTTGTTTTGTGATCACCCTAAAAACTTGATGACCAGTTCGGATTGGAAAGCCAAAAGTCATTTCCAGAGCAAATCTCCAATCGATTGGGGTCAACCCCTTAGTGTTTAACCCATTTGTGGGGGTTAAACACAGCTATGTGCAAGCAATAATGGAATAATAAAATGCTTTAACACGTTAGCTAGTGGCTGATTGGTGGCTGCACATACATTTCTCTTTTTATTGGCTCACTAGATGTGTTTAGGTAGCTCTGAGTAGTGCACTGCTGCTTTTTCAGCATAGGACACCAAGAGAATGAATCACATTTGATAATAGAAGTACGTTGGAAAGTTGAAAATGTTATGCTGTGTCTGAATCATGAAAGAAAAAGTTTGGGTTTTATGTACCTTTAACTATTCAGCACTGTGGTAGCGTAATTTATTTATTTACCTATTGGTTTAGTCCTTTTTATTTCAGAATAGTTTGTGTTAAAAAGCAACATAAAATTGTGATAATGAAAGCATGAAATTGGAGTATCTCATATGAAAGCTTTTATAATAACAATGCATAAATTAAAAGAAAATGAAAGAAGTAGAAAGAACACACAAGATCATAGAACAGGCAGTATAAACAAAATATATAAACAAGAGCAAATATAGAATTAAAGTATAAACACATGAAAAAGCCTAGGAAAGGCTGTGTTTGTAGAATAGAGATGAAGATTATCATGCATAGATAGTTCATACGTAAGACTATGCTTAAGGGAAAAGTTTAAAAGTTTAAGAGTCCAGGCTTATTAAAAAAAAATCTTTACAAAACATCCATATCAATGAAAGTCAGTCAACCAATGCATTTGTGTACAACAAATAAAGTTATTCAGGGAGTACAATTAGATACTTACTAGCCCCTACCCCATTTTCATTATAGATCCCACCACTGCAAACAACTGTGATATCTCTTCCACCACAATTAACCTTACTCAATTACATCAATTAACTCTATTTGACCTGGCCCTACAACTAGCCACAGTTCAACCTGGCGACTGCTCCCCACTGCACAAAAAGCACCTGTTACTTACCCTCACTGCAGTTAACCCTGCCAACAGATGTAATTAAACCTATCTGGCTCTTCACCCACTGCTTTTAACTGTCAAATCTTGATGCCCAAACACAATCAATCCTTTCTAACTCAACTAATATACCTCACCCCACCACTACTATCAATGACCACCACCACAATAGACTAATCATGAGCACACCCCAGTGCATTAACATTAACCCTGTCTGCAGTTATAACTAGTAATTTATCAGTTTATGAGTTAATCTAGTTCTAACAATTTGCTCCCCTTCACAATTATGTCCAAAAACAACCTTCTCTTACACAAGGCTCATACTCCCCATACTTCCCTCACCTAAATACCCTCAACACATAGGGATTACCTACACTGTCAAGAGTCACCTCTACACTCAAGGATTTCTACCACAACCATCCCACTGCAATACTGTCTTTAGCACTCATGGAATCAGCCCACAGTAATACCCTCTAACACCACAGGGCATACCCTAAAACCTAAGGTTTAACCGCAACTAAAGACTCCCTCAGACTGCTAAATCACCCTTTTTTTTTTTTTAATAAAACCCAAAAATATATTTCTATTTCAGTTTTGTGGGTCTTCTACAGGATTCCGTCTTTTCAAATTTATGTGCAGTGATTAAAAATCAGGGTTATTCCACCAAACAATAATAATGGACCCTTGCTAAGTTATAACATTAGTATTGTGTTGTTTTAAGAGTAATATGAACTTGTTTTCTTTGCATTATTTGTGGTCTGAAAACCCTGCATCTTTTTTTGTTATATTGACCAGTTGTCATTTTCTACAAATAAATGCTCTAAATGACAATATTTTTTATTTGGAATTTGGGAGAAGTGTTGTCAGTAGTATAGAAAAAAACATGTTAACTTTACTCAAGCACATACCTATAAATAGTAAATCCAGAGAAGCTTATCATTTTGCAATGGTCTCTATTTTTTCCAGAGCTGTATGTAGCATTTATTAGGCAGATTATGGACCAGATAAAAGGGTAGAGGGCCCTGACAAGAGTTGCCAACTGTTGTAGATCACTTGTATTGAAATAGTAAACATTAAGCTTTAATTTTGTTTAACACAACTTTTTACAATTTTTTGTAAAAACTACTACTGGTACAAATAACAGTGGGATCTCCACATCTGAAATAAATTTGAGAAGAGCTAGACTGTCACATTCAACAATCTTCTCAAAATGATTATAGTTAAGTATCAACATTCCATCCAAAATAAACATCTAAAAGCTGAAAAGAAACATTTACCCGTCGCCTGTTTATATCTGGGGCACAGCTGTGCTGGCATCACTGCAGACACCCTAGAGCCTCAAAGGAGAAGTGCTGTCAATGTGCTTTTGTAGATTTATTCATACCTTCTTTGCTACTGAACCATGCACAGCAGCATGAGAGGATTTTATATGATTTCAATGTGTGTTTCATCAGATGAATATTCTAAAAATTGCTAGCTCTTCCTTTTTTTTTTCTAAACGTTTTTGAGTAAACATATTTCAATAAATGGACATAACAGGACTTCAACAACCATTATTGACCTGCTACTTGTTTGGCAAGAGATGCAACTATCCACCACCATACGCTTTCTTTTCTTTGGAAGCTGAGAAGACACATATAATTAAGATTAATTTATATTGCCTATATTTACTATAAGTGGAACAAACTTTCCAGTCACACCATGTTCTCAAGTTCCTATTCTATTTTATATATAATTTCACTAAGGCCTCGATTTATTAAGCCTTCTCCTGCACTACGACTGCAGGTTCTCTCAAGAGAACCTGCAGTCTATATTTATCAGACCGCTGCTTCCTACGCTCTTCTCCACCTCTTAGGTGGAGAATTTCAATCTCCCCGGTCTCCTCCGACCGAGGAGATTGAGAGCTCCTCGTGATTGGCTGTGAGTAGGCAGGGGATGGCATTGCACACAAGCGCAAAATAGCACTCATGTGCAATGTTAAATTCCATCAGAGGCGAGCTGCGGTGGACAGGGGTGCAAATGTAGCTTACATATATGGCTTGAATCTTTTACTTCCATGAAGGTGTCTGAAAATCCATGAGAAAATCTTGAATACACTATTTTCTTATAGGGTTTTGTGCATTTATCATTTAACTAGATTTTGCTTTTAAAATTTAAATGGTTCTTTTAATTCAGTTAGGGACTCTTCTGATTAATCGGAATAGGTTTGAAATTTTGCATTTTCTGTTTTTACCATACCAAAAGGCTAGGACAAGTAAAAATATACATAAAACAGAACGAAATTGCAGAACCCTAAATGTCTTACTGCACTACTCTAATAAACTTATAATTAATGGCAGAAATGAAGTTAAAGGGACAGTCTACACCAGAATATTTATTGTTTTAAAAAGATACTTAATCCCTTTATTACCCATTCCCTAGTTTTGCATAACCAACACGGTTATATTAATATACTTTTTACCTCTGTGATTATCTTGTATCTAAGCCTCTGCAAACTGCCCCCTTATTTCAGTTCTTTTGACAGACTTCCATTTTAGCCATATTCATTTTACTTTTACAGCATATTTATTCATATGTATTTTGCCTCTTAAGGATTTACAGACATAAATATTGTCTTTTGCCCTATATCCTTAAACCATGTATTTATCCATAATCTTTAAATTATGTACTAATATTTAGACAAAGATCATTCTGACAGAAAATATGCTTAAATTTATGGATATATTCTAGTTGTAATGATGTAATAATATAACAGATTAGGAGGTGAGGAATGGGGAAATGTCTAATTCAGAATTCAGGCCCGATGGGAAGAGGGTTTGCATGTTGTATATTAATTCTGGTTCTTTCTTCAAGAGTTTTGATTCAAAATTCCCACCTCTCCAATCGGGTCTGACCATCTGAATTCCCCAAAAAGTGTTTCTTCACTATTCTGCAACATGCCTGGGCGTGCAACATAGTAGCGGCTCTGAGTCCAGTATTTCTTCTAAGAAAGTGACATCATTGGAGTCACATTGGCCCTAAGGGAGTCGCCACAAAGTATATGGACTACAGGAGAAGAACGCTGCCAGTCTGTATCTGAAAATAAGCGTGTCTGAGGCTACCGGTAAGATTGAATCCTCTCACCCTTACAAACAGCAAGTATTGTCCATTGGTAGAACTAATTTCTAAGGCAATATAGACTCTCAAGGTAAAACTTTGATCCGTGCTAACAAGCAATAGCTATCATAGTGATTGTTACACCTCAAATGTGACTATGCTGTAATAGGATGTATATCCTTAGTAAACATAAGAAGTCTATACGGACATTCTAAGATCATAAGGTGGAATCTGAATCGGTTTTTATTGTATTCTTGTGGGGGGGGTTGTTGCTATTTCTTATGTGATTTTATTTAAAAAGAAAAGTCAACTCTGACTTATATTATTATATATTTACACTTCTAGTATGAAATTAGATTTTAATTTCGAGGGAGATGTCCCTGTTTACTATTTATGCTGTATATATTGTTTGATAAATTGTCACACCATTAAATATATTTTGTTTTATCTATAATAGGGTTTTATTTTATTATCCTCCAGGATCCCTTAGCTTTGATTAGCGCTCCTTTACTACTGTTTGTATATGTATCTATATGAAACACATGACACCCTCTGGTGATCAACAACTGTCAAAATGCAACTGTTGAAACCATAGAAATGCCATCCTAATGATTGAGTTATTTTGTGTATATGATTCTTTGGGCTAGATTGATACATTTTCCATTGCCTTGTTTGTTACATGTTTTTAAACTTTGACAATAAGCAAGTATTTTTTAGTACTTGAAGTGCTTGTTGAAGTGCTTGCCATTTTTGGAAGCTATATTCATGGAAGCTTGTTCGGCTGCCAAGGGGTTTTGTTCTTCAGGTGAGACCATGTTCAAAAGTAATTGAACATAACTTTTTCTGCTTAACTTAATTTCTACAGTGTCCTTTACTTCCTGTTGAGGCCTCCTCCTTGAGGGGCTGGGACAGAAAGTAAAGTTATAGGGGTACATTTATCAAGCAGCGTATGGTGCTTATTCGTGCGAGCCTTCTGGTTGCCGGAAACAGGATTGGCCGTGAATGTGCAGTGGGCGGCATTGCACAAGCATTTCTTGTGAATTGCTTGTGCAATGATAAATGCAGAAAGCATGTGCTGTCAACATTTAGCGATGTTGGGCGGACGTGATTTGATAAAGAGAATCATGTCCGCCCAACATTTGATAAATCAGCGCCATAGTGTTTCTTTTGAAGGGTTGCTAGGAGACACCATAAAATAGCTCCAGTCAGTTTATTGCCCATGATCAATCATGTGACCTAAAACTTAAGCTTTGTAACTACTTCCTTGTTTAACTGTGGGCAAGAGCTAGACTAAGAATTTGTAAGTGCTTATTTAGCGCTATAGCGAAAGTGCTAAATATCGCTCCACTCGTAATCTGGCCTAAAATGTGTATCTTGGATTACAAAATAAAATTAAAGTTTCATGATTCAAATAGAGCATGCAATTGTTAACAACTATCCAATATATTCCTAATACCAAATCTGCTTCATTCTTTTGGAATCCTTTGTTGAAAATCATATCCAGGTAGGCATAGCTGTTATTTTATATTTAACTTTTTAATGGTGGTATTTCATATAACCCCCACCCCCCTGCTGAAGTACAGTGCAAGGTTCTTTATCATTCTGGTCCCTTACCAGATGTGTGCTTTATTTTCTGTCATTCCCTTATTATGAACAAATAATCAACCAAAACTGACTACAGACAGAAGATACAGTATCTCACAAAAGTGAGTACACCTCTAACATTTTTGTAAATATTTTATTATATCTTTTTATGTGACAACACTGAAGAAATAAAAGTTTGCTACAATGTAAAGCAGTAAGTGTACAGACTGTATAACAGTGTAAATTTGCTGTCCCCTCAAAATAACTCAACACACAGTCATTAATGTCTAAACCATTGGCAACAAAAGTGAGTACACCCCTAAGCGGAAATGTCCAAATTGGGCCCAATTAGCCATTTTCCCTCCCTGGTGTCATGTGACTTGTTAGTGTTACAAGGTCTCAGGTGTGAATTGGGAGCAGGTGTGTTACATTTGGTGTTATCACTCTCACACAGGGGTGGGAGGTCAGCCTGTCAGTGCTCAGACCATACGCCTCACACTGCATCAAATTAGTCTGCATGGCTGTTGTCCCAGAAGGAAGCCTCTTCTAAAGTTGATGCACAAGATAGCCCGCAAACAGTTTGCTGAAGACAAGCAGACTAAGGACATGGATTACTGGAACCATGTCCTGTGGTCCGATGAGACAAAGATAAACTTATTTGGTTCAGATGGTGTCAAGCATGTGTGGCGGCAACCAGGTGAGGAGTACAAAGACAAGTGTGTCTGGCCTACAGTCAAACATGGTGGTGGGAGTGTCATGGTCTGGGCCTGCATGAGTGCTGCCGGCACTGGGGAGCTACAGTTCATTGAGGGAACCATGAATGCCAAAATGTACTGTGACATACTGAAGCAGAGCATGATCCCCTCCCTTTAGAGACTGGGCTGCAGGGCAGTATTCCAACATAATGACCCCAAACACACCTCTAAAACAACCACTGCCTTGCTAAAGAAGCTGAGCGTAAAGGTGATGGACTGGCCAAGCATGTCTCCAGACCTAAACACTATTGAGCATCTGTGGGGCATCCTCAAATGGAAGGTGGGGGAGCGGAAGGTCTCTAACATCCACCATCTCCATGATGTCATCATGGAGGAGTGGAAGAGGACTCCAGTGGTAACATGTAAAGCTCTGGTGAACTCCATGCCCATGAGGGTTAAGGCAGTGCTGGAAAATAATGGTGGCCACACAAAATATTTACACTTTGGGCCCACTTTGTACATTTCCACTTAGGGGTGTACTCACTTTTGTTGCCAACGGTTTAGACATTAATGGCTGTGTGTTGAGTTATTTTGAGGGAACAGAAAATTTACACTGTTATAAAGGCTGTACACTCACTGCTTTACATTGTAGCAAAGTGTAATTTCTTCAGTGTTGTCACATGAAAAGATAAAATAAAATATTTACAAAAATGTGAGGGGTGTACTCACTTTCTGAGATACTGTATGTAGCACTAATCCACTCCCCAAGATTTCACAACAGAACTCATCTATCATATTGACTGTCCTATGTTTTGTAATTTTCATAAAGACAGCAACATACAGTGCCTTCTGTGGAGTGACACAGACCTAGACTGATACGACACCTTCCACTGAAATTGGCACCCTTGGTAAATATGAGCAAAGAAGGCTGTAAAAAATTGTCTTTATTGTGTAACCCTTTTTATCATTTGTTCAAAAAATACACAAAAATATTTTGCTCTCATAAAGATCAAACAATTGCAAATAGAACACAGGATTATAAAAAAAAAAATAATTTTTTTTTGTTAAATACTCGATTAACCCCTTAATGACCAAGGACGTACGCCACACGTCCTCAAAAAAAATACAGTTAATGACCGAGGACGTGTGGCGTACGTCCTTGGTCTGGAAAGCAGCTGGAAGCGATCCTGCTCGCTTCCAGCTGCTTTCCGGTTATTGCAGTGATGCCTCGATATGGAGGCATCCTGCAATAACCCCCCTTGGCCATCCGATGCAGAGAGAGCCACTCTGTGGCCCTCTCTGCACCGGACATCGGTGGCCGGTATCGTTGGTGGGTGGGAGCAAGTCTGGGAGGCGGGTGGGCGGCCATCGATGTGATCGATGAAGAGAAGGGGGGCGGGATCGGGGGCGGAAGCATCGGGAGCGCGCACGGGAGCGCGCGCGTGCACGGGGGGCGGCGGGGGGGGCGCGTGCACGGGGCGGGAGCGGGAGGGAACCGCTACACTACGGAAAAGTTGTGTGTGAAAAGTTAAAATAAAAAATGTTAAAATGTTACAAATAAACAGCTAAGGGATCTCGAAGGGGTGGGGGGATGGTTTTGGGGGGGGGGAAGCTACACTACAGAAAAGGGATTTTTTTTTTAAAAAAAAGGCACATTTGTTACTAAACTGGGTACTGGCAGACAGCTGCCAGTACCCAAGATGGCGCCCATTAAGGCAGAGGGGGAGGGTTAGGGAGCTGTTTGGTGGGGGATCAGTGAGGTTGGGGACTAAGGGGGGATCCTACACAGCAGCATATGTAAATATGCCAAAAAAAACAAAAAAAAAAGCCCAAGTATAGCTTTTATTTTAGTACTGGCAGAGTTTCTGCCAGTACTTAAGATGGTGGGGACAATTGTGGGGTGGGGGAGGGAAGAGAGCTGTTTGGGAGGGATCAGGGGGTCTCATGTTTCAGGTGGGAGGCTGAGCTCTACACTAAAGCTAAAATTAACCCTGCAAGCTACATAATTAACCCCTTCACTGCTAGCCATAATACACGTGTGAAATGCAACGCCAAAGCCATATATGTCTGCTATTTCTGAACAAAGGGGATCCCAGAGAAGCATTTACAACCATTTGTGCCATAATTGCACAAGCTGTTTGTAAATGATTTCAGTGAGAAACCTAAAATTGTGAAAAATTTTACGTTTTTTTTAATTTGATCGCAATTGGCGGTGAAATGGTGGCATGAAATATACCAAAATTGGCCTAGATCAATACTTGGGGTTGTCTACTACACTACACTAAAGCTAAAAGTATCCCTAAAAGCTCCCTACATGCTCCATAATTAACCCCTTCACTGCTGGGCATGATACACGTGTAGTGCGCAGTGGCATTTAGCAGCCTTCTAATTACTAAAAAGCAACGCCAAAGCCATATATGTCTGCTATTTCTGAACAAAGGGGATCCCAGAGAAGCATTTACAACCATTTAAGCCATAATTGCACAAGCTGTTTATAAATAATTTCAGTGAGAAACCAAAAGTTTGTGAAAAAATTAGTAAAAAAGTGAACGATTTTTTGTATTTAATCGCATATGGCGGTGAAATGGTGGCATGAAATATACCAAAATGGGCCTAGATTAATACTTTGGGATGTCTACTAAAAAAAAATATAAACATGTCAATGGATATTCAGAGATTCCTGAAAGATATTAGTGTTCTAATGTACCTAGCGCTAATTTTGAAAAATAATGGTTTGGAAATAGCAAAGTGCTACTTGTATTTATGGCCCTATAACTTACAAAAAAAGCAAAGAACATGTAAACATTGGGTATTTCTAAACTCAGGACAAAATGTAGAAACTATTTAGCATGGGTGTTTTTTGGTGGTTGTAGATGTGTAACAGATTTTGGGGGTCAAAGTTAGAAAAAGTGTGTTTTTTTCAATTTTTTCCTCATATTTTATAATTTTTTTTATAGTAAATTATAAGATATGATGAAAATAATGGTATCTTTAGAAAGTCCATTTAATGGCGAGAAAAAGGGTATATAATATGTGTGGGTACAGTAAATGAGTAAGAGTAAAATTACAGCTAAACACAAACACTGCAGAAATGTAAAAATAGCCTTGGTCCCAAACGGACAGAAAATGGAAAAGTGCTGTGGTCATTAAGGGGTTAAAAGACGACTCTGATTATAAGATGACCCCCCCCCCCAACTATGGATATTATATATATATATATATATATAAAAAAAAACCTGATTATAAGATTACCTGACCCCCCCCCCCCCCAAAAAAAAAAGAACACAAATTTTTTGCCATAAATATTGTTTTATCAGTGCAACATCAGTGCAACATCAGTGCAACAACTAACAAACAGATTATCTGTAAAATCTCATAGGGAAAAACATCTGCATTTCTCCTCTTGCCCCTATGAACATTTGCAGTCTCCTTTGCCTCACAAATAGCCCCCTCTATCTCTTCACCTTCACCCTCTTAATCTTAATTCTGAACCCCTCTCTCTGCTGCACCCACAGCTAAGCTGCTCCCCCTTATCATGAATGATCCTCATTCCAGTAAGTTGTTACCTCCTGCCTTCTGTTCTGTCACAGTCACCCACAGCTGCTACGGTAAATCACATTTATTACCTGGTAGCTAAGCTGCTGCTAGAATGATCCAGTTTGCTAAAGGGCCAATCATGTCACTCACTGCAGTCACGTGGCTTTTGTCTGTGATGTGACTGTGAGTTTGCCGGTCCTTTAGCTGCATGGAATCTAGCTGCTGCTGCTACTACCCGGTCTGCCTGGCTTCAATTACACTGTGGGGAAGAGACAGGGGCTGGTCAAAGGTAAATCTAGCTGCTACTAAGCAAGATCTCACTGCCTTGTTAATTACCAGTATACTGTAGTAAAGACAGGGGGGGGCATATCTATCAAGCTCTGTATGGAGCTTGAAGATCCATGTTTCTGGCGAGCCTTCAGGCTCCCCAGAAACACCAGTTATGAAGCAGCGATCTAAAACCACTGCTCCATAATCTGTCCGCCTGCTCTGAGGAGGCGGACAGACATCGCAGCAATTGAACCCGATCAAATACAATCGGGTTGATTGACACCCCCCTTCTAGCGACCGAATGGCCGTGAATCTGCCGGAGGCAGCGTTGCACCCACAGTTCACAAGAGTTGCTGGTGCAATGCTGAATGCGGAGAGCGTATTGCTCTCCACATTCAGCAAGGTCTGTCGGACATGATCTGCAAGTTCAGATCATGTCCGACAAGCCTTTCATAAATAGGCCCCAGGGGCTGGTGTCCATTCATTATGGATGTGTCCTGTTTCAGGCTTGAAAGTAAGACAACCTCGATTATAAGACGAGGTCAGTTTTTCAGAGGTTTTTTTTTTTAATAAAAACCTAGTCTTATAATTGAGCAAATACGGTATATGTGTGGCACAATTATTGGCCCCCCTATGAATTCATATGAGAAAAATATATTTGAAGTATATTCCCATTAACGTTTTTTTAGTTTACCTGGGTGACTAGGAACAGGAAATTGTTCAACCTTGACTTCCTGTTTCATAGGGGTATAAATATGAGGCCAAATTACTTTAGTTATTCATCACATCATTACAATGGGAAAGACCAAGGAATATAGCTGTGGTGTGCGGCAAAATTTTGTTGAGCTTCAGAAAATGGGAAGTGGCTATAAAATAATACCAAATGCATTAAAAAAAGCCCATTTCCACCATTAGAACAATAATTAAGAAGTCCCAGTCAACTGGAAATGTTATGAATCAAACTGGAAGTGGACGTGTGTCTATATTATCTCAACACACTGTGAAGAGTATGGTTAGAGTGGCCAAAATATCTCCAAAGATCACAGCTGGAGAATTGCAGAAGTTAGTTTGTCTTGGGGTCAGAAAGTCTCCAAAACTACAATCCAACGCCACCTACTTCACCACAAGTTGTTTAGAAGGGTTTCAAGGAAAAAGCCTCTACTCTCATCCAAAAACAAACTCAAGTGTCTTCAGTTTGTCAGACACTACTGAAACTTAAAATGGGGTTGGCTTCTATTGTCAGATGAAACCAAAATAGAGCTTTTCGGCGATAAACACAAGAGGTGGGTTTGGCACACACAGAGATGTAGCCATATGGAAAAGTACCTCATTGTGGGATGTTTTGTTTGTGCTTGCTTTTATATGGGCTTGGCTGCTAAATTCTTCCCTGTCTTTGAAACAGTTGTAAGCAAAGCTGACACTTTTGTTTTGTCTTGTTTCTTTTTATCGGGTGTCTGAGTTCAGAACTTTGGAAGTTGACTTTATATGGTTTACTCCTGATGGGGGTTCTTTTGTTATCTGCAGAAGGACTAAAACATATTCCTTATTAATTTCGCACCCACTTTTTTCCTGCAGAGCCTCATCTCTGCGTGGTGTCATGCTTATGATCATATTTGGATTCAATCGTTTCTCTTCTTCTCTTCGTCCTTCGGGAGAGTTACAAATCAAATCCAGGTGATGAAGCGATTCATCCAATCCCAAAAGCTTTAATGCTGAAAGAAATAAGAAAACAGTCTCCCAATTAACATCTCAACACTAAATGGAGAAATAGGAAAGAAAACAAACATCAATAAAAGTGTGTGGTTTTTTTGTATAGATATATAACACTTAAAGCACAGAAAAGGGAGGGAAAATATTTGCCTCCTGTTTTGTCATCTCCTATATGTTTAGCTAGGCTTTCTTTTGTAATAAAGTGGGGCATTTGTTTTTTTATGGAATAAAAGCTGTTATTTTCTTCAATTCAAGTCTATGGATGTTACCTCTCTGACCAATTAGCAGTCATTTGCATTTCGGGCACAGGAGTAGGCTCCATCTATGCACTACCTATTTCCTGGTATGACTTAGTAACCTGACTATACAAGCTATACCACCACGTCAAGTGCACAACTGTTGCGTATAGCTTTTTTATGAAACTTTTATCATTTTTTTTCTGCAAAGTTTATTATTCTTCAATAAAGTAAAAGCTAATATGTGAAGTTGCATCAAGAGGACAGCTCAGCTTCTGATTGGCAGAATGTAAACTTTATATGATATATGCATGCCTAAGAGATTGCAGCAGAAAACAGACAGGCTGAAGTATACTTTTCCCAAAATACATATTAGTCATGCTTATGCTCTTTTTTATAGGAGTGTACATGTATTTTTTTTATTTTTTTTGTGGGCAGCGGAACTTCATAACTTCCGGTTGCTAGTTCGCAATAACATTTTGTCACATTTCACTGTATTTATTAAAGGGACAGTAAACTTAAATATTATGTTTAAATTAACATGCAGTATGTGAAACTTGAATGGGGGTTATGGGACACTCACCTTTTTAAAAGCTGTTTTTAATCCAGATTTTAGCCCCCAAAACTGCCACCATTCCCCCTTGATAGCCTGCCTGTCATCCCCCCAATTTTTCTCAAAACAACTGCTCAATAATGTAAACATATTTACATTTACTGTCCCTTTAATTCTGCTGTAAAATAATACAGCAAATTTCTATTATCACCACCTAAAGGGTTAGCGCTGCGGAATCTGTTGGCGCTCTACAAATAACCGATAATAATAATAATAATAATAATAAATAATAATATTACAGAAATGTAAATGTTATAATATAAAAAAGTCCTATTTCATACAGAAGTATACACAAATAAAAATAAAATCAATAGTGGACATGCAAAAATTGTATTAGGCTGAAAGGTTCTTTCATTTGCTTTTAGTAATCAGTATCATACATCCCATTGAATTACTGTAACTAATTAGAATAATCGGTTTATAGAGGAAAGGTATGCATATCCATGGTGCTCTTGAAGTAGTCATTAAATAACAGCAATTGCAGTAGTATTTATACATGAAAATTGCTTTTGTATTTGTTTTTCTTTAACCCCTTAATGACCACAGCACTTTTCCATTTTCTGTCCGTTTGGGACCAATGCTAATTTTACATTTTTGCGGTGTTTGTGTTTAGCTGTAATTTTCCTCTTACTCATTTACTGTACCCACACATATTATATACAGTTTTTCTCGCCATTAAATGGACTTTCTAAAGATACTATAAAAAAATTATAAAATATGAGGAAAAATTAAAAAAACCCCCACTTTTCTAACTTTGACCCCCAAAATCTGTTACATATCTACAACCACCAAAAAACACCTATGCTAAATAGTTTCTAAATATTGTCCTGAGTTTAGAAATACCCAATGTTTACATGTTCTTTGCTTTTTTTGCAAGTTATAGGGCCATAAATACAAGTAGCACTTTGCTATTTCCAAACCATTTTTTTTCCCAAAATTAGCGCTAGTTACATTAGAACACTGATATCTTTCAGGAATCTCTGAATATCCATTGACATGTATATATATATTTTTTTTAGTAGACAACCCAAAGTATTGATCTAGGCCCATTTTGGTATATTTCATGCCACCATTTCACCGCCAAATGCGATCAAATAAAAAAAATCGTTCACTTTTTCATAAATTTTTTCACAAACTTTAGGTTTCTCACTGAAATTATTTACAAACAGCTTGTGCAGTTATGGTTGTAAATGCTTCTCTGGGATCCCCTTTGTTCAGAAATAGCAGACTTATATGGCTGTGGTGTTGCTTTTTGGTAATTAGAATGCCACTAAATGCCACTGCGCACCACACGTGTATTATGCCCAGCAGTGAAGGGGTTAATTAGGGAGCATGTAGGGAGCTTTTTGGGGTAATTTTAGCTTTAGTGTAGTGTAGTAGACAACCCAAGTATTGATCTAGACCCATTTTGGTATATTTCATGCCACCATTTCACCGCCAAATGCGATCAAATTAAAAAAAAAGTTAAATTTTTCACAATTTTAGGTTTCTCACTGAAATCATTTACAAACAGCTTGTGCAGTTATGGCACAAATGGTTGTAAATGCTTCTCTGGGATCCCCTTTGCTCAGAAATAGCAGACATATATGGCTTTGGCGTTGCTTTTTGGTATTTAGAAGGCCGCTAAATGCTGCTGCGCATCACACGTGTATTATGGCTAGCAGTGAAGGGGTTAATTAGGTAGCTTGTAGGGAGCTTGCAGGGTTAATATTATATTTAGTGTAGAGCTCAGCCTCCCACCTGAAACATCAGACCCCCTGATCCCTCCCAAACAGCTCTCTTCCCTCCCCCACCCCACAATTGTCCCCGCCATCTTAAGTACTGGCAGAAAGTCTGCCAGTACTAAAATAAAAGCTATATTTGTTTTTGTTTTTTTAAAGCATATTTACATATGCTGCTGTGTACGATCCCCCCTTAGCCCCCAACCTCACTGATCCCCCCCAAATAGCTCTATAACCCTCCCACTCTAACTTAATGGGCGCCATCTTGGGTACTGGCAGCTGTCTGCCAGTACCCAGTTTAGAAGAATTTTTTTTTTTTAATTTTTTAAACTTTTCTGTAGTGTAGCTTCCCCCCACCCCTCCACGATCTCTTTTTGTGCTTTTGCACAAACAAGATTAGGCCACTTTTTACTAAAAACATTTTCCGTAGTGTAGCGGTTCCCACCCGCTCCCTCCCCGTCCACGCGCCCTCCCGCCACCCTCTTTCATTTCATTTGATTTTATATTAGAAAAAGTAAATTCCTTACTGAACCCAATATTGCAGTCAAACTACCATATTATCTACACCTAATATACTTATAGAGACTAAACTACCATATTAATTCCTTTATTTACAAAAACATACCTAATATTAAATAGAGATGATCTAATTAGCATACATAAAATAATTAGCATTTATAACGTCTTTAAGAGTCAGGAGTGAATTGCATATGAAGAGTGAAACTGTGTCAACACAAACTCATCACAGAAGCTTAGTGGCTCCGAAGAAAAGTTTAATGAAAATAGATTCTCTAAACATTATATGGCTGTAATACACTGTGACATTTTCAATGTACAGAAATTGGCAAGCATAGAGGTAGCTATTTATATAGTAGGGGGACATGGTTCATTTTGTTTGAGAGACAGTCCGGCAACTTTTCCCACTAGAATTTGGTGACCTTTGAGTCCCTGAAATTCCTCCACACTACAACACTGAAATTGATAGCCCTATTTAAAGAGCACTTATTGGAAAACTTAGGGAAATCCATCTGCCTATCAAAACAGTCCTACTGTTTTCAATACCCTAGATGCTGATCTGAACTAACTATAATATACAATCCATTATCCCTGTGAAAACAAAAAGATAATTTGGTACAGTTGTTTACACAGCTAAAAGGTTTAGGGCTATAAAGAATTGCCATGCAGGGAAGAAAAGCCTTAGAACATTCCCTGCAGTGAAATGCAATTTGTTTAAATTCCATGGATTGGTGCTGCTATTAGTCTTACCAATAGGCTATCTAGAATTGAATGATAATGCTGCCTTTTCTCCTAGACTATGTTTTGCTGACAGAACTATACATAGATCAAAGCCTTCAAAATAATGCTTTCCTCTATGTTATTTGAGAATGTGTTAATTCTAGGATATTTACATATTTGAGAAGAAATATAATTGCATTGCTTGTTTCCTTCTTGAAAGAAGACACTTGCCAAGTACATTAATTAGTAACCTGGTGAATGCTGATTAAGTAGAGTGAGTATTTTAAAAGCTGATTTATCATGAAGTTAAGTAATTCATCCCATGAAAGGTATTTCCTTCATATATTACTAGAGTTAATTAATTTATTGTGATATACTGTATATATATATATATATATATATATAATTTATCACATCTGTTTTCATTTTGCCAGTTTCCAAATGGAAATAAAGTGGGTGCAGAAATATAACATTTACTCCTTTATATATAGCAAAATGTTTAAAAAAAAGTGTGCAGCACTAATATAGCAGTGTGCAGGAAAGTCTCATTTATTTGAAAACAGCAGAATAGTGTTGTTGTCAATATCATGTACGTCCAAACCTTGAAATGATGTCCCATTGTGTAGGAGAAAAATGAGTTGATTATTCTAGTTGCAACCCCAAAATTAAAACAAAAAACCTCATTGTAATATTTAGTGTGCACAGCTGATTCCTTTAAACAATTGGGGACAGGGACATTAATATTTAAAGGACTCTCATGAAGAAAAAAAAACCCATATACTAACAACTGCAATGAGTTTTGATTAATGATTTCTCCACACACTGTGGCCGATTTAACAATGTGCGGATAGACATGATCCGCTGTAGTGAAATGCTCGTGCAATGCTGCGCCCTGCAGATTTGCGGCCGCTAGCAGGGGGTGTCAATCAATCCGATCGTATCCGATCGGTCTGATTGCTGTCCGCCACCTCAGAGGTTACTGACGAGTTAAGGAGCAGCGGTCTTCATAAATCTACCCCACTGTATTTATCATAAAACATATTTTAAAAAATATTCTTAAACAGAAATCATAGGGATGTTTGTAATTGCATTACAGTAAATATATATATATATATATTTCAATATATATATATATATATATATATATATATATATATATATATATATATACAAAAGACATAGTTCTGCTGTGAAGCTTGACTATAGACTTTCCATTGCAGTGTATTTTGCTTCTGATCTTCCTATGCCCGAGTAGTATAGAATAATAATATAAAACAAAAAGGCAGAATTCTGTAAACTCTTTATTATATATCCTATGGTGTATTGTTAGATTACTGCACACCTAATGATGCAGAGTAGCATAATTAAAGGGACAGTAAAGTCATAATTAGGCAATCATGTAAAATCATGTTATTGAAAAATAAGCAACACTATACATTTTTACATAAACACCCCCAGATGGGCTATATAAATGGATCATTTACTAAACATTTATGTAAAGAAAAATCTTGTGTACAATGTCCCTTTAAGGTAATGCACAAATGTGGAGCCTTATAACATTGTATATATTGCAATATACCGTTTGTGCTATTGGGACACCAATATTTCTGTATATAATGAAGAATTATGCTGATAATAAGGGACAGTTGAGTGTAACTTGGTCTTGTTTTTATTTGTTGTTTTTTTATGATGATAACAAGGACATTACAGTGACACAAACCTCAAGTTGCAACCCAAATAGACAGTCATACATACTATGATAGAGAGGCCATGACAATTTTTTTATCAAAAAGATGTAAAGATAAAAATAAAGCTTATACAATTATAAGCATATTAAATACACTTTTAAACCTTTTAATACTTAGGTTACATGACAAACTTCAGTTTGATATTACATTTTAATTAGCACAAAGGACTACTCTTGGACAATAAAAAAGATAGATAAAGATAATGGTTTGAAGACTACCCGGACAGTCAAAATGTAGGAGCAGGAGGCCATAAATCTAGGAGCCAAGTATTTTTGGAAATTTTTAAAGTTGTATTATATATAAGAAATGCACTATCAATACAAGACATTGGGGCACAAAATGATAAGTACTACACTAATTAATTGGAGTGTTCCTGCTGATATCCAATTGTTTAAGAACCTCAAATTATGCCCCATCCTTATGAAGCATCATACTTTGTGCAAGCAAACTGTGTAAAGCAGTTTTTTTTTTTATTCACAGCTTGATAAAAAAAATACATTTTGTGCAATATGTCATGAATTGTGTTCTTAGGTCACTCTGCCTAATGCCTTTCATAATCCCATTCTCACTCTCACAGCGCACCTCTCCCTCATACACAGCCCCCTACTCGACCTCTCAGTCCCCTCTTCCTCACACACAGCCCCCTCCTCATCCTTTAGAGCATGAAGGGGAACACGTGGAAAGAAATAGCTCCACATATATGAAATATTGGTAATATGAAGCATATTTATATAGAATATTAAAGTATAGTTTTAGTTAATATGTGCAAATCTGTATGTTTGGTTTGCAGACCTTGAACAAAAAGTCTTATGTGTGAAATAGTCATACAGCCCTGCTATATTGTTACATTATACTACTGCAGATGTATGTGGCAGCACAGCACTGATCACTCAAAAACAAACCTTTTTTTTACTATTATAGTCTGTTATTCTAACTTTAACTGTGTCTGACTGTCTGTCTAGTCTTACCTCATAAGTAACAAACTGCCCAGCCCCTGACTGGGTCTGACTCTTGGAATACCTGAGCCACCGCCAGCCCAGACACAACACTTTGCAAGACTCTGGTCACTGACTGACCACTCTCCGCTCTGCTCTCTTCAGTCACCCGGACGGAACTCCTACTCCTCACTGCTCCGCCCCTTCACCACCAGTCACCACCCTCTTATTCATGCAAGGAGCTGATTGATTGGAGAATTATAGTATAATCCTCCAATTGTTCAGATCTTTGCATGCTTAACTGCCTTGTGCCTCCTTTCTATCGTTTCTGGGGGGGGGGGGGGATAGCTCTTAAAAATGGTGCAAAAAAAATGACAGTGCATCGAAAAAAATAAAAATATTGCATAAACAAAATACACAGTTGGCACCAGCATGGCGGGCCCCCCTAACTGCGGGGTCCAAGGTGGCCACTGTGCTCGCCTTGCCCTAAGGCCAGTCCTGATTCCAATCATTCCAAAATTCTTGTTCAATATTGAACAAATGGGATCAGTAGTTATTTATTTATTTTATTAAAGCAATTACAACCATACACATTCAGACACAGCCGAGATTGGTAACTTCTACCATATTTGATCTCCATTGATCTTCATTTCACCACAATGCCTGTTGATCACTGAAAATAGAATAGGTACACAAAAAATGCAACTGCCCTTCAGGCTGCCCAGCCGCTCTCATTAACTAACCAGGTCACATCCTCATTCTACTGGACCAGAATTCTTTCCTTTCATGACAGTTTCTTTTGTCTCTTCATGTTGCAAATGACAGTATCTTGTAGATATATTTCTATGTGTTTTTGCATTTAATAGCTGGTGATGAGGTGCTAAGTAACCTTTTTATTTGGTGCAAATCAATCATCATCAAAAATTACCCTGGCCATTGTTGAAATAGGCAGTGCCATCTTGTTTTTTGGTCCTAAGCATGCACAGATAGGTCAATATCATTAGTGTTTAGCCGTTGTGTGTTTATCGATCGATCTGTGGGTGTGGAGCATTTATCAGGTGCCTTTGGCTAGTAAATTCGTTGTGCCTATTTTATTGTCAATATTTATTTGATAACTTGTGATTGGGTGGATTGCCAGCACTGAAGTTGATGCTGTTCATGCATTGCATCTTAGTTGGGAGTTTTCTGATAGCTGATTCAATATTTTTCAAATACATGAATATTGTTATTGTTTAGATTGTGATTGTTCCAATATCAAGAAAGGAGCCAAAAAACATTATCAAAAACATGATAAACTAGAATGGAATAAATTCTATAGATAGCTATTTATATGGTTACAAGTGAGAAGGCTTCATTAGAGTTGTTCCCACCTCCTCCAAAAAAAGTAATGACAAATACAGTGAGGCATTTGCTATTGATATAACAATCATCTAGCAGCTGGGTAGCCACTGACTACTCATTTAAAGAATGGGATATTCTCTTTCAAACAAGGATATTTACATCCCAATATGTGCTTGAGTGTGAGAGAGGGGCTACACCAACCACAAGATTAGGCACCAAATGCATTTGGTTTTATCCTAAGATTGCAATATCCACAATGAGTATGTAAAAAGGAAGATCCATTTCTTTTTACATGGGGAGGTGTTGTGGTTTGTCATGATTTTAGGCACAAAGGGTTTAACTTTTTATCTGTGTATAGGCAATTATTAGTAGCCCCTTTAATGTTGACTAAATTTAGTTGCGTAAATTCAAAGCTGTAATACAGCAATTTGTTTTAATATTCCCAAGTGAGCTCTCTCTCTCTCTCTCTCTCTCTCTCCCTCTCCCTCTCTTTCTCTCTCTCTCTCTCTCTCTCTCTCTCTCTCTCTCTCTCTCTCTCTCTCTCTCTCTCCCTCTCTTTCTCTCTTTCTCTCTCTCTCTCTCTCTCTCTCTCTCTCCCTCTCTTTCTCTCTTTCTTTCTTTCTTTCTTTCTTTCTTTCTTTCTCTCTCTCTCTTTCTCTCTCTCTCTCTCTCTCTCTCTCTCTCTCCCTCTCTTTCTCTCTTTCACAATATATTTCACATTCCAATGTTCTTCACATAGAAGAATATGAATATATTCTTTTTATTTATATATACATGTCTCTCTCTCTCTCTCTCTCTCTCTCTCTCTCTCTCTCTCTCTCTCTCTCTCTCTCTCTCCCTCTCTTTCTCTCCCTCTCTTTCTCTCTCTCTCTCCCTCTCTTTCTCTCTCTCTCTCTCTCTCTCTCTCCCTCTCTTTCTCTCTCTCTCTCTCTCTCTCTCTATATATATATATATATATATACACATTTAAAAAAATCAGTTTGATCAGAGTTGTAAACATCAAACCAAATACTTCAGTGTGTCAATGTCATTAGGAATTATTGTTTTATAATTCTTAATGTCCTTGGCAATGAACATTTCCCTTTCAATCAGCAATACTTTGTTACCAATAAAATATCATAGTTAATGAAAAGAAGACAAATTAATGAGACAGGGTAAGAGCTGCTAGAGAGATATTGTTTACAAGGATTTTACCGTCTTTTGTTTTATCGCGATGTGTGACCACACAGAAGTAAAATCAGTTACAGAAGTCAGTTCCTCTCATAAGTCTTTTTATAGCGCACAACTTAAGTAAACTAATTACAGCTGTGCATAACTTTCATGATTACATTTCAGCAAAAGAAAGCAACACAACGTAACTGAATACTTTTTGCCTGAAGTGTTTGTGCAATAGACACCTTACCACGTTTTCTTTTTAGTGTCTTTCTTACTTCAATTAGACTTATCATATTGATGTATTTCTCTGAACCAACACAGTGCCATTCTCATTAGTTTTCTTGTTATCAGATCACAACTGGCACCAACTTGTTTGCATATGAAAATACACTTATTTTTGCTTTGTTATATCTTAAACAAAAAGTATAAATTGTGTCGTGAATAAAATGTTATGTATTTAAAGGATAGTCATTGCTCAGGTAGTTGTCCTTATTAACCAATGAGCAACTGAAACTGAATTATTAATGGTGCATTTCCTGATTGTTAAAGGGATATGAAACCCAAGACATTTATTTTGTGATTCAGACAGAGCATACCATTTTAAAAAGTTTCAAATTTACTTCTATTATCAAATTTGCTTTGTTCCCATGATATTCTTTATTGAAGAGGTACCTAGGTAGACATCTGGAGGACTACATGGAAGAAAATAGTGCTGCAATCTAGTGCTCTTGTAAATGGATAACATTATTGCAAAACTGATGCTCTATAGTGGTCTAGAAATGGGCAGGGTCCTAATCATACGTATCTGCTTTTCAACAAAAGATACAAAGAGAACAAAGAAAAAAGATAAAATAAGTAGATTAGAAAGTTGTTTAAAATCACATGATCTAGCTGAACAGTGAAAGAAAAAAATTGATTTTCATGTCTCTTTAAAGCAATAGGCAGGTCAAAAGTTAAATGTGCATGGGTGCTTTTCAATTTAAAATAGAAGCATTTTGCAACAAAAATGCTTCTTAGTAAAATGATTTGTTTTACTGGTATACACACATATGCACATGTGACTGGAGCATCAGAATCAAACACCTGGGGCTTGTCATGCATCCCTTCTGAATCTGTTATTTACCCACTGTGGGGTCGATCCGATATAAAGCGTCGCCCGCAAAAGCCGGCGACGCCAATAATTGCGCGGATTTGGTATCCTATATACGGCGTAAGCTAGAAGTTACGCCCGTATATTTCTGCCGTCGCCCGCAGTTTTTTGGGCCATAGGCAGGTATACCAAACCCGCGCAATTTGGTATCCAATATGCAGCGTAAGGACTTACGTGGCGAGAATGGAGAAAACTTACTCCATTTTCACCTCGCCACAAAAAGCAGCCGTAAGAAGCCTTACGCTGACTATTGGAGCCCCGTAACTCCCTAAACTAGCTGCTAAAATAAACCTAACACCTAACGCATGCGCAATGTCTATCTCCCTGTCAACCGCGATCTTCTAAAATAAACCTAACACCTAACGCATGCGCAATGTCTGTCTCCCTGTCAACCGCGATCCCCCCCCCCCGAAATCCCTAATAAAGTTATTACCCCCTAAAACGCCGCTCCCGTACCCCGCCGCCAGCTATATTATATCTATAACCCCCTAAAGTGAGCCCCTAACACCGCCGCCATCTATATTACAATTATTAACCCCTAATGTAAGCCCCTTACACCGCCGCCATCTCTATTAAAATGATTAACCCCTAATTTAATCTACCTACCCCGCCGCCAGCTATGTTATCTATATTAACCCTAAGTATATTATAGTTAATATAGTTATTACATTATATATATTAACTATATTAACCCTAATTATATTAGGGTTAATATAGTTACTATAGTATTTATATTAACTATATTAACTCTATCTAACCCTAACACCCCTAACTATATTTATATTAAATTAATCTAATTAATTTATAAACTAAAATATTCCTATTTAAATCTAAATACTTACCTATAAAATAAACCCTAAGATAGCTACAATATAATTAATAATTACATTGTAGCTATGTTAGGGTTAATATTTATTTTACAGGTAAATAGTTAATTATTTTAACTAGGTATAATAGATATTAAATAGTTATTAACTATTTAATATCTATCTAGTTAAAATAATTACCCAATTACCTGTAAAATAAATCCTAACCTAAGTTACAAATACACCTACACTATCAATAAATTAAATAAACTACAAACATCTATCTAAAAATACAATTAAATTAACTAAACTAAATTACAAAAAAAAACAAACACTAAATTACAAAAAATAAAAAAAAGATTACAAGATTTTTAAGCTAATTACACCTATTCTAAGCCCCCTAATAAAATAATAAACCCCCAAAATAACAAAACTTCCCTGCCCTATTCTAAATTAAACAAATTTCAAAGCTCTTTACCTTACCAGCCCTTAAAAGGGCCTTTTGTGGGGCATGCCCCAAAGAATTCAGCTCTTTTGCATTCAATAAATACAATCCCCCCCCCCATTACAACCCACCACCCACATACCCCTATTCTAAACCCACCCAAACCCCCCTTAAAAAATCCTAACACTACCCCCCTGAAGATCTCCCTACCTTGTCTTCACCACACCGGGCCGAACTCCTGATCCGATCCGGGCGATGTCGTCCTCCAAGCGGCAAAGAAGAAATCTTCCTCCGGCGACGTCTTCCTCCAAGCGGCAGCAAAGTCTTCATTCTTCCGGCGGCATCTTCAATCTTCTTTCTTCGCTCCGCCGCCGCGGAGCATCCATCCCGGCCGACTGCTAAACTTGGAATGAGGTACCTTTAAATGACGTCATCCAAGATGGCGTCCGCCGAATTCCGATTGGCTGATAGGATTCTATCAGCCAATCGGAATTAAGTTAAAAAAATCTGATTGGCTGATTGAATCAGCCAATCAGATTCAAGTTCAATCCGATTGGCTGATCCAATCAGCCAATCAGATTGAGCTCGCATTCTATTGGCTGATCGGAACAGCCAATAGAATGCGAGCTCAATCTGATTGGCTGATTGGATCAGCCAATCGGATTGAACTTGAATCTGATTGGCTGATTCAATCAGCCAATCAGATTTTTTTAACTTAATTCCGATTGGCTGATAGAATCCTATCAGCCAATCGGAATTCGGCGGACGCCATCTTGGATGACGTCATTTAAAGGTACCTCATTCCAAGTTTAGCAGTCGGCCGGGATGGATGCTCCGCGGCGGCGGAGCGAAGAAAGAAGATTGAAGATGCCGCCGGAAGAATGAAGACTTTGCTGCCGCTTGGAGGAAGACGTCGCCGGAGGAAGATTTCTTCTTTGCCGCTTGGAGGACGACATCGCCCGGATCGGATCAGGAGTTCGGCCCGGTGTGGTGAAGACAAGGTAGGGAGATCTTCAGGGGGGTAGTGTTAGGATTTTTTAAGGGGGGTTTGGGTGGGTTTAGAATAGGGGTATGTGGGTGGTGGGTTGTAATGGGGGGGGGGGGTGATTGTATTTGTTGAATGCAAAAGAGCTGAATTCTTTGGGGCATGCCCCACAAAAGGCCCTTTTAAGGGCTGGTAAGGTAAAGAGCTTTGAAATTTGTTTAATTTAGAATAGGGCAGGGAATTTTTGTTATTTTGGGGGTTTATTATTTTATTAGGGGGCTTAGAATAGGTGTAATTAGCTTAAAAATCTTGTAATCTTTTTTTTATTTTTTGTAATTTAGTGTTTGTTTTTTTTTGTAATTTAGTTTAGTTAATTTAATTGTATTTTTAGATAGATGTTAGTAGTTTATTAAATTTATTGATAGTGTAGGTGTATTTGTAACTTAGGTTAGGATTTATTTTACAGGTAATTGGGTAATTATTTTAACTAGGTAGATATTAAATAGTTAATAACTATTTAATATCTATTATACCTAGTTAAAATAATTAACTATTTACCTGTAAAATAAATATTAACCCTAACATAGCTATAATGTAATTATTAATTATATTGTAGCTATCTTAGGGTTTATTTTATAGGTAAGTATTTAGATTTAAATAGGAATATTTTAGTTTATAAATTAATTAGATTAATTTAATATAAATTTAGTTAGGGGTGTTAGGGTTAGATAGAGTTAATATAGTTAATATAAATACTATAGTAACTATATTAACTATATTAACCCTAATATAATTAGGGTTAATATAGTTAATATATATATAATGTAATACCTATATTAACTATAATATACTTAGGGTTAATATAGATAATATAGCTGGCGGCAGGGTAGGTAGATTAAATTAGGGGTTAATCATTTTAATAGAGATGGCGGCGGTGTAAGGGGCTTAGATTAGGGGTTAATAATTTTAATATAGATGGCAGCGGTGTTAGGGGCTCACTTTAGGGGGTTATAGATATAATATAGCTGGCGGCGGGGTACGGGAGCGGCGGTTTAGGGGTTAATAACTTTATTAGGTTGCGGCGGGGTAAAGGAGCGGCGGTTTAGGGGTTAATAGCATTTTTATTGTTAGGCTAGTGAGGGGGGATAGCGGATAGAGGGTTAGACAGTGCGGGCTATGTTAGGGAGGCGTGTTAGACAGTGCGGGCTATGTTAGGGAGGCGTGTTAGACAGTGCGGGTGTTTTAGACTTTAGTCAGGTTTTATAGGCGCCGGCAGATTCTAACGTGGCGCAAGTCACTGGCGACGCCAGAAATTTGTACTTACGCAGATTTCTGGACATCGCTGGTTTGTGAGACTTACGGCACGTTAGCATCTGACGGCGACCTATATGGGATGGCTCGAGTTGCGAGCTGAAACTGCGGGCGACGCCGGTTCCCTCGCTTGCGCCGCAAACTGCGATCGATATCGGATCGCGCCCCATACATCAATTCCAACAGTTTTGTAGATACTCTCACAGTTTTTATTTGTCAGCATAACTTTTTAACTTATGAACTAAAAAACATGTTTTTGCTAATATTAATAATAAACTTAATTATAAGCAATATTAAAGGGACATAAAACCCAACATTATTCTTTCATGAATCAGATAGAAAAAAAAACTATTTTAGACAGCATTCTAAATTACTTCTATTATCTCATCTGCTTCACTCTTTAGATGTCTTTTGTTGAAGAAATAGAAATGCACATGGGTGAGACAATCACACAAGGCACCTATGTGCAGCCACCAATCAGTAGATACTGAGCCTATTTAGATATGCTTTTCAATAAAGGATATCAAGAAAATGAAGCAAATTGGAAAGTTGTTTAAAAGTGCATGCTCTTTTTAATCATAAAAGAATAAATTTGGGTTTAATGTCCCTTTACATATTTTCTAGAGGGTACAATAAAATGATTTGTGATTATTCAGTTAGCTTATTCTTAACCTTGTTTAAAACACCAGAATTTGGGATTGTTCACTTCTGTTTTGTTACCAATACTTTTGTTACTCTCATTTACCAATAAATACTGTTTTTTCACTGTTTGTCCTTATGTCACAATTTAAACAATTGAATCTCACATGAAATTGAACTGGGAAAAGATAAACATATTTTCAACACTTTCCTGATATGAATTAGTATACATTATATATAGGCTGACCATATTGCCGCTTTAAAAAGGGACACATATGAAAAATACATATGTCAGGGCTGTTTTCAGGGCTGTTTAAAGAAATGGATTTGTATAAGAACCCTCACATATGTATTGTTCATATGTGTTCCTTCTTAAAGCAGCAATATGGTCAGCCTAATTATATTCAGTAATTAATACTCCAATGCTATATTATGTAAGTACTAATGACTTGTTGAACTTGATGCTTAAAGCTGAGGACTTGACCTAGACTTGCCTTTGTTGACTCAAAACTTGACTTGGACTTGCCTGTCTTGATTTGGGACTTGATTTGGACTTGCTTGTCTTTACTTGTATATATACGTCTTTTTGGGCAAAGGGGTTAATTTATTAGACATCATCAGTGTAGGCTGGGGGCATCGCTAACTTTAGTAAATCCTCAAGCATTAAAGGGACAGTAAACAGAATGATTTTTTTTACATTTAAAAAGTGCATTTCTTACAAATCTATGCATGTCCAAATATACCTTTAAAAATCCCACTCTGGGGGGCGGAGCTAGCCTAGAAGCAGAATGGCCGCATTTTACCACTGCTCCGTTAAAAGATAATATTTTACCTAGATTTCTGGGCCAATCTGACATTCAACCATATCTCAACGATCTATAACTACTTTCAGAAGCTGCCACTGCAAAGACCGAACCTCTTCTATCCCTTCAGAGGCAACAAACATACGTTATCTCTAGCTATACTTGGAATGGGGCCTATGCTTCTAATGCAGCCATTTTTCAACCCATGTGTGGACACGTAGGCCTTCCAGAGAACAAGTGCAGCCGTGGCATCTATACAGGTATTCCAGACTATATCCGCTGAGAGAAATCTGACACTACTTGTTCAGGGATGGATCTTCAGTTAAGTGCCCTACTACAAGCTCTAGCAAACCGGCTAGATCGCCAAACTAAGGCGCTTACTGAGGACATCAAATCTGCGTTTTCCTATCCTGCCCTCCTGACATCTGTAAAGACGCCCGATAACTGTTCAGAGGCGGTGACCATATGTGAGGACCGGGATTACTCACCACAAGGCTTTAGATCACGCTGTGGGATGATGGAGCATACTGTGGAATTCCTCCATGTAAATCGAATACAAACCTCTCTTATTTGCAGCGGCAAGGCAGAGGACACAGGGGGACGTCAGGTTGCTCACACAGTGAAGGAGGATATCCTTACCCTAAGTTCTCGCTTTACTTATGAGAGGTGCTTGGTAAAGGTGTATGGACATAGCCCCAGATCAAAATATTATTTGACCCATCTGGATGCTTGCCACAAACTGAGAAGCGGTCAGCAGATATACCCATGGCTATGGTTGTGGCTGTGGGATCCTGGGGGGAGTCCAATGCGTATTTACAGCATGGGAGAGAGAAATCTGGACTGCTGGTCTGTGTTGTACACGCAGAAAGAATGTCCCCCATAACTCCCTCTACTCTCACATCAGAGACTGACTATCAATCGAACTTTAAAAGAACTGTTGTTGGGTAATTGCGAGAAGACTTGTGAGCATTTGCGGTGGGCTGTAATTCAATATTGCTGTCTGCCTTATACTGTTTAGTCCCTGGTAGTTTAGTTTTAAAGTTTATTTCATAGGCCCTTATACATACCATACCCCTCAATGCACTTTATGCTAGTTACTTTGTTTTACTAGGCGGCTTGGTTTATCTCTGTTTGCACATGCTATATCTCTGATAAGTATTGATGTCATCTGCACAGAGCATATTTTTCCTCTAACAACTGAGTCATTTATCTATAAATTTGGGTCCCTACTATATGTATAGGCTATGAAAGTTATTGGTTAGAGTTTATAATTCACTGAAGAAATTTCTATTACTGTTAATATTCATTTAGTTCAACACAGTATACAGTCACACTATACGACCCGCACTGATATATACTTATAGAAGTCTACGTTAATATTCTTATGTTTAGAGGTTCTGTTTACTAAAACTAAAAAATTGCAAGCCTGGAGTATTTCCCTTCAAGACCGGTTACCAAGAGATGAAACCTCATTCTTTAATTAGCCCCAGATTGCCCAGTCCTCAGTTGCTACTTATGTTCCATGGTCCTTTACACCATATTTCTTGCCCAGCTCTGTATATTTTGTGCACTAGGGTTGGAATTGTGTTGTGGCCTTGGGGTATGGGTGTTATCTATTTTCTTATGCATAAAAAAAAAAAAAAAAAAATGTAGGTTACAGGGAATGTTGGACTCTACATTATGTATGTTATGACTAAAGTTGACACTATAGTTTGCAGTCCCCACATTTATATTTAGAAGTGCTTTTCTTATATATCCCTAAATAGACAGCACACTTGGCTGTAACAGAAAATGTTATATCTCTCATTATAAGGTTATGTTATCTACTGGACCCTGGTTATGATATGACTTATTCACTTTGATATCTAGATCTTTTCTAAGGACTCCCTAGCTATATAGATGCAACTCTGGTATATACTTTCAAATCATTCTAAGTCAGAAAGTTCACTATAGACATACTAATTGCATGTTAGGATGTTGCAGTGTACATGGATAGTGTATGTTTACCCAGAAGGGTTTTGTATGCTAATTCAAGCTTGTTCTGCTGGTTGCGGCCGGACCAGTGGAATTGGCATTATACAAAAAAAAAAAAAAATACAGAGGGGTCTCCTCTCCTCCCTTTCCCGCCGGTACTGGTTGCCTGCGGGTCATACCCCTACTCCCTTTTCCCATGTCGCCGGTAGATGGCATCTCCCCAGGAGAGGAGCTCCTCTAGAAGCCCTCTATATCTTGTTCTCTACTATGTGTCATATTATTTATTTTATATCTCATATTTCATGTATACTGATACCCTGCTGTGAGAATAATTATTCCAGAATGTAATTTGATCCATATTATACATAAAAGTCCAGGGTCTCCGAGCAGGTGCCTATTTGGGCATATGTATAAAGTTCAACTATAAAGATAACTGCCTGGACAATTTGTAAACCCCAATAGAATTTATAGCTCCGCCCCCCGCCCTTATAGCTATTGTTCACTCTTATTTTAGGTGAACAAATAAGCGGTATTAACCCGCCACAGATATCGCTGTGTCATAAGTTGCTCTTAGTTTTCTGTTTATAAAGAAAATGAGGCACTTTGCCTCCTGTTCACGTATATCTCATAGGAGCAACTTGTTTTGACCCCTTATAATTTGTCAATCTTCAAATAATAAATACACTTATTTTATACTTATCATACCACTCTATAGGAAGTATAGTTTTCTTGGGATGTTTAAATTCTATCACTTTATTATGTATTTACATAGGAAACAAAAGGAAAAAAGAGGTAATGCTTGATTTTGTGTATTTGATCTCGTATATGCATACAGTATCTTCTTTATTTTTTATGTTTGATTAGTGAGATACATACATCATACTTGAATTAAGATCCTTTTATTCTCATATTTGTGAAGGTTTCAGTATTCAATAGATAAACAATGTCATGTATGCAAAAATTAACACAGTAATGTAAACTGTACATTATGTTCATGTTTTTTCTTTTTCTTGTATTGCCTCAATAAAAATCCTTGATTCAAAAAAAAAAATCCCACTCTGCAAAGCTCCTCCAGCTGCCCACACAGCTGCAATGACATTTTTTTTCTAAATCATTAGTGGTATGTTTAAAACATAAAATCCTCAAGTTTATTGTAAGTATTTTAAAAGCAATGTTTTCCAAAAAGGAAGGCAGCAATAAAGTGGTATTAAGTATTTATTGAGCACACAAAAAGCAACGTTTCAGGAGTATACCTCCCTTAATCATGCAATATAAAACACTGATATAAAGTATCCTTATATACCCTTATATATATATCAGTATATAAAGGATACTTTATATCAATGTTTTATATTGCATGATTAAGGGAGGTATACTCCTGAAACGTTGCTTTTTGTGTGCTCAATAAATACTTAATACCACTTTATTGCTGCCTTCCTTTTTGGAAAACATTTGGATATTTGTGGGTCCCTGTGGTGGCCTAGGTTGGCGTGCAGTGGCCTGTTGTGCTGGACTGTTACCTCTTTTGTATTAAAAGCAATGCACAGACAGGTAGAATGACATGCAGGGGAGATTGTCTGACGTGTTTCTCGCCCCCCTAGTGGTGCTTACTCGTAGTAGTGGTGCTTACTCGCAGTACAATGATAATACTCTACTTTCTATTCTGAATTGCACCAGGGTCCTATGGAGCTCTTTAGTATGTGAAACAAGGGATATCCACTTACCCATAGGTGAAGTCACTTGAGACATCACCACAATTTAAAACATGCTGGTAAAATATTTATTGTTTTGTGAAGTCATTTACAATTCAGGACCCTGGAGGAATGCAGAATCACAGTTAGAAACGTTTATATATGGTAAAATATTACTTTCTAGATGTGTGTGAGAGACCTCTTAGTACGGATAGTCATTTTAGATAATCTTTCTAAGCTTTTGAAATTCTGTCCATAATCTTAGATTCCATGGCAGTATTTACTTGATATGCAGCATGCCTACTATGTATCCTACCATAAATCAGTAGTTTGAACAGCTAATACAATGTTACTTTGCAAATGTAATGAAAAAATCAATAGTCCTTTTGCACAGGTAACTGAGTGACTTTGGTCATCTACCCTTCATTTCTGCACTGAATTTAACATTAGACCAATTGTTTGCTTAACTCCATGGTCATTTCTTAGTAACATTTCAACCTATCCTGTGTTGAAGAAATAGTTGTAATGCATGCCTCAGCAACCCTGGTTTCTCTGGTTAACACCTCAAATGTCTTGGGAATTTCCACAAACATTCTCTGTAAGAGACCACTGTTTGATCATATTTTGTGAGATTTACTGTAGATTTGTATCCCAAAATGCCCTTGAACGCCATCAAAGTGAACAAGTACCTATACCATGATTTAACTAATGAATTGCTTAGGTTTCCAGGTATTTAGTATTTAACCAGATAGTCCAGTACTTTAACTGGCTGCCCAGTAAAATGTATAAAAACATAAAGGACACTGTCCAGGTTTCTAGCGGAATCCATATTTGGAATGGACTAAGGCTTTAGCATTGCATGTGCTGGAAAAATTAAGAAATAAATGAATTAAGAAAGCACAAAAGAAGAAAGGAATAAATGCTCCAAGGTTCACAAAATATCTGCTGTATCTGTTACTAGTACCTAAGAGATACCAAATATACAGTATGTATGATTTACTGGCAGCCAAGGAGAATAAAACCATTATCTCCCTTGTCTTTTAATGGAATACAAGAGGGTCAATTCACTTCTCTGTATGTGGCCTAGGAGATGGCCTTTAAAATGTTGCTGCCACACGGGGAACTTAAAAAAATAGACATGGCTGCCAGGAACAGACAAATCAATAATTGTACTTCTTTGGTTGCAAGTAAAACTTGTAAAGAGTAGAGATTTGACCTCCCCCCTTGATTGTCCATAATTTCTTTCTGTACCACATTTGTAATGCATTGAGACATAGGAGGCCTTTTACTTTTAACACTCAGAGACTTAAAAAAATAGACTTTTAATTATCCAGTATTTTTGAAAATATTTTTTTCTATATAGCCTGCTGAAGCACTGAACTCTCTGGTTAAGTACTGGACACCTGGCAATCCTACCAAGGAGGAAGCTTAAAGGAGCAGCAGACCTAATCATTTTCTGCAATCCTTTCAAAGCATTGCAGACAGGACAACTCTGTGGTTACTTTCAATCTTATATAAACACTCCCACATGTTATTTTGTAATCGTTACTTTCTGTTTTGTTTTACCTGTTCCCTGTAGCAATTGTTTTCCAAACAACAGGCAGTACAACCAATCAGATGTTGTTCCGCCTATAGATCTAGTCTTTCATGCTTTGTTTGGCCAATGTCATCAGTGGTACAGCAAATATTTGAAAAAATAATAAAAAAAACTATTGTTATTTGTAGCTGGTGAAGTGGGCCATCAAAGAGCACCCAGTGGGGTGAGAAAATTGTGTTTTAGAGAGCGTCTATAAAATATTCTTGGCAGAAAAGTTTGGAGTTCATAGATTATTAGACAACCAAGTTTTCATTGCGTTAGTTACATGACTTTTCCACTGAGACAGTGATCTCTCCTAGTTTAAGTGTCTCACAGCAGCTGCATACAACTTTTCTTTAAAGGTTAACAAGGTTTACATCTGCTCTGCTGCTTAAAGAGAGGTTTTTATCCTGTATCCATAGATTTCTACAACAAGCGGTAAGCAGTTGATGTGCACCAATGAGGTTCCATTGGTAACTCCTGTCCTGCAATCAAGCTATTGCTAATGGATTTTAACTGTATTGAATAAAAGTTGATTTTTATCTTTGCTCTTTGGTGCTGCTGACTTTTTGTTACAATAAGCCAAAAATGTTGCTATTAACTATTTTTGCATTTTTTTCATTGTATGAAATTTGTCTTTGGTGCCTCCAATGCAGTTTTATCGGGCATTATATATGATCTGATTTCATGGTTTGATAATTTTGTATGAAGGGACACTTCATCGACAACATGCAACATACTTAAAATGAAAAGGATGAATTAGAAGATTAGGTTTTGTCTGTAACTATTCAAATAAATTGTTTCAAATTAAATAATGAATAAAAATAATAGCTGCCACTAGTGTATACCAGAGATAACCAACTGTAATTCCTACCAGTTGTAACTATTGTTTTTTGTAAGTTAGTTAGGCAGAAGACCCCTCACATACCCTCACATTTTGTGATATAAACATAATATTAACAACAGATATCACTTCACAATAAAATACATTAGTATTTATTAACAATAAATTCACAGAGGACCCAATGTTCAAAAACTGGAGAGCATGGAGAGAAATCACACAAAATCTTTGGGATTTTTTTTTTAAACCTTGTATTGTAACATTGGGTTCTATCCTTCACATAAAGAGAACTACATAGCAACATAAACATGCCTCAAGATAACATTTTTGTTTATAACATTTTTTTAGGGGCCTCATCGTACTTAAATCATAAGGCCCAAAGTAATCTCTCTGCTGTTCAGCTCTCTCTGCTGTTTAGCCATTCTCTGTTTTTTTTTATCTCTTTCTAATGTTCAGCTGCTCTCGGATGTTCAAATGATTTTTCTATGAAGATCAACTCTGTCTACGCTACTCAAGTCTCTCTTTGCTCACAAGCCGCCCACCCCCCACTCCCAAACAGAAACCACCAAAAAGACACGTAGGGGTCGATTTATGAAGCAGCGGATGCTGATTCCGACCCACTCCGCTTCAGGTCCGCCTGAAGCGGAAGTTAAGAAGCAGCGGTCTAAGACCGCTGCTCCTTAACTCGTCCGCCACCGCTTGTGCAATGTTAAATGCAGACAGCGTATGCTGTCAGCATTTAGCGATGTCGGGCGGACATGATCCGCTACAGTGGATATACATTTCTGACATTCAAAAACAAAACAAAAACAAATCAGTGACCAATATAGCCACCTTTCTTTGCAAGGACACCAAAAAGCCTGCCATCCATGGATTCTGTCAGTGTTTTGATCTGTTCACCATCAACATTGCGTGCAGCAGCAACCACAGCCTCCCAGACACTGTTCAGAGAGGTGTACTGTTTTCCCTCCTTGTAAATCTCACATTTGATGATGGACCACATGTTCTCAATGGGGTTCAGATCAGGTGAACAAGGAGGCCATGTCATTAGATTTTCTTCTTTTATACCCTTTCGTGCCAGCCACGCTGTGGAGTACTTGGACGCGTGTGATGAAGCATTGTCCTGCATGAAAATCATGTTTTTCTTGAAGGATGCAGACTTCTTCCTGTACCACTGCTTGAAGAAGGTGTCTTCCAGAAACTGGCAGTAGGACTCGGAGTTGAGCTTGACTCCATCCTCAACCCGAAAAGGCCCCACAAGCTCATCTTTGATGATACCAGCCCAAACCAGTACTCCACCTTGCTGGCGTCTGAGTCGGACTGGAGCTCTCTGACCTTTACCAATCCAGCCACGGGCCCATCCATCTGGCCCATCAAGACTCACTCTCATTTCATCAGTCCATAAAACCTTAGAAAAATCAGTCTTGAGATATTTCTTGGCCCAGTCTTGATGTTTCAGCTTGTGTGTCTTGTTCAGTGGTGGTCGTCTTTCAGCCTTTCTTACCTTGGCCATGTCTCTGAGTATTGCACACCTTGTGCTTTTGGGCACTCCAGTGATGTTGCAGCTCTGAAATATGGCCAAACTGATGGCAAGTGGCATCTTGACAGCTGCACGCTTGACTTTTCTCAGTTCATGGGCAGTTATTTTGCGCCTTGGTTTTTCCACACGCTTCTTGCGACCCTGTTGACTATTTTGAATGAAACGCTTGATTGTTCGATGATCACGCTTCAGAAGCTTTGCAATTTTAAGAGTGCTGCATCCCTCTGCAAGATATCTCACTATTTTTTACTTTTCTGAGCCTGTCAAGTCCTTTTTTTGACCCATTTTGCCAAAGGAATGGAAGTTGCCTAATAATTATGCACACCTGATATAGGGTGTTGATGTCATTAGACCACACCCCTTCTCATTACAGAGATGCACATCACCTAATATGCTTAATTGGTAGTAGGCTTTCGAGCCTATACAGCTTGGAGTAAGACAACATGCATAAAGAGGATGATGTGGTCAAATACTCATTTGCCTAATAATTCTACACTCCCTGTATATAAACAGTGGCAAGTAAGCATTTGTCCAAAACAAGTGAGATATGCATTAAGATAAAGAATCATAAGAATAGTTTGGTTGGATAGGGGCCTAAACCAAGCCCTGTCAAAACCTTATAGTAGTGCTGTCCCAGGAAAAAAAAAGGGGAAAAGCAGGGAAATAAACTAATACTCTGTCTCCTCCTCCCATGCCCCTCCCCCTCTTGTCTCCCCCAAAATTTGTTCCCATAAAAATGGTTTTGTTAATATTATTTTATTTATTTTATTTTTATATTCTAGGCACATAGGGGCCTATCTATCAAGCTCCGAATGGAGCTTGATGCCCCGTGTTTCTGGCATGCTGAATTTTTCTTATGTTGGTTTTGGATTTCCTTCCCTTCACGAACCCCACCTGGTCAGGGTGTACTAGCTTGGGAAGGATTGATTTTAATCTGTCTGCCAGTAGTTTCATAAAAATCTTATTGTCCGGATTTAATAATGAGATTGGTCTATAGGATGTAACTTCCTCCACATCTTTATCTTCCTTGGGAATTAAGATTATATTTGCGCCATTAAAGTGCTCTGTGATATTAGTGTTATGGCAATAGGATTGATCATATAGGGTTTTCAGAATCAGGGTAATATTCTCCCTCATAATAGAATTAAATTCTATTGGTAGGTCATCAGGGCCCGGGACTTTTCCTTTCCTCATTGATTTAATTACATTGTTTATTTCTCCAATTCAAAAAAAGTGTTATAATTCGACTTATTGAAGTAATTTAAGGTTAAAAGAATTGGAGCATGATCTGATAGTGTAAAATCCAGTATCTTGGATTCCTTAACTCTATGGACCAGTTGATCTGATAGTAAGAAAATATCTAGCCTAGATAGTGTGTTGTGGGTTTTAGAGATACATGTATACTCTAAACAGTTCGGATTAAATAGCCTCCATATATCCACCAAGTTAAATTGAGATTGAAAAGATGAAAAGATTTTTGTTTCATAGTGTATTTGTGCTTTCCTTATCTTTTTTTTAATTTTTTTTTTATAAATTTTATTATTCCAAAAAAACATTTACAATATATTACAAAATATTTAAATCAGTTCACATGTACCTCGGTTACATTGTTTACAAATTCAATTACATCAAAATATGATAATACAATCAAAACCAACGTGTTACTTGACCATTAATCTGAATTTACTAAGTTCTTCGGTAAACTAATGGAATATAATAAATTAATAATTAATACATAATTAAATAATTATCTGTTCCCATTATTGTCCTATCAGATGGATTTATATGATAGAGAAAATAATCTGTGTTATTAAATGTTATATCTTCTATAACACTGTAAGGAAATAAGAAGCTTAAGGCATTCCTTTATATTATTCCATAACTTTCCTAAACGAAGAATGGTAACTAAGATTAGTTATATTTATTCCTCAAATAGGTTTCCCATATTTCCTTTATTTGTATATATAGACCCAGGCAGTGGTTTTTAATATAGAAGTATTCCTCTAAAGTTATCTGATGATTGAATTATTTTATCCAATAAACCAATGTAGGGTTAATTGTACTCTTCCAATTTCTCGCTATAATAATTTTCAGGCTGTTACTCGCTATATTTAACAGTTTGATTTGTGCTACAGTAAACTTTTTCGGGGCTCTATTAAACAACCATATACATAGGTCTAAGGGTATAGGGATTTCAATTAATTTAGTTGTCTCTATTGCAATTTTATTCCAAATCAGAGCAATTCCAGGGCATTGCTACCAAATGTGGCCATAGCATCAGTTGAGCTGTTGCATCTTCAGCATTGCTCCAGGTGAGGTTTAAAGATCTTCTTGCATCTTGATGGTGTCATATACCATCTGTGTAGATTTTTAGATTTAACTCAAGATATTTTCCAGATACTGAGGACCTCTTTATGGCTTGGTATATTTTAGATGCTTCAGAATATGTAATAGCTATATTTAGTTATTCATTCCATCTTTCTATGTAGTGTGGAATAAGGCCTATTTCAGGTTGTTTTAAAAAGGAGTAAAGTAACAATAATGTATGTCTCACAGTGGAAGATTTACGACACAGAGATTCAAATGTGGTCAGTGGTCTCAAGAAGTTCTGTTTCTGTGGATGGGATGTTATATAGTTGTAACATTGATGATAAAAGAGCCAGCTTCTAAAAGCTAAGAAACCTTTGTTTACTAATGCAGTTCTATTTTGTATGGTGATTTCATCTCCCAAATGTATCACAACTAATATCCTTTCGTAATTTGTGATAGATGTATATAAGATATTCATACCAGGAATAAATTCCTTATTATTCATTAATGATGTTAATGAAGAAAATTTTGCTGAAATATTTGGAGAAGCTACTAATACTGTTTCCCATATTGAAAAAGTCTCTTGTATAATGTGTGTAGTGTTTTTTTATTTGATTAAGTTTATCTTTCAGTGTCCAACATTGTGTTCCCAGGTGTGCAGAACCTGAAATGTTATGTTCTAATTGTACCCATATCTTAGTTGTATAATTTGTAAACCAATCCACTATTCTTTGTAGATGTATAGCCATCCTGTAGGCAGTAAGATCTAGGACTCCCAGCCCCCCATTATTTAATGTCTAAATGTCTGGCTCATCATTTTTTTTTAATTAATCCTAGCATCCTAGCATGTCGTTTATTCCATACATATAAATTCAAATATTTTGTTTTGTAAAGATATAATATATATTTTTTGGTAAGGATATTGGTAATGTTTGCAGGATATAGAGAATTTTGGGAAGTATACTCATTTTAATGGCATTTATCCTTCGCACCCAAGATATTGGTTTCTTTTGCTAGGATGATAGTGTGGTTATTATGGAGGATTGGAGGGTCATATAATTAGCTGTAAATAATTAATCTATCATCGGGGTTAAATATATCCAAAGGTATTTTAGTCTACGGTCTTGCCATCTAAAAGTACAAGATGTCTTAATACATTGTACATCTCTCTCTGGTAGTGTAATGTTTAATATTTCTGACATATTTATTTATTAAAAAATTTGAAATTGATCCAATCTCATCTACTTATTGTATCAATACGCGATTGATGTCTGAGGGTTAGTCAGGAAAAAAAGGACATCATCAGCATAAAATAAGAGCTTATGTTGGGATTTATTAATTTGAAGACCTTTTATGTCCATTGAGGAGTGTATTTTCAGTGCTAACATTTCAATTGAACAGGCAAACAATAAGGGGGATAGGGGCAGCCCTGTCTTGTTCCATTTGATATTATAAATGGGTCAGATAGGTATCCATTCCCTCTCACCCTTGCTGTTGGTGAGGAATACATGGTGAACACCTTTGCTGTAAAATCAGTACCTAAGCCCATCTTCAATAAGACTGCTTTTAAAAACTTCCAACAGATGTGGTCAAAAACTTTTTCCGCGTCTGTTGATAGAAATTCCAAAGGTATTTGATGTGTAGTAGCATAATCAATCAGATGAATAGCATGGACAGTATTGTCTTTTGCTTCTCTCGTCTGGACAAATCCCACCTGATCAGGATGTACTAAAGCAGGATGGAGGGTATTTAATCTGTTTGCTAGTAACTTTGCATAGATCTTTATATCAGTGTTTAACAGAGATATAGGCCTATAATTTTCTACTTTAGACTAATCCTTACCTTCTTTAGGAATTAGTGATATGTGTGCAGTAAGTGATTAGCTAAGGAAAGGGTTAGTGTCATTTATTGAGATAAAAAGTGATAAAATATGGGGGGGGGGGGGATAATATAGTCATAATTTTTTTATAATAATAATTGGGGCCAGGTGCTTTTCCAGTGGATACATTTTTAATCACAGTATTCAATTCTTCAATTGTGAAAGGGGAATTAAGTGCTATTATCTGCTCAGTGTTAACTGTGGGTATTTCAATACTATTTAAGAAAGAGTCTAAAAAATTATCTTTATAATTGTCCTCTTGTTTAGGCTGTGTTTCTGATCTAGAAAGGATTGTCAGGTTATATAATGATTCATAATATGTATGGAATGATTCAGTAATTTATTTTATAGAATAAACCGTTGTCTTATTAGGGTCAGTAATAGACAGAATATGAGATCTATTAATTCTGTGTTGTACCCTACGAGCAAAAAGTTTGCTGCATTTCTTATCTCCTTCGTAATATTTTTGTTGTAGTTTAAGGGCTAATCGCTTACACTCTTTATCCAATAGTGTGTTTACAATGGTTCTCTGTCTTTGTGAATCTGTTTTAAGAAAATCATCTTCTGGTCTAGCCAGGAGATGATTTTCTATATCTTCAATTTTAGACAGGGCTTCTTGAAGTGAAGTATGTGTTTGTTTAAGATCATGGGGGATATCTATCAAGCCGTCAACTGTGTTGCATTCGCCGGCATCAATACGCTCGCCTAACATCACAGCTTCGTATCTCAATATGCTCTCCTTAGTTATGAAAAAGCCGGCAAAAAAAAATGCACCAAGTACGGGGCGATGAGCATCGGACTGTTGTTAACTAGCAGTCAACGATCTCGCCTCTATTCAGCTTTTTCCAAACTTTATTTATACCCTGTCATTAAACTATTAATTAACATACCCTAACTATTATCCTACAATTAAATTAAACTACCAATTAAATAAAATAAATTACATATTAAAAAAACCTAACCCTACTCAAATTAATTAAATATCCAATTAAACATTATTAAAAGTACTAAATTACAGAAAAAAACATACACTAAATTACGAAAAATAAAAAAACAAATAAAAAATAAAAAAGAATTACGCCTAATCTAATAGCCCTATCAAAATAAAAAAGCCCCCCTAAAATAAAAAAAAACCCTAGCCTAAAATAAACTACCAATGGCCCTTAAAAGGGCTCTTTTACCTGTAAAAAAAATACAAACACCCCCCAACAGTAAAACCCACCACCCAACCAACCCCCCAAATAAAAAAACCTATCTAAAATAACCTAAGCTCCCCATTGCCCTGAAAAGGACATTTGTATGGTCATTGCCCTTTAAAAGGGTATTTAGCTCTTTTACATGCCCAGACCCTAATCTACAAATAAAACCCAACCTTAAATATACCTAACACTAACCCCCAACGATCCACTTACAGTTATTGAAGCCCCGCTTGAAGCATCCATCCAGGCGGCAAGAAGTCTTCATCCAGACGGCATCTTCTATCTTTATACATCCGGCGCAGAGCTGGTATATTGATATGCAATATAAATCTTAAAAAAAAAAAAACAGTAGTGAACCTAAGAAATTTACACCCTCAGTTTGGTGTGGACCTAAGGAACTTCTTCAGTTACTCTTGGCCTTGCTTTTTAGCAAAAAAAATATAAAAAAAAATATATATATATATATATATATATATATATAAAAGAGGGGTATGTACGGGCAAAAATAAGGCAAGAGCTCAAAAAAGGGAGCCAGCCTAAAATATTGATTATATTTCCTTTTCTAAGAAACCGCGGGCCTGCTCAGGTGAATCAAAAAACAAAACAATCATTGCCAGATTTAATTTTCATCTTAGCAGGGTATAGTAGAGAGAAGAATCTGCCCTCTTTCACTAAGTCCATGCAAATCCCAGAAAAGCATCTCCTTTTGGAAGAGGTCTCATATGAGAAGTCCTGGAAGAGAAGGATTTTGTTCTCATTGCAGTACAGTTGCTGTTTCTTTCTATATGCTCTTAGTAGTTCCAGTTTGGCACAGTAATTAAAATACATGACGATCACCAGGCGTGGTTTATTAGTACTGTGTGCAGATGGGTCTTTCTCTCTTCCGATCCTATGAACTCTCTCCAGAGTGAACAACAGTTCTTTCCTCCCTTCCAAATTTAGTAGTTGTGGAAATCATCAGGTTTTATCTTTTCTGGTAGGCCAATTATCCTCAGGTTGTTACTCCTATTTTCTATTTCCTCCATTCTGTTAGTTAGAGATTGGTTTGGCTTCGCAAAAGCCCCTAGCTTGGGTTCCCATACTGTCTGTGTATCCTCACAGTCTGAGAGTCTTTGCTCCAAAGCTGTTAATCTAGTGCTCTGACGTTTGAGCTCCTCAATCACAGTTGTCCATATTAGATTAATCTCCTCGATTTTGGGAAGGATTAGAGCAGACACTTGGGTTGCAATGAGATTAGCCTGACTTCTGTCCTCAATCTTTTCCTCTGCTTCATCTTCTTCAGGTGGATTACCAATTTGACTAGTGATTTTCTTCTCACTGGGTTTGCGTTTAGGAGACATTCTGTGAGACTTTAAATATTTATCCATCAGTTTCTTTGCACTGTGATGATTTTTTTAACAACCACTCAGTGATTATATTATAGCATGTCAACTCTTTGATTATTTCATAAGCGTTTTTACAAGCCCCTCAAACTGCTATATACAGTAGGTAGACAAACAATGGAAATGAGTGCTATATATTTGCGCACAGTTATAAATAGCTTGATTTCAGCCACTCTGCTGCATGATAGTTATCCAGCCATTTCATTAATAAATCCAAATTAAACAGTTCCGCATAACCCATGCACAGACTCTGCCCATGCACAGACTCTGCTCATATACACAAAGTTAATTCAGCTCAAGCGCCAACAAAGTTTTTTATGCAGCAGCTGTGCTCTAGATATGTCCAGCAAATACAGCAATGATTTACCTAAGACTTCAGGCAAGTAAAAAAGGAGAAAAGGCTTACCTTCTTGAAGCTGCAAATTTTTAGGTGCCTGATTCTCTCTTATCTTGCTCCCCCTTTTTTTCTTTTGTGTACCTGATAGTTTCTTTTTTTTTTTTTTTTTTGGATGGGTTAGCAGCTTACTAGCGCCGTCTTGGTAATCTTCCTGGGGGTCCTGGTCAAAGCTCGTGGACTGATTGAGCTTCCGCTTACTCCCCTCACAGGGAGTCGCAACCACCTCTGTATTTCACAGAGCCTAGGATAGCTGTGTGTGGTGTGGAAGCTGCGACTGAGTTTATCCACACACACCGCCATCCGCCTTCTTAGTTGCCTCGCAGTCTAGCAGCAGGCCGTGGTATCTTCCTTGCACTATTGATGCCAGCATCCAGTGAGGCTTTCTTAGTCAGCGCGGCTGGATCCACGCCGCTGCTCGTCTGCCATCCACCACTTGCCTCGAGGTGCTGCATACAGCGAGCTGACGTCACGTCACACACGGCTTGCCCTCTTTCCCCATTCGCGTTTTTATAATTTTAAAGCAGCTTTACACTATGAAAGTTTTTCTTGTTTCTTTGTGTTTACATTATAGACACATATGGACATTCATCTACTTTTTAAATCACAGTCGCCTAGATTTAGAGTTCTGCGGCCAAAGGGGTGCGTTAGCTACGCGTGCTTTTTTCTGGCCGCACCTTTTAAATACCGCTGGTATTGAGAGTTCACAGAATGGCTGCGTTAGGCTCCAAAAAAGGAGCGTACAGCATATTTAACGCAACTTCAACTCTCGATACCAGCGGTGCTTACGGACGCGGCCAGCTTCAAAAACGTGCTTGTGCACGATTCCCCCATAGAAAACAATGGGGCTGTTTGAGTTGAAAAAAAACCTAACACCTGCAAAAAAGCCGCGTTCAGCTCCTAACGCAGCCCCATTGTTTGCTATGGGGAAACACTTCCTACGTCTGCACCTAACACTCTAACATGTACCCCAAGTCTAAACGCCCCTAAACTTACACTTATTAACCCCTATTCTGCCGCCCCCGCTATCGCTGACCCCTGCATATTATTATTAACCCCTAATCTGCCGGTCCGTAAACCGCCGCTACTTACATTATCCCTATGTACCCCTAATCTGCTGCCCCTAACACCGCCGACCCCTATATTATATTTATTAACCCCTAATCTGCCCCCCACAACGTCGCCTCCACCTGCCTACACTTATTAACCCCTAATCTGCCGAGCGGACCGCACCGCTATTATAATAAAGTTATTAACCCCTAATCCGCCTCACTAACCCTATAATAAATAGTATTAACCCCTAATCTGCCCTCCCTAACATCGCCGACACCTAACTTCAAACATTAACCCCTAATCTGCCGACTGGAGCTCACCGCTATTCTAATAAATGTATTAACCCCTAAAGCTAAGTCTAACCCTAACACTAACACCCCCCTAAGTTAAATATAATTTAAATCTAACTAAATTAATTAACTCTTATTAAATAAATTATTCCTATTTAAAGCTAAATACTTACCTGTAAAATAAATCCTAATATAGGTACAATATAAATAATAATTATATTATAGCTATTTTAGGATTAATATTTATTTTACAGGCAACTTTGTATTTATTTTAACCAGGTACAATAGCTATTAAATAGTTAAGAACTATTTAATAGCTAAAATAGTTAAAATAAAGACAAATTTACCTGTAAAATAAATCCTAACCTAAGTTACAATTAAACCTAACACTACACTATCAATAAATAAATTAAATAAACTACCTGCAATTATCTACAATTAAACCTAACACTACACTATCAATAAATAAATTAAATAAACTACCTATAATTATCTACAATTAAACCTAACACTACACTATCAATAAATAAATTAAATAAACTACCTACAATTATCTACAATTAAACCTAACACTACACTATCAATAAATAAATTAAATACAATTCCTACAAATAAATACAATTAAATAAACTAACTAAAGTACAAAAAATAAAAAAGAACTAAGTTACAAAAAATAAAAAAATATTTACAAACATTAGAAAAAAATTACAACAATTTTAAACTAATTACACCTACTCTAGGTTTATTTAAGGGGGGTTTGGGTTAGATTAGGGGTATGTGGGTGGTGGGTTGTAATGTTGGGGGGGGTATTGTATGTTTTTTTTTACAGGCAAAAGAGCTGAATTCTTTGGGGCATGCCCCGCAAAGGGCCCTGTTCAGGGCTGGTAAGGTAAAAGAGCTTTGAACTTTTGTAATTTAGAATAGGGTAGGGCATTTTTTTATTTTGGGGGTCTTTGTTATTTTATTAGGGGGCTTAGAGTAGGTGTAATTAGTTTAAAATTGTTGTAATTTTTTTCTAATGTTTGTAAATATTTTTTTATTTTTTGTAACTTAGTTCTTTTTTATTTTTTGTACTTTAGTTAGTTTATTTAATTGTATTTATTTGTAGGAATTGCATTTAATTTATTTATTGATAGTGTAGTGTTAGGTTTAATTGTAGATAATTGTAGGTAGTTAGTTTAATTTATTTATTGATAGTGTAGTGTTAGGTTTAATTGTAGATAATTGTAGGTAGTTTATTTAATTTATTTATTGATAGTGTAGTGTTAGGTTTAATTGTAACTTAGGTTAGGATTTATTTTACAGGTAAATTTGTCTTTATTTTAACTATTTTAGCTATTAAATAGTTCTTAACTATTTAATAGCTATTGTGCCTGGTTAAAATAAATACAAAGTTGCCTGTAAAATAAATATAAATCCTAAAATAGCTATAATATAATTATAATTTATATTGTAGCTATATTAGGGTGTATTTTACAGGTAAGTATTTAGCTTTAAATAGGAATAATTTATTTAATAAGAGTTAATTTATTTCGTTAGATTTAAATTATATTTAACTATTTAACTTAGGGGGGTGTTAGTGTTAGGGTTAGACTTAGCTTTAGGGGTTAATCCATTTATTAGAATAGCGGCGAGATTCGGTCGGCAGATTAGGGGTTAATAATTGAAGTTAGGTGTCGGCGATATTAGGGAGGGCAGATTAGGGGTTAATACTATTTATTATAGGGTTATTGAGGCAGATTAGGGGTTAATACATTTATTATAGTAGCGGTGAGATCCGCTCGGCAGATTAGGGGTTAATAAGTGTAGGCAGGTGGAGGCGACGTTGAGGGGGCAGATTAGGGGTTAATAAATATAATATAGGGGTCGGCGGTGTTAGGGGCAGCAGATTAGGGGTACATAACTATAATGTAGGGGGCGGCGCTTTGCGGTCGGCAGATTAGGGGTTTATTATTGTAGGTAGCTGGCGGCGACGTTGTGGGGGGCAGGTTAGGGGTTAATAAATATAATATAGGGGTCGGCGGTGTTAGGGGCAGCAGATTAGGGGTACATAAGTATAACGTAGGTGACGGTCGGCAGATTATGGGTTAAAAAATTTAATCGAGTGGCGGCGATGTGGGGGGAACTCAGTTTAGGGGTACATAGGTAGTTTATGGGTGTTAGTGTACTTTAGAGCACAGTAGTAAAGAGCTTTATAAACCGGCGTTAGCCCAGAAAGCTCTTAACTACTGACTTTTTTCTGCGGCTGGAGTTTTGTCGGCTGGATTTCTAACGCTCACTTCAGACACGACTCTAAATACCGGAGTTAGAAAGATCCCATTGAAAAGATAGGATACACAATTGACGTAAGGGGATCTGCGGTATGGAAAAGTCGCGGCTGGAAAGTGAGCGTTAGACCCTTTCCTGACTGACTCCAAATACCGGCGGTAGCCTAAAACCAGCGTTAGGAGCCTCTAATGCTGGTTTTCACGGCTACTGCCAAACTCTAAATCTAGGCCAGTGCATGGTGTATACTTTTTCATTTTCTTTTTTTTTTCTTTTTATTGTCACATTGTTTAAAAGTCACAGCACTGAAACATATTATAATATAATTTCTATTTATCAATAGTGAGGCTCAAGATAAAATAAATGTAAAAATGTGTTTTGCACAAGTGTATTCAATGCTGCTCTAGTGACCTTGATTTAGAAAAAGCTGATTCAGCACAAGAATATTAGACCCTGTTATAAACAAAAAGTGATGTCGTGTGCAAGTATAAGGGATATGAAAGTCAAAATTTAAACTTTCATGATTCAACGTTCTGCGTCATACTTGGCGCCAAATAATTTATTTATTTTAACCCCACTTCCTATATGCCCCTTGCCTTTTTCTATGCTCAGAGGGCTATGCTGTTTGCATTTTGTTCCCTTTCCTAAAACTGCCATATAAGGAAATTGATAATTTTGCTTTATATGTTGTTTTTTTTTATCTTACATTTGCAAGATGTCTCAATCTGATCCTGTCTCAGAAACCACTGTTTCCAAAGATAAGTGTATCTGTTGTAAATTAGTGGAGATTATATCTCCAGCTGTGGTATGTAATAGTTGTCATGATAAGCTTTTAAATGCAGAGAATGTATCCATCAGTACTGGTACAATGCCTGTTGTTACTTCAACATCTAATGTACATGATATCCCTGTAAATATAAAATATTTTATTGCTGATGCAATTCAGAAGGCTTTGTCAGCTATTCCACCTTCTAATAAACATAAAAGGTCTTTTAAAACTTCTCAAAAAGTTGATGAAATTTCAAATGACCGACAACATACTGAATTATCCTCCTCTGATGAGGATCTATCTGATTCAGAAGATCCTACCTCAGATATTTACACTGTCATGGATACCAGACAGCTAAGGCTATCCCCCACCCCCCTACAACCTCACCCCTGTTGTTTCTCAGTGGTTTTGGGCTCCTCAGAGCAACCACCATCTCTGGAAGCTTTTTGTTTGCTTGGTTTTGGCTTGTTTTTGTCTTCAGAGAAGAGATGGTCTATGACCAGGAAAACCCTCCTTGGCTGGCCGGGCTCCTGGAACTCCCGATCGGCCGCCTCACAACGGACATTCGCTTAACCCCTCTCAGGCTTCCCAGGCTCCTGGAACTCCTGGTCGGCCACAGGACAGCAGAACACACGTTAACTTTAACCCAAGTCCCTCCAGCAACCATGTGCCCCAGAGCTCCGCTCTTTTGGGGATTAGTAGCCCCTGGGGAGTACAAGGGGTGGGGGAATTGCCGGAGGGGAGCTCCTTTGGGAACCGGGGGTTTTAGACACCCCTAACCCCATAACTTCAACGGACTGTAACTCTGGTCCCCAGTAACGAATCATGCTGATTATTGGACTGTGAAATCTGGGGACCGAGAGATTTAAAATTACACCCTGGAAGTGCCGCCGCTCCACCAGGATTATCCCGAAACCGCCACCCCTAAGTATTGAGATTATGTGGGACTGTGGCTCCTACGGAGGCGCCGGTCAGTCTGGAGGGGCGGGAATGGCGGGAAAATTGTGGGATTGTCCTTTGTGTTATCAAGATGAGCTCTGTGTATAAAAGGAGTGCATGTTTTACAATAAAATCAGTTCCTGTTTAACCTGAATGCTAGTGTGTATAGTTATTTGGGTTGGCTCCAGCTAAAATCACTGTCCTGAGCTACATAGCAGCCTGTTCCAGGCAGAGGAAGGACACGCTGGAAGAGCTACCTAGTCTGGGTAGCTGGAGTCTGCCACAGGGTGGGACCCTGAGTACTGGTGCTGTCGGGCATCAGGGTTGGCTACAGGCTGTGGTCACTTGCCAGCTACATAGCTGCAGTCGGCAGGGAGGAAGCAGGACCCCTTTTGGCAGAGCTACCCAGTCGGGGTAGCCGGAGGTCTCTGTCACATTGGCTGGCAGCGGTGGGATCTGCTTCTATCACACAGTTTCTGCCGACAGAGGAGACATGCCACAGTAGCCGGTAACTATGGGAACCAAGCTCCTAAAGAGAGCAGAGGAGGCGCTGGGCCCGCTGGACATTCCTAGTTTGTATTGGGACATGCTGGCACAAAGGGACCTTGTCCACCGACGACACTGGAGGGAGGCTCTTAAACAAGAGCAGGGCTATTGAGTAACACCCCTCTCCCCTAATGATGAAGATTACTGGCTCCAGTGGAAGTTCCGAGTACCTTGCCTGGGAGGACAGCCCCGGGCGGAATGGCTGTCTGAATTGGATGTACTGGTCCAGGATGAGATGGTTCTGGATGACAGCTACAGGGCCCTCCGATGGTATGCTATGCAAGTATGGCTATGGCTGGGTGACAGTGTCCCCACAGAGGGCTTTGGCTACTTCAGCCCTGGATTACTATTTGAACTAATGGCAGAGGACCCAGATTTTGGGAGTCAGGAGGAGTGGAGACTTAAGGACATTTGTGAGTACCGAGGGAGCCTGCTGAGTCTCTCAGGGGTACCCTGGCTGCAAGCCGATTTGGATTATATATGTGGCAAGGAATTGGAGATGGAACAGAGATACAAAAGACTGATAGATTGCGTTAAACAGCATGCCACAGAGCCTGCAGGGAGCTATGATACAGCAGTCTGGGAATCATGGAAGTTGGCCTTAGAGAATTGGCAACAGAGCATAAGCGACAACGAGCTGCTAGATACAGATCAGCAATCGGGCCCCGAGCTTATGGACTTGGACAAAGGAGAGATGGATATCGATAACTCTCCACAGCAGCAGAATCCCTTCCTGGGAGAGGAGACAGTCGGTTTCTCTCCCCAGCGGCAGTGCCATACCCTGAGAGCGGAGGTAGTCGTCCTCCCTCCCCATAAACAGAACCCGTTCCTGGGAGAGGAGACAGTCGGTCTCTCTCCCCAGCGGCAGAGCCAGGAGCCGGGAGAGGAGACAGTTGGTCTCTCTCCCCAGCGGCAGAGCCATCCCCTGGGAGCGGAGGTAGTCATCCTCCCTCCCCGTAAGCCAAACCCCTTCCTGGGAGAGGAGACAGTCGGTCTCCCTCCCCAGCGGCAGAGCCAGGAGCCGGGAGAGAAGACAGTCGGTCTCTCTCCCCAGCGGCAGAGCCATCCCCTGGGAGCGGAGGTAGTCTTCCTCCCTCCCCGTAAACAGAACCCTGTCCTGGGAGAGGAGACAGTTGGTCTCTCTCCCCAGTGGCAGAGCCAGGAGCTGGGAGAGGAGATAGTCGGTCTCTCTCCCCAGCGGCAGAGCCATCCCCTGGGAGCGGAGGTAGTCGTCCTCCCGCCCCGTAAACAGAACCCCGTCCTGGGAGAGCAGACAGTTGGTCTCTCTCCCCAGTGGCAGAGCCAGGAGCTGGGAGAGGAGATAGTCGGTCTCTCTACCCAGCAGCAGAGCCATCCCCTGGGAGCGGAGGTAGTCGTCCTCCCTCCCCGTAAGCTGAACCCCTTCCTGGGAGAGGAGACAGTAGTTCTCCCTCCCCAGTGGCAGAGCCAGAAGCCGGGAGAGAAGACAGTCAGTCTCTCTCCCCAGCGGCAGAGCCATCCCCTGGGAGTGGAGGTAGTCGTCCTCCCTCCCCTTACAGAGAAGCCCTTGCAGGGTGAGACGGGTATCAATATCTCTCCCCAGCGGCCGAATCCCTTTCTGGGAGAGGAGACAGTTGGTCTCTCTCCCCAGTGGCAGAACCCCGTACAGGGAGCAGAGAGAGCCAGTCTCCCTCCCCAGCAGCAGCACAGTTTCCCATGGAGTGGAGGTAGCAGACCTCCCTCCCCAGCAGTAGATCTCCTTCTCAGGAGAAGAGACAGATGGTCTCTCCCCTCAGTAGCTTGGCAGGGTCTATACCCTTTTCTTGTCCTGGAGTATATCTCACAGGGGGCAGGCCAGGGGGGTACCCGCTCATGCAGTTGGTGCCACAAGTTTGGGCACCTGAGTTTTGCCTGCCCCACCAAGGAGCAACTTCCACCAACAGCTGGGAAACCGGCAATGGCTTTGTTGGATTCCCGCCCCTGGATTTGGTGCCACCAGTTTGGGCACCCAAGTCTTGCCTGCCCCACCAAGGAGCAACCTCAACCTAAAGTCTGGGGTGGGTATACAGCCGGAAAAACTGGTACTGGCTTTGGTTGTGGGTGGGTCAGCCAGTACTCAACAGAGTGTCACAGAGGGAGACAGTTTGGCCAGGGAACGTAAGGACACTGGAACTTGTGGAACAGCAATTATTTGGGAGCCGGCCTTAGCAAACTTATTTGGGACTTTGCATTATGTGACTATCCCTGCACCCAGGGCACAGGGTATAAACACCAGCAGAAACTCCCCAGGATGCCCCAAGCTCAGGAGATCTGGGATAACCTCCCCCAGCAACCGAGAAGTGGAGGGCCACCATCGGACAGCCCTAGGCCGACCCGTTAAGGGTCTAGCCGGGCCTGCTGAACTGGAGGGGGAGAGATGTCATGGACACCAGATGACTAAGGCTATCCCCCACCCCCTACAACCTCACCCCTGTTGTTTCTCAGTGGTTTTGGGCTCCTCAGAGCAACCACCATCTCTGGAAGCTGTTTGTTTGCTTGGTTTTGGCTTTTTTTTGTCTTCAGAGAAGAGATGGTCTATGACCAGGAAAACCCTCCTTGGCTGGCCAGGCTCCTGGAACTCCCAGTCGGATGCCTCACAACGGACACCCGCCTAACCCCTCTCAGGCTTCCCAGGCTCCTGGAACTCCTGGTCGTCCACAGGACAGCAGAACACCCGCTAACTTTAACCCAGGTCGCTCCAGCGACCATGTGCCCCAGAGCTCCACTCTTTTGGAGATTAGTAGCCCCTGGGGAGTATAAGGGGTGGGGGAATTGCCGGAGGGGAGCTCCTTTGGGAACCAGGGGTTTTAGACAACCCTAACCCCATAACTTCAACGGACTGTAACTCCGGTCCCCAGTAACGACTCATGCTGATTTTTGGACTGTGAAATCTGGGGACCGAGAGCTTTAAAATGACATCCTGAAAGTGCCGCCGCTCCATCGGGATCATCCCGAAACTGCCACCCCTAAGTATTGAGATTATGTGGGACTGTGGCTCCTATGGAGGCGCCGGTCAGTCTGGAGGGGCGGGAATGGCGGGGAAATTGTGGGATTGTCCTTTGTGTTATCAAGATGAGTTCTGTGTATAAAAGGAGTGCATGTTTTACAATAAAATCAGTTCCTGTTTAACCTGAATGCTAGTGTGTCTCGTTATTTGGGTTGGCTCCAGCTAAAATCACTTTCCTGAGCTACATAGCAGCCTGTTCCAGGCAGAGGAAGGACACGCTGGAAGAGCTACCTAGTCTGGGTAGCTGGAGTCTGCCACAGGGTGGGACCCTGAGTACTGGTACTGTCGGGCATCAGGGGTGTCTACAGGCTGTGGTCACTTGCCAGCTACATAGCTGCAGTCAGCAGGGAGGAAGCAGGACCCCTTTTGGTGGATCTACCCAGTCAGGGTAGCCGGGGGTCTCTGTCACAGACACTGACAAATCTTCTTATATCTTTAAGATGGAGTATATTTGTTCTTTGTTAAAAGAGGTGTTGATTACTTTGGATATTGAGGAAACTAGTCCTCTTGATACTAAAACTAGTAAACATTTAAATTCTGTTTATAAACCTCCTGTGGTTACTCCAGAGGTTTTTCCAGTTCCTGATGCTATTTATGATATGATTTCAAAGGACTGGAATAGGCCTGGTACTTCTTTTATTCCTTCTTCGAGGTTTAAAAAATTGTATCCTTTTCCAGCAGTTAGATTGGAGGTTTGGGAAAAAATCCCCAAAGTTGATGGGGCTATTTCTACTCTTGCCAAACGTACTACTATCCCTATGGAAGATAGTACTTCCTTTAAGGACCCTTTAGATAGGAAACTTGAATCGTATCTAAGAAAAGCTTATTTATATTCTGGCTATCTTCTCAGGCCTGCCATTTCTATGGCTGATGTTGCAGCTGCATCAACTTTTTGGTTGGAAAGCTTAGCGCAACAGGAAACAGACCCTGATTTATCTAGCATTGTTTGCTTGCTTCAACATGCTAATCATTTTATCTCTGATGCCATTTTTGATATCATCAAAATTGATGTTAGATATTTGTCTTTAGCTATTTTAGCTAGAAGAACTTTGTGGCTCAAATATTGGAATGCTGACATGGTATCTAAGTCTAGATTACTATCTCTTTCTTTCCAAGGTAACAATTTGTTTGGTTCTCAGTTGGATTCGATTATTTCAAATGTCACTGAGGGGAAGGGAGTTTTTTACCTCAGGATAAGGGATATAAGGGTAAATCTAAAGGTTCTAATAGTTTTCGTTCTTTTCGACAGAATAAGGAACAGAAAGCCAATCCTTCCCCCAAAGAATCTGGTTCCAATTGGAAACCTTCTTCAAGTTGGAATAAATACAAGCTGTTTAAGAAACCAAAGCCAGCCCCCAAGTCTGTATGAAGGGCATTTGGGCAGATTCTGTCCAAAATCAATGGATTCAGAGTATTGTCTCTCAAGGGTATCGAATAGGATTCAGAGTAAGACCTCCTGTGAGAAGATTTTTTCTCTCATGCGTCCCAGCAAATCCAGTGAAGGCTCAGACTTTTCTGAAGTGTGTTTCAGATCTGGAGCTTTCAGGGGTAATCATACCAGTTCCGTTTCAGGAACAGGCTCTGGGGTTTTATTCAAATCTGTTCATTTTCCCAAAGAAAGAAAAGGTATTCTGGCCAGTTCTGGATCTGAAAATTTTGAATTGTTTTGTAAGAGTGCCAACTTTCAAGATGGTGACTATAAGGACTATTTTGCCCTTTGTTCAGCAAGGTCATTATATGTCCACAATAGACTTACAGAATGCATATCTTCATATTCCGATTCATCCAGACCACTATCGGTTTCTGAGATTCTCTTTTCTAGACAAGCATTACCAATTTGTCACTCTTCCATTTGGCCTAGCGACAGCTCCAAGGATTTTTTCAAAGGTTCTCGGTGCCCTACTCTCTGTAATCAGAGAACAGGGTATTGCAGTGTTTCCTTATTTGGATGATATCTTGGTACTAGCTCAGTCTTTACATTCTGCCGAATCTCACACAAATCAACTAGTGTTGTTTCTTCAAAGACATGTTTGGAGGATCAATTTACCAAAGAGTTTCTTGATTCCTCAGACAAGGGTCACCTTTTTAGGTTTCCAGATAGATTCAGTGACTCTGTCTCTAACAGACAAGAGACAAATAAAATTGGTTTCAGCTTGTCGGAACCTTCAGTCTCAATCATTCCCTTCAGTAGCTATGTGCATGGAAGTTTTAGGTCTCATGACTGCAGCATCGGACACGATTGCCTTTGCTCTTTTTCATGAGACCTCTCCAGCTTTGTATGCTGAATCAATGGTGCAGGGATTATACAAAGATATAATATAATATCCTTAAATCCCAATGTTCGACTCTCTCTGACTTGGTGGTTAGATCACCATTGTATAGTTCAAGGGGCCTCTTTTGTTCGTCCAACCTGGACTGTGATCACAGCAGATGCAAGTCTTTCAGGTTGGGGAGCTGTCTGGGGATCTCTGACAGCACAAGGGGTTTGGAAATCTCAGGCGATTTTACCAATCAATATTTTAGAACTCCGTGCTATTTTCAGGGCTCTTCAGGTTTGGCCTCTGTTGAAGAGAGAACCATTCATTTGTTTTCAGACAGACAATATCACAACTGTAGCATATGTCAATCATCAGGGTGGGACTCACAGTCCCCTAGCTATGAAAAAAGTATATTGGATAGTTTCTTCGGCAGAATCCAGCTCTTGTCTAATTTCTGCAGTACATATACCAGGTGTAGACAATTGGGAAGCGGATTATCTCAGCCGTCAGACTTTACATCCAGGGGAGTGGTTGCTCCATCCAGATGTGTTTTTTCAGATTGTTCAGATGTGGGGTCTTCCAGAAATAGATCTGATGGCTTCACATCTAAACAAGAAACTTCCCAGGTACCTGTCCAGGTCCAGGGATCCTGAGGCGGAGTCGGTGGATGCGTTAGCAGTTCCTTGGTTTTACCAACCTGCTTATATCTTCCCACCTCTAGTTCTTCTTCCAAGAGTGATCTCCAAGATCATCATGGAACAATAATTTGTGTTTCTGATAGCACCAGCATGGCCTCACAGGTTCTGGTATGCAGATCTTGTCCTGATGTCCAGTTGCCAACCTTGGCCACTTCCTTTAAGACCAGACCTTCTGTCTCAAGGGCCATTTTTCCATCAGGATCTCAAATCATTAAATTTGAAGGTATGAAAATTGAACGCTTAGTGCCTAGCCATAGAGGTTTCTCTCACTCAGTGATTGATACTATGTTACAGGCTCATAAATCTGTCTCTAGGAAGATTTATTATCGAGTTTGGAAGACTTATATTTCATGGTGTTCTTCTCATAAATTCTCCTGGCATTCTTTTAGAATTCCTAGAATTTTACAGTTTCTTCAGGATGGTTTGGATAAAGTTTGTCTGCAAGTTTCTTGAAGGGACAAATCTCTGCTCTTTCTGTTTTATTTCGCAGATAGATTGCTAAACTCCCTGATATTCACTGTTTTGTACAGGCTTTGGTCCGTATCAAGCCTGTCATTAAATCAATCTCTCCTCCTTGGAGTCTTAATTTGGTTTTGAAGGCTTTACAGGCTCCTCCTTTTAAGCCTATGCTTTCTTTGGAAATTAAACTACTTTATTGGAAAGTGTTGTTCCTTTTGGCCATCTCTTCTGCTAGACGAGTTTCCGAATTTTCTGCTCTTTTTTGTGAGTCTCCTTTTCTGATTTTCCATCAGGATAAGGCAGTTTTGCGGACTTCATTTAAATTTTTCCCTAAGGTTGTGAATTCTAACAACATTAGTATATAAATTGTTGTTCCCCCTTTGTGTCCTAATTCTAAGAATTCTTTGGAGAGATCCTTACATTCTCTGGATGTTGTAAGAGCTTTGAAATATTATGTTGAAGCTACTAAAGATTTCAGGAAGACTTCTAATCTATTTGTTGTCTTTTCTGGTTCTAGGAAAGGTCAGAAAGCGTCTGCCATTTCCTTGGCATCTTGGTTAAAGCTTTTGATTCATCAGGCTTACTTGGAGTCGCCTCAGAGAATCACAGCTCATTCTACTAGATCAGTCTCCACTTCGTGGACTTTTAAGAATGAAACTTCAGTTGATCAGATTAGCAAAGCAGCAAATTGGTCTTCTTTGCATACATTTACTAAATTCTACCGTTTGGATGTATTTGCCAGTTTTTGGTAGAAAGTTTCTTCATGCAGCTGTTTCAGTTTGATTCCTCTGCTTTTGTTTTAAGTTTTTTTCTTTTCAATTATGAGGCCCACCCTTTTTATGGTGGTTATGATTTTTTGTATAAAGCACAATTATTTCCAGTTCCTTTTATTGATGCTTTTTACTCCTTTTTCTATCACCCCACTACTTGGCTATTCATTAAACTTAATTGTGGGTGTGGTGAGGGGTGTATTTATATGCATTTTGAGGTTTTGGAAACTTTGCCCCTCCTGGTAGGATTGTATATCCCATACGTTACTAGCTCATGGACTCTTGCCAATATAAAAGAAATGAATTTATCAGGTAAGTTCTTACATAAATTATGTTATTGTAGCTAGCTTAGGTTTTATTTTTATTTCACAGGTAAGTTTGTATTTATTTTTAAATAGGTAGTTAGTTAATAATTGTAAATTTATTTTAGTTCTATTTTAATTATGTTAAAGTTAGGGGGTGTTAGGTTTAGGGGTTAATATAGTTTAATTTAGGTTGTTGCGATGTGGGGGGACAATCGTTTAGGGGTTAATATAGTTTAATTTAGGTTGTTGTGATGTGGGGTGGCGGTTTAGGGGTTAATAGATTTAGTTAGTGTCGGTGATGTCGGGAACACTGCGGTTTAGGGGTTAATAGGTTTAGTAAGTGTTGGCGATGTTTGGCAATGGCAGTTTAGGTGTTAATAGGTTTAGTTAGTGTCGCCGATGTCTGAGAACGGCGGTTTAGGAGTTAATAGGTTTATTTACTGTCGGAGATGTGGGGGGGTGCGGAGGTTTAGGGGTAATAGGTTTAGATAGGTTTGGCGATGTGGGGGGACAGCGGTTTAGGGGTTAATAGCTTTATTTTGTGTCGGCGATGTGGGTGGTGGTGGCGGTTTTAGATAATTATGTTTTGCCAATTGCCGGCATATTAGTTATATTAAGTTAAATCATTTTTTCGGATCCTTTCGTTTTTTTCAGATCCATTATTTATTCATCTGCATTATTCTATTCTAAACTTCAGAATAGAATAATGCATATGAATAAAGAATGGATCCGAAAAAACGATTTAACTTAACATTAACTAATTTGACAATTTTTTTTTTTTTTTAAACTTAACTAAACTAATTTGCCGTAACAAAATTATTTATTTAACTAATGAAAACAAAACAATTTTTATAGCGTTGCACAGGTCTATATATTTTGTCAAATTGAAAGGTTGAGCGCACACCCCAATGACGAATCGTGATTCAGATAAATTTAAAAAACTTTTCTTCAGGTGTAAACAATAAAAACAGCAGTGCTAATTTAAAGGAACAACCTGGATGTGTCAGTTTTGAGTTGACCAATCACGAGTTACATATGTCAATACATATATTTATATGCAGGTTGAAACTACTGTTATATACACACTGTTGGATGTTTGCTGTGCCCTGATATTCCGGACTAATAGAGGCCAATATCGGGAGTTATACAAGAGCCCGTATCCAGTGAGCTACGTAGACACAGTGATACCAGACCTCCAGGTTCACCACTACGAGGTTCCAGCAAGCTGACCACTGGAAGCTTATCTGCATCTAGCTACCTTGGGTGCCATCACAAATCATGAGTGTGATTGTTATGTCTCAGGAATAACGTTATTCTTATATACATGGCTACGCTATGAGGCGCCCCTTCTACCCTTTTTTCTTTTTTTAAAAAGCATACCTAGATAGGCTCAGGAGCAGCAATGCGCTAATAGGAGATAGCTGCTGATTGATTGCTACACACCTGCGTCTCTTGTAACTTGCTCACCAGATGTGTTCAGCTAGGTCCCAGCATTGTTCTGTTGCTCTGGTGCTGATGTTATCCATATGTTTAAACCCTTCACATGGGTTAAACCCTATTTATCAAGCTGCATAAGCCACATTGGCGTCCAAATGTTTTAGGCGCACCTGAAACTCTAGTTAAGTAGCAGTGATTGGCCACCAGCGAGCAGGGGGCAGCATTGCATAAGAAACTACTTGTGTAATGTTAAATCTAGCAAGGTCCGGCGGACATGTTCGCGGTAGTCCATTGTTATAAGCAACCAATAGTGCAGTAATAAAATGCTCTAACATATTAGAACATTTTTTTTTTATTTTATTTCCTTTTAACAAAAAACTAAACACTGTCTTACTAACGTATGGGTACCCCTGCTTAAATCTTGTAGTTTTATCGGAAATATCATCAGAAACAAATTTTACTCTTAGTTTTGTAGCATAATGGTATAATTCCTATCTTTTATGGCTCTGCATTTGTTTTAAATATATTTTCAACACTTGTGTGAATATTTTGTGTGTGAATGTGGATCTATCTAAGGTCCACTATTCTTTCTGTGCTGCAATGTTGTTCAAGTCTGTGATATCATTTTTTGGTGAATTTATTTCTATATTAGTGACAGAACTGTCACTGCAATGGCTCATTTTAGTACTTGCAACAGCTGCAGAACAAATCTTACATTCAAGAGAATGTTTAAAATGCAGGTGTTTTAACAAAGGATAATACTGTCGAGTTCTACCACTATGACGCGAGAATGTTTTTCCTAAACTACATATTATATTACTGCAACTGCCTTTTTTTGCTATGACACATTTCCACATTAGATTTGTTATTTTTTTCATTTATAAAATAAAGAATACTGAATTTTGCATAATTTACTGTAGAAATGTTGAAGCTAAAATGGCAGTGTTCAAAACTGAGAATTTGAAATTGCTTGATATTTTTATTTGCATCAGTCAACATTAAAGGGCCATATTACTCAAATATTTTCTGTAATGTATATGAAAGAATCACGGTTAAACACGTTACAAATTCAACAATTCCATCCACACTTACATCTATTATATTGGATGACTCTTTATCATTTAGTGAATATATAGAAGGAATTAAAATACGAGCTTAGGAGGATTCACTACCATTCTACATATTTATGAATGAAAATACTTTAAAATCGAAATTAGAATTAACTAATAACGGGGTGAAGATATTTTACCCTTGGTTTAGATATTTTCAGTTTAAATCTTTCTTAACTACACAGCCAAAGAAACAGGATTTAATTAGACAAATGTCCCATTTTGAATTAGTTTGTACAGGGAACTTACCAACAAAAGGTACATTATCACTTATATACAAAATAATAATGATGGCTACAATCTCGGAGTTACCATCATATACTAAAGCATGGTCACAAGATCTTATAACACCCCCTACAAGTAAAGAATGGAATATAATTTTTCAACATCATGCCAAAGCTTCAATATCAGCTGGCATACAAGAAACAAACTATAAATTACTGATGAGGTGGTATCTAACTCCTAATAGGGTTAAAGCGATATTTTCTAACTCCTCGGAAAAATGTTGCCTTGTTACATATATGGTGGTCATGCCCAATAATATCTAATTATTGGGTTTTAATAATAACAGAGATAAATAGATTACTATCAATACAACTGCCTTTAAACCTACAACAATTTTATTATATAAACCCATATTAAAATTATCAGTTGTATATGATAGAGCATTATATATACTCTTAAACAGTGCCAAACAGGTAATACCAAGACTTTGGAAACAAAAAAGAGCCCCAACGATAACGGAATGGCAATCACAAATACATTATTCAATATCAATGGAAAAACTACATTATCAATTGATGGATCAGTTGGATCTATATTATAATATAGTGAACGTCTTGCAAATAAAATTATAGGACCACATCTGCGGTATTAGAAATTAAATGAGCCTAGAGGAAATTTTGAAGAAGATTAATTAAAACTCTGTGTTGCTGAAGATGTTACATTAGTTCAAATACTCTACAATTAAAATTACCCAGAAGTGTTATTTTGTCGTTAGGCTTTATATACACTTTGTATTCTTAATTAATATGCACCATTGATGTTAAAGAAAATTTACCAGATGACGGCGACGGATCTCATGGAAATTTACTTTAATTTAATCTATCTGTGTGCTTGTTGAGTGCCAGACTTTATATTTGTGTATGTATGTATATGTGTGTATGTGGGAATAAAATAGTTTCTAATCATATTACAGTCCCAAAAATTTAGTTTTGATTTTCAAATCATATGTGTCAAGCCCTGCCTTATTTCTAAGCATAAACACACAATTGAGTCACTCTTTTAAGGCCAATGAACATAATAACATAGTAACATAGTTGATGAGTTTGAAAAAAAGTCTGAGTTGATCGAGTTCAACCTACACAAATCTAATTTACTTACAAAAAGCTCCAGTTGATCTTAAATTAATCCCATTAAAAGGTTACCCATTTAACACAAGCAATTATATCCCTGAATTCTGTTTCTAGCCAGAAATGTATCCAAATTTTTAAATGTATCTAAGGTATTGGCATTCACTACCTCCTTTGATAATAAGTTAACAAATTGTATTGCTCTTACAGTGGAAAAAGAAAATCTGTTGCAGGAGAATAAATCTCCTTTCCTCCAGCTTTAAATTGTGACCTCTTGTCACAAACAATTTTCTTAGAATAAACAGAGCTTCTGCCATCTCTGTATATGGGCCTTGACTATATTTATATAAAGTAATCATATCACCTCTCAAGCATCTTTTTTCTACAAAAAACAGACCCACTTTGGCTAACCTTTCCTCATAGCTTAAATTCTCCATTCCACTTATTAGCTTTGTGGCCCTTCTCTGAACTTTTTCTAGGTCTGCAATATCTTTTATTGAGATCAGTCGCCAGAACTGCACTCCATACTCAAGGTGAGGTCTTACAAGGGATTTATATAGTGACAGAATTGTGCTTTTCTACTTTCCTTCAATGCCTCTTTTAATACATGCTAGTATCTTATTAGCCTTAGAAGCCACTGCCCTGCATTGTGCACCCATATTTTAGCGTGTTATCTATTACTACTTCCAAATCCCTTTTCTCCTCTGTTTGGCTAAGCCTAGTCCCATTTAAATAATACATTGCTTGCTTATTTTTACTTCCAAAATGTAGAACCTTGTATTTTCCCCTATTAAATCTCATTTTCCATTTACCTGCCCATACTTCTAATTTTTGTAGATCCGCTTGTAAATCAAGTTCATCCTGCTCTGGCCTACTGACCTTACACAACTTTGTATCATCTGCAAAAATAGAGATGTTGCTATTTAATCGTTGCTCCAAGTCATTAATAAAAAATATTTAAAAGAACAGGGCCCAGTATTGATCCCTGTAGGACTCCACTGATTACCTTTGTCCAATCTGAGTATGATCAATTTACTACTACTTGTTGCTCCCTGTCTCTTATCCAGTTATTTATCCATGAGCTAACATTTCCAGCTATCCCCAGTCCCTTAATTTTGTACATTAATCTCTCATGTGGCACTGTATCAAACACCTTTGCAAAATCTAATTATATCACATCAACTGATTACCTTTTATCTATATTTTTACTTACTCGTAGAATCAAATGAGATCAGTTTGATATGATCTATTTCTCATAAAACATGCTGATTTGAACTCATATTCTTGATTACACAAATATACTCATCAATATAATCCCTAATATTCCCTTTAAGTATCTTCACCACTATTGAAGTCAGACTAACTGGTCAACAGCTTCCTGGATTAGCCCTGATTCCCTTTTTGAATAGTCTATAACAGTGCTAAATGCCTGTACATCTGGGCCTGGAGTTTTATTTACCTTAATATTATCTTTTTTTCTGATATTCTCTAGACATTACCCAGTTAATGGTATGGGCTTGTATCTTCTAGTTTGTTTCAAAGTATCCTCCCTTGGTTCTTCTCTTGTGTGTACTTGTGTGTTCTGGTTTAGTACCTCAGCCTTCTCTCTATCACTGTTAATCATGCTACCCTCCAGGCTCGCCAGAAACAGCAGTTATGAAGCAGCGGTCACAAAGACCGGTGCTCCATAACCTGTCCGCCTGCTCTGAGCAGGTGGACAGACATCGCCATAAATCAACCCAATCGAGTACGATCGGGTGGATTGACACAACCCTGCTGGTGGCCGCGAGTCGGCAGGGGGTGGCGTTGCACCAGCAGCTCTTGTGAGCTGCTGGTGCAATGCTGAATACGGCGAGCGTATTGCTCGCCTTATTCAGCGAGGTCTGACGGACCTGATCCGCACTGTCGGATCAGGTCCGCCAGACTTTCATAAATAGAGGCCCATATTACCTATATTGTCCTTCTTAGATTTTTTGCACTTTTTGTACTTAAAAAAAGTTTAGAGTTTGACTTAAAATCCTTTGCGATTAATCTTTTATTTTCAATTTTGGCTAATTTGAGTGCTTTTTTGCATGCTTTGTTACATTCTTTTTAAATGTGCTATGTTTAGTCTGTGCTCTTTTCTTTGAATATATTAAATATATTTATATGTTTTAAATGCCCTTAATTTCTTTTAACACATTTTTATTTAGCTCCATTGGCTTAGATCTAGTTATTTTACTTTTATAACCATATGGTATGTGTTGATTATGTATATTTATTTAACAAGGTTTTAAATGTTATCCATGAATCCTCTATATTTTTATTATATAATACTTTGTCCCAATTTATGTCATTTAATGATTTCCTTAAATCATTGAATTTTGCTTTCTTAAAATTAAAAGTCTTGGTAAAACCTTTAAGACACTGCTTATGGAAAGTGATTTCAAATGTGACCATGTTATAATCACTGTTACCCAAATGTTATTTTACTTCTATGTTTGATATTTTATCTGTATTGTCTGATAGCACTAAATCCAATATAGCTTTATTCCTAGTTGGCTCCTCTTTTAATTGTGACAAGTTATCACTGAGAACATTTAAAAATCTATCTCCCTTAGCTGAATTACTAGTTTCATTGGCCCAGTTTATGTCAGGGTAGTTGAAATCTCCCATAAATGAAAAAGAATAGAAAAAGCACTTTTATTGCAGATTTTCCTATTCACATTAGAAGATAAGTTTCCTGCATGTCACTAATGTTGGGGGGCTTGTAGCATGTTCCTAGTAATATTTTTTTAGGATTTTTTCCCCCACTCCTTGTTTCAACACACAGGGGGGCCGATTTATCAAAGTCTGGTTGATTTATCATACACTGTTGTTATTTAACATTTCACAAGCAGTTCTGGTGAACTGCTTGTGCAATGCCGCCCCTTGCACATTCGCAACCAATCGGCCGCTAGCAGGGGGTGTCAATCAACCCGATCGTATACGATTGGGCGGATTGATGTCTGCAGCCTCAGAGGCATTTCCAGTGAACCTGAAGGCTCTTGTGGAAACAGTTACATTAGGGGCAATATGGGCCTTGTTAAATCGGCCCAATTGTCTCTACATTATCACCTGTATCATCATAAATATCTTCCCTTATTGTAGGTTTAAGGTTAGGTTTAATATATATATATATATGCAGATTCCTCCACCCCTTTTATTACTCCTGTCCCTCCTAAATAAAGTATATCCCTCTAAGTTAACGGCCCAGTCATGTGAATCACCCCACCAAGTTTCAGTTATACTGATTATATCAAAGTTCTCTTCTGCAACTAAGAGCTCTAGCTCCCCCGTTTTACTCATCCTGCTTCTGGCATTTGCTGTCATACATTTAATTTCCATGTACTTTCTGCTGCTACTTGGTGCACTTTCCTCAAAACTTTCTAATGTGACATTTCCTAAGTCATCTCTTCCTTGAGATATTGTAGGTGTGACATATTCACAGATCTTTTTGTTCTATTATGCGTGGACTGACCCTCCCCCCTTTGCCTAGTTTAAATGATTATCTAAGCGTGTTACCATCCTCTCCTTCAACACACCTGACCCCTTGTAATTCAGGTGAATTATACTCAAGTGACAAGTCAGCTTAGTACCCTTAAAAATCAAAACCCTCATTTTTACACCATGTTTTTAACCATGAATTAACTGACCTTAGCTCCTTCTGCCTTACTTTAAGCTTGCTACCTAACTCCCTGAAATCCTTTTTTAGGATACGCTATCGCCAGCTGATTCCTTCATTAGTGCCAATATGGACTATGACTGCAGGATCAGACCCAGATCCCTACAATAATCTATCAATACGCTCAACGATATGCCTAACATGAGCGCCTGGAAGACAGCAAACTGTTCTATTTAAGGGGTCTGGATGACAAACTACTGTATCAACCTTGCTAATAATAGAGTGTCCTACAACCAACATCTGCCTCATGCCCAGACTTGTATGCCCCTCTTCTATGACTGAAGGACTGTTCACTATAGTATGCCTTGCTTCCATGACTAAAGGACTGCTCACTATAGTATACTCATCTTCCATGACTGAAGGACAGTTCACTATACTAGGCAGAACAGCCCTCTCTGACAATGCCACCTCTGAACTGATACCCCAACATCTTCACTTAATCTGGCAAATCTGTTGTGGTGTACCAGCTCAGAACTGGCCTGTCTCTTCCGGTTACCTTAACTTCCACCTCTAACTGTGGCCTAGCTACATTCCCGAGTTTCCCCATCTGAAACTTCCCCATTCCCACTGCTAGAACCTTTAACAACCAGCTCAGTCATATCCATTTCCCTTGCAAATGTCTGAATTTCATGTAGTAGTGTAGTGCAATTCATTTCTCCAGTACTCCAATACAAGTATCTAAAGAGACAATATGCTCATACTTACCACAGAAATATAATCCCTGAAGTGGCTGCTCCAGTAATGCAAACATATGGCAAGCTGTACACTGAATGAGATTCTCATACATTCTTACTAAAAGGTTTAGCTTAAAAATATAACAGATTTATATTCCCCCCCCTTGTTACTCCAATCCCTTGTTTGCTCAAACTCCCTTGTTTCACTAACTCTTTACTTAAACAGAAAATCTTACTTTTAACAGAGAAAATCTTTTACATTTGTAACTAAACGAATGCACAAGCCTAGGGTATTGTTTGTGCCCCCCCCCCTGCAAAAATGTCTGCAGATGACGACTTGTTAGTGCAGTTTTATTGTACATGGAGCAATATGAATTTGTGTTAACACTTACTATTTATTAAAGGGACAGCCAAGACCAAACATGTTATTGTTTAAAAAGATAGATAATCCATTTATTTACCATTCCCCAGTTTTGCATAACCAACACTGTTACATTAATATACTTTTTTTCCTCTATGATTACCTTGTATCTTAGCTTCTGCAGACAACCTCCTTATCTCAGATCTTTTGACAGACTTGCATTTCAGGCAAGCAGTGCTGACTCTTACATAACTCCACTGGAGTGAGCACAATGTTATCTATATAAAACACATAAACGAACATTACATGTTATTAGCTATTCACGGCCAGACAGTGAGATAAGAGGTGGACTGCAGAATCTGAGAAATCAGCCTATGAGCCTACATATGTTTAGCTTTTAACAAAAAATACCAAAAGAAAAAAGCAAATTTGATGATAAAAGTAAATTGGAAAGTTGTTTTAAATTATATGCCCTTAGGTCCAATAAAAAAACTATAGCAATAACAACATCTCAACAGTCCAGTGCATTATGCGTTTTGCATATCGCTTTCTCAAGATGATTAAACATTTGAGTTTTAACAGTTCATACTATTTTTTTTTTTTTAACATGTACAAATTCATACAGCTTTACATATAATGAACCTTCTCTAATTACTCTGTACTATTGGGAGTTAAAATCAAGGGCCTTAGGAGTCTAATAATTATTATTTTGTATTACATTGTTTTTATGAGGTACTGGAACACTAATTTTGCTTATCATTGCGGAATACAACATTTATTATTATTATTATTATAATACTTTATTTATGAAGCGCCATCATGAGGTGAGGACTGCAAGATTGAGAAAGATGTTAATGCAGAGTTAGAGGAGGGAAATGTTGTTAGGTAAAAGGAATATTATTGAGTTGGGTGGTTGGCTTCTCTGAACAGAAAAGTCTTCAGAGAGCATTTAAAGGAAGAAAGATTTGGGCAAAGCCTGACAGCATGAGGGAGAGTGTTCCAGAGGGTAGGTGTTGCACGACAGAAGTCCTGCAGTCTAGCATGAGAGGAGGTGATAGTCGCAGAAGCAAGGAGCAGGTCATTGTTGTATCTTAGTGGGCGGGCTGGAGTATACTTGTTGATTAGAGAGGATAGGTAGAAGGGAGCAGAGTTGGTGAGCGCTTTGTATGCAAGGGTGAGAATTTTGAATTTAATTCTGCTGTGTATGGGGAGCCAATGAAGGGACTCAAAGAGAGGTGCAGCAGATACAGAGCGACGGGAAAGGTGGATCAGCCTGGCAGAGGCATTTAGGATGGATTGAAGAGGGGAGAGGTGGGAAAGAGGAAGGCCAGTAAGTAGGTTATTGCAGTAGTCAAGTCGGGAAATAACAAGGGAGTGGATTATTTGCTTTGTGGTGTTAGCGCACAGAAAAGGTTGAATCTTGGAAATGTTGTGTAGATGGTTGCGGCAGGATGTAGAAAGCGATTGGATATGGGGGGTGAAGGATAGATTTGAGTCAAGTGTAACTCCGAGGCAGTGGACTTGGGCCAATGGGGAAATGGTGATGCCGTCAACAGGGATAGAGAAGTCACAGGTCGGTGTAGAGCTTGAAGGGGGGATAAGAAGGAGCTCAGTCTTGGACATGTTTATCTTTAGGTGGTGAGAGGCCATCCAGGAAGAAATACCAGATAAGCAGTTGCTCATTGAGAAAGGACAGAGGGAGAAAGAGCAGGGATGGAGAGGTAGATCTGGGTGTCATCAGCATAGATGTGATATTTGAAGCCATAACTGTTGATAAGTTTACCCAGAGAAGAAGCATAAATGGAGAAGAGTAGAAGACCCAGAACAGATCCTTGAGGTACTCCAACAGACAGAGGCATTGGAGAGGAGGAGTCATTGGCAAATGACACAGAAAAAGACATGTGAGAAAGATAAGAGTGAAACCAGGAAAGAGCAGTGCCACAGAGGCCAAAAGAGCTAAGGGTCTGTAGGAAGAGGAGGTGGTCAACTGTGTCGAAGGCAGCTGAGAGGTCAAGTAGGATGAGTATGGAGTAGTGGCCAATATTTTTAGCAGAGAGAAGATCATTCATAACCTTTGCAGTCTCAGTTGAGTGTTTGGGGCGGAATCCGGATTGCAGGGGGTCAAACAAGGAGTTGGTGGACAGGAAGTGGGTTAGGCGATTGTAAACTAGTTTTTCAAGGAGTTTTGATGTTAGTGGGAGCAGTGATATCGGGCGGTAGCTTTCAGGAGAATTAGGGTCAAGGGAGGGTTTTTTGAGTATGGGAGTGACTATTGCATGTTTGAAAGAAGATGGGAATGTGCCGGTAGAAAGAAATAGGTTGAAGATGTGTGTAAGAGCAGGAGTGAGGGTAGAAGATAGGGAGGGTATTAGATGGGAAGGTATAGGGTCAAGTGGGCAGGTAGTGAGGCATGAGGAAGATAGCAAGGAGGAAACTTCATTCTCAGTGGCTGGATGGAGGATGCAGAGGGTGGCAGAGGGAGTAGCAGGGCCTGTTGATGGAGTATTGCAGGTTGGTGTTGGGATGTTGCTCTAGATAGAATGTGTTTTGTTTAAAAAGTAGTCTGCCAAGTCTTGAGCACTAAAGACAGATGAGGGGGGTAGAGGAGATTTATTTATTGCTTCTTATTGACAGAAACATCTCCCATGGAAAAAAGTTGGTATATTCAGTGAGGAACATCTATTAAACATTCATAAATTTTAAAAAATATTTGTGTTTCATGCCCTTTAATCAAAAGAGAAGATAGGTTAGCCCTCTTGGATCTAAAGGATTAAACCCAGCCCTAACCTTAAGTGCAATTTTGAAATATGCGGATATTCAGAATGCAATATTTTTATTCCAGTCTGGTGTCAGCATATCTAAAAGGAAACAAGAAGTAGAAACATACTGCTAATGCTTTATCTTTATCATTAAAGGTGTGAAATTTAAGTGGAAAAAACTGTTTATTGTTATTATCAAATTAACCCCTTTACCTCTGTATTCAGAAGAGAATGAGTATAAAGATTGGAGAAAATAATAAAAAACTAAAAACAGAGGTAAAAGAGATCAAAAAGAAAAAATATTGAAGGGAGAAAATTATTATAAAGAAAGGAACGAGAGGGATTTCTTCAGGGTTGAAAACCAAAGGAGGAAAAGAATTATGAATGAAGTTAACGTTGGAAGTCGAACAAGGCCCATTAAAAAAAATGTAAATCATAGAAAATACCAGAAGAAGGTATATAATGATCATTCCCAACATAATCAGGGTGATAGAAGAAATAGCAAGAGTCTGAAAGCGTTTAGAGAATGGTTAAAAGTAACAAAGGATAAATCCTTGAGAAGAGGGGGAAACGAGAATCAAGAACAGGAAATAGAGAAAAGATCATGAACAAACTACAGATGAGATCCAACTTAAAAATATGTATGAGTTCTAAGTACAGATGGGGATTAAACTGATCTTTTTTTTAGAAAAGGGCAAAAGGAAAAGCATGCTGAAAATAAACCCCCCACACAAAAGAGTAAGAAAAAATGGAAAGAAAGAAAAAAGGATTGAACAGAAAGAAGAAATAAAACATAAAGGGGTATATAATTTAAGTAGTGAATCACTTACAAAAAATCAAATTAATGTTCTGGATAAAGGGTTACATTTTGCTCTAACTTGTCAACTGAACGAGTTTGAAGCCTATATAAGCTTAAACTAATTTATTAGAAATGTAAAGTTTTTTTTAATGTAATGTTTTTTACTAGTAATCCTATAGTTAGAAATAGTATAATGGAGAATCATATAGATACAACAATAAAACATATAGATGTACTTCTTAGCTCCAGATTTTACCCTGGAAATTTGAAGACCTTTTTGTAAACCTTTTTGGAATTGGTAACCAATGACAAGTTAATTAAAAAGAGCCTAAAGTAAATATGATGATGGATGAAAATAAAGCATTAGAACAATTACAGAAAGACAAAGAAATAGTAATCAAATCCCCCGATAAATGGTTGCTTTAGATAAAAAGGAATTTGATAAAGAATGTATGAGACAGCAGATTGAAAGACCTATAAACCTCTTCAAAAGAACCCTTTAAAAAAAAAATCTTGCTATATAAATAAAGATAGAAAGATGGGAATATTGAGTAAAAAAGAACATTCATTTATTAACATCAAATACCCAAAGATCCCCACCTTGTATGTACTACCTAAGATACATAAAAGTTTACATAAGCCCCCTGTGGAAGACTAATGGTGTCAGGGGTTGGATATCCACCTACAAATTTATCTATGTATATTGATGAGTTTCTGCAGCCATATGTTATTAACAGAAAAGATACATTACATATCTTTCAAAAGCTTGATCAGTTGGAATGGAATAAAAATTGGTTGCTGGTAACAGCAAATCCCACTTCATTATACACCAATATCAATAAAGAAAAAAAGATTGAAGCAGTGAGAAAAAATAGTAGGTCAGAATGTGAACTTAAATCTAGGTCAACTTGAATTTATTTTAGAAGTTATAGCTTTAATATTGATTTCAAACTTTTTTGGTTCTATAATCAGTATTATGTAAGTAAGTGGGACGGCTATGGGCACAAGATTTGCACCAAGTTACGCTAGCATATATATGTCAGCTTGGGAAGTAGAGTTTATCTTCCACTCCCCCTGGAGTGCAACTCTTGATTCAAAGATGACCTGTTTTTTGTTTGGCAGGGAAATTATGTCTGAGTTTATGGAGTTTCTCACCCAGAACAATTGGCAAATCAAATTAAACTATAGGAATCTATCCAAAAGAGAATTATAGTTTTGGTTTTGGAAATGTATATTGAGTATAATAAAAAAAAGATAAAAAGTTTCTTTAAACAGGTGAATGTCAATAATTATATTGACACAAATAGTTGTCATATGAAAAGCTGGCTCAGGAATGTACCAAAAGGTCAAGTACAAAGGTTGAGGAGAAATTGTAGTGACTTGGATGTTTTTACAGCAAAAGCCGAAGTTTTTATAGAGAGATTTAAAGAGAAAAAATATGATAAAGACAACTAAACCAAATGATTCAAGAAATTACTAACAAAAATAAAGATATTTTAAAATATAAGAAAGAAGAGGATAAAAAATAAGTACATTTTGGAGAACCAAGTAGGGCCTATAATTTTTTATTTTAGTGCACAAAATAAACAGGTGGTGGATATTATAAATAAACATTGAGATATTTTAAAAATGGATTATATAAGACAAAGATAAAATTGTTTTTAAGAAAGCATTTAATTTGAAAAATAAGTTGACAAAGAATTTCTTAAAGGATACTCCCAAATCCACTTGGTTACGAGCAGGGATCACTGTTTTTTTTAATGTGGACAATGCATAGCTTGTAAAATTTGCACATCAAGGAAAAGTAACACATAATTTCAAGTCAACCTCTGTTACTAATTTGAAACAATATCAAATAGAGGATTTGATCACCTTTCAATCCAAAGGTGTATTTTACAGGGAGTGCAGAATTATTAGGCAAATGAGTATTTTGACCATATCATCCTCTTTATGCATGTTGTCTTACTCCAAGCTGTATAGGCTCGAAAGCCTACTACCAATTAAGCATATTAGGTGATGTGCATCTCTGTAATGAGAAGGGGTGTGGTCTAATGACATCAACACCCTATATCAGGTGTGCATAATTATTAGGCAACTTCCTTTCCTTTGGCAAAATGGGTCAAAAGAAGGACTTGACAGGCTCAGAAAAGTCAAAAATAGTGAGATATCTTGCAGAGGGATGCAGAACTCTTAAAATTGCAAAGCTTCTGAAGCGTGATCATCAAACAATCAAGCGCTTCATTCAAAATAGTCAACAGGGTCGCAAGAAGCGTGTGGGAAAACCAAGGCGCAAAATAACTGCCCATGAACTGAGAAAAGTCAAGCGTGCAGCTGCCAAGATGCCACTTGCCACCAGTTTGGCCATATTTCAGAGCTGCAACATCACTGGAGTGCCCAAAAGCACAAGGTGTGCAATACTCAGAGACATGGCCAAGGTAAGAAAGGCTGAAAGACGACCACCACTGAACAAGACACACAAGCTGAAACGTCAAGACTGGGCCAAGAAATATCTCAAGACTGATTTTTCTAAGGTTTTATGGACTGATGAAATGAGAGTGAGTCTTGATGGGCCAGATGGATGGGCCCGTGGCTGGATTGGTAAAGGGCAGAGAGCTCCAGTCCGACTCAGATGCCAGCAAGGTGGAGGTGGAGTACTGGTTTGGGCTGGTATCATCAAAGATGAGCTTGTGGGGCCTTTTCGGGTTGAGGATGGATTCAAGCTCAACTCCCAGTCCTACTGCCAGTTTCTGGAAGACACCTTCTTCAAGCAGTGGCACAGGAAGAAGTCTGCATCCTTCAAGAAAAACAGGATTTTCATGCAGGACAATGCTCCATCACACGCGTCCAAGTACTCCACAGCGTGGCTGGCAAGAAAGGGTATAAAAGAAGAAAATCTAATGACATGGCCCCCTTGTTCACCTGATCTGAACCCCATTGAGAACCTGTGGTCCATCATCAAATGTGAGATTTACAAGGAGGGAAAACAGTACACCTCTCTGAACAGTGTCTGGGAGGCTGTGGTTGCTGCTGCACGCAATGTTGATGGTGAACAGATCAAAACACTGACAGAATCCATGGATGGCAGACTTTTGAGTGTCCTTGCAAAGAAAGGTGGCTATATTGGTCACTGATTTGTTTTTGTTTTGTTTTTGAATGTCAGAAATGTATATTTGTGAATGTTGAGATGTTATATTGGTTTCACTGGTAAAAATAAATAATTGCAATGGGTATATATTTGTTTTTTGTTAAGTTGCCTAATAATTATGCACAGTAATAGTCACCTGCACACACAGATATCCCCCTAAAATAGCTATAACTAAAAACAAACTAAAAACTACTTCCAAAACTATTCAGCTTTGATATTAATGAGTTTTTTGGGTTCATTGAGAACATGGTTGTTATTCAATAATAAAATTAATCCTCAAAAATACAACTTGCCTAATAATTCTGCACTCCCTGTATTTTGTTGGAATGCTCCTGCCACCTACAGTATGTAGGTCGTGCTAGAAGGAGTCTTGCTGTGAGGTGGCGGGAGTATGTAAATATTATTAAACATGAATTTGAGAAACATACTTTGTCAGAACATTCTAAAAATGTTTGTAAAAGAACCATTAAGACATAATTATGTGGGAATAATGAAGGTTACAGCACATTGGAGTATAATTTTGTCATAGATAGTATTTGCACAATTAAAGATGTTACATTATCTGTTTCACTTAAAGTGAATGTTAAGTTAACCAGAGTGCCTCACGTCATTTTATAGATTTTTAAAAATGAGCCAGAGTTTAAGTCATGAAATTTTTTATATTTATTTATTTTCTGCAACTTTTACCTTTTTACCGCTCCACCGTAGCTCTCTTGTACGCCATATTGTCTAATTGATTGACAGATGGCAATTCATTTCAAAACAACAAATTCTTATTCCCCCCCGGGCCGTGACGTTTATGCAAAGAGGCTGAACACCCTGGTGGGGGGGGGGGGGGGAAACAAGGATTTGTTCTTTTATGAATAATCATCTGTCAATCAATTAGACAATATGGCGGGCGGGAGACCTGCACTTAACGGCGGATCGGTAAAAGGTAAAAATTGGCGAAAATAAGTAAATGTAAAAAATTTCATGACTTTAAACTCTGGCTCATTTTTAAAAGTCTATACAATGCTGTGAGGCACTCAGTTTAACTTTACACTGACTTTAAGAATACCAGGGTTGGAATAATGGTTAAGGTGCTAACCTAAGAAATATTTTTAGGGTAAATATGGGAATACGATTCCCACTTATACCTAATTGTAAAATGAAAAGTATATTTTGAATTTATACTTTTTGATAAAAAATTTTTTAGAAATTAGAGAGTATTTTTTTTTGTAAATACATATAAATAATAGGAAATATATTCTTTACTCTTATTGTTGATATTCTAGTATCAAAAGTAAGTGAATGAATAGTATAGAGTTTATAGATTTATATGGAATAAATCTCTTCAAATTGATGAATCCACAACATGGATATATGGAGTTGACCCTTGCTTTAAACCATTTTATCTCGGATTTAATTCCTATTAGAATTAAAGATGAACATAAATTTGAAATTGAAATACTCCTTTTGGAGAAGTTTTAAAACTTAAGAACTTATAAGAGTTGATATATGCTTAAAACTTTTTTCAATAGACAGAAGTAGATCAGCACCAGTGTCAGTGTGCTTGCTGCCAGGCCCCACACCAGCAGCCTTTAATATACATAAAGTCACAGAGGCAGCAGCACCACTATAAAATGTCAAAATTATTGCAAGTGCAACAAAACAAAAAGCAAGCAACATTTCGACCAATCAGTCCTTAATCATGCATAAGGACTGATTGATCCGAAACGTTGCTTGTTTTTTTGTTTTGTTGCACTTCCAACATATTTGAAATGTTATAGTGGTGCTGCTGCCTCTGAGACTTTAAAACTTTTTTCACCCTGGGTTCAATTCCCGAGATAGATTAAAATACATTTTGATCTAGGTTACAAATGGAACGCTAATTTATTGCGAGCTTGCAAATGGGCAAATTCACCCTTTTACGGGTGTGCAATAAATAACCAGACATAACAAGTGGCTGGTTATTGCTACCGTAAGCTCGTGGTAGCAATTAGCGCTCCAAAAATTAACCAGAGATTGGATCTCTGGTTTATTTTCAAAATGTTCCCCAATTGGCCCCACATTTAAGACAGCCAATAGAATGCAAGCTCAATCTGATTGGCTGATTGGATCAGCCAATCGGATTGAACTTGAATCTGATTGGCTGATTCCATCAGCCAATCAGAATTTTCCTACCTTAATTCCGATTGGCTGATAGAATCCTATCAGCCAATCGGAATTCGAGGGACGCCATCTTGGATGATGTCCCTTAAAGGAACCGTCATTCGTCGGGAAGTCTTCGGCCAGGATGGATGTTCCGCGTCGGCGGGATGAAGATGGAGCCGGAAGAAAGAAGATTGAAGATGCCGCTTGATAGAAGACTTCAGCCGGATGATGGACCTCTTCTGCCCCCGCTTGGATGAAGACTTCAGCCGGATGATGGACCTCTTCAGCCCCGGATAGGAGGAAGACTTCGGACCCTCTTCTGGATGGATCGGTGATACCCAGCGTGGTGAAGACAAGGTAGGAAGATCTTCAGGGGCTTAGTGTTAGGTTTATTTAAGGGGGGTTTGGGTTAGATTAGGGGTATGTGGGTGGTGGGTTGTAATGTTGGGGGGGGTATTGTATGTTTTTTTTACAGGCAAAAGAGCAGAATTCTTTGGGGCATGCCCCACAAAAGGCCCTTTTATGGGCTGGTAAGGTAAAAGAGCTTTTCAATTTTTATTTTAGAATAGGGTAGGGCATTTTTTTTATTTTGGGGGCTTTGTTATTTTATTAGGGGGCTTAGAGTAGGTGTTATTAGCTTAAAATTGTTGTAATATTTTTATAATGTTTGTAAAATATTTTTTTATTTTTTGGAACTTAGTTCTTTTTTTATTTTTTGGAACTTAGTTCTTTTTTTATTTTTTGTACTTTAGTTAGTGTATTTATTTGTAGGTATTTGTATTTAATTTATTTATTGATAGTGTAGTGTTAGGTTTAATTGTAGATAATTGTAGGTAGTTTATTTAATTAATTTATTGATAGTGTAGTGTTAGGTTTAATTGTAACTTAGGTTAGGATTTATTTTACAGGTAATTTTGTAATTATTTTAACTAGGTAGCTATTAAATAGTTATTAACTATTTAATAGCTATAGTACCTAGTTAAAATAAATACAAAGTTGCCTGTAAAATAAATATTAATCCTAAAATAGCTACAATATAATTATTATTTATATTGTAGCTATATTAGGGTTTATTTTACAGGTAAGTATTTAGCTTTAAATAGGATTAATTTATTTAATAAGATTTATTTTATTTCGTTAGATAAAAATTATATTTAACTTAGGGGGGTGTTAGGGTTAGGGTTAGACTTAGCTTTAAGGGTTAATATATTTATTATAGTGGCGGCGAGTTCCGGTCGGCAGATTAGGGGTTAATAAGTGTAGGTAGGTAGCGGCGACATTGGGGGGGCAGATTAGGGGGTAATAAATATAATATAGGGGTCGGCGGGGGTTAGGGGCAGCAGATTAGGGGTTCATAGGGATGACGTAGGTTGCGGCGGTGTACGGAGCGGCAGATTAGGGGTTAATAGTATAATGCAGGGCTCAGCGATAGCGGAGGTGGCAGATTAGGGGTTAATAAGTGTAAGGTTAGGGGTGTTTAGACTCGGGGTACATGTTAGGGTGTTAGGTGCAGACTTAGGAAGTGTTTCCCCATAGGAAACAATGGGGCTGCGTTAGGAGCTGAACGCTGCTTTTTTGCAGGTGCTCGTGCACGAGCACGTTTTTGAAGCTGGCCGCGTCCGTAAGCACCGCTGGTATTGAGAGTTGCAGTGGCGGTAAATTATGCTCTATGCTCCCTTTTTGGAGCCTAACGCAGCCCTTCTGTGAACTCTAAATACCAGCGGTATTTAAAAGGTGCGGGGGAAAAAAGCACGCGTAGCTAACGCACCCCTTTGGCCGCAGAACTCTAAATCTAGGCGTAAGATAGCTAAATGTAATTATTAATTACATTGTAGCTATCTTAGGGTTTATTTTACAGGTAAGTATTTATTTTTAAATAGGAATAATTTATTTATTGATAGTGTAGAGTTAGATGTAATTGAAACTTAGGTTAGTTTTTATTTTACAGGTAAATTTGTCTTTATTTTATCTAGGTAGCTATTAAATAGTTAATAACTATTTAATAGCTATTGTACCTAGTTAAAATAAATTTAAATTTGCCTGTAAAATAAAAATAAATCCTAAAATAGCTACAATATAATTATTAGTAATATTGTAGCTATATTAGGGTTTATTTTATAGGTAAGTATTTAGTTTTAAATAGGAATAATTAATTTAAAGTTATATTTATTTAGATTTATTTAATTAATATTTAAGATAAGGGGGTGTTAGGGTTAGTGTTAGACTTAGGTTTAGGGGTTAATAATTTTATTATAGGTTGCAGCAGTGTAGGGGGTGCAGGATAGGGGTCGATAAATTTATTATAGTTTGCGGCGGTGTAGGGGGGCAGATTAGGGGTTAATAAGTTTAATATAGGTGGCGGCGGGGTCCGGGAGCGGCGGTTTAGGGGTTAAACAATTTATTTAGTTGCGGCGGGGTCCAGGATCCGCAGGATAGGGGTTAATAAATTTAATATAGGTGGCGGCGGTATAGGGGGGCAGGATAGGGGTTAATAGGTATTATGTAGGTGGGGCGGGGTCCGGGAGCGGCGGTTTAGGGTTTATTATATTTATTATAGTGGCGGCGGGGTCCAGGAGCGGCGGTTTAGGGGTTAATATATTTATTATAGTAGCGGCGGGGTCCAGGAGCGGATGTTTAGGGGTTAATATATTTATTATAGTGGCGGCGGGGTCCGGGAGCGGTGGTTTAGGTTTTTTTTTTTTTATCTTTGAACCATTTCACGTACCCCGACGTGATATAGCGAAAACAAAAAAAGGAAAAAAATTGAGAAAAAAAAAAAATTAAGATAAATTAATATATAGGATAGGACCCAGTTTAAACTCTATTGTCCTGTCTACTGTCAATCCAAGAGGACGGGAAAAAACGATTCCACGTCTAAAATTTGATGATTATCGTCGAAGAGCTGCTTTACTAAATTTAAGCCCTTTTCATTCCATCTTTTAAAAACTTTCTGGAATATTCCCGGTGTAAATTGCGGGTTACCCATTATGGGCAAAAATTCTGAGTAGGAAGGATCTATGCCTAACATAGAACAAAATTTGTGCCAGGCCAGCGCTATATTCTTAAACGAAATTAGGGAAAACACATTCGATGGTAACTGTCGCAACTTACAATGAAGAATAGCTTTTAGAGCAAAAGGATGTATTAAGAAGGTCCTGAGGTAACCCTGTTTAAATCCGCAATCCAATCAAAAGCAAATTTGACCAATGTTGCAATATTATATAACTTGATTTCCGGAAGGGACAAGCCTCCACTGGAGGACTTCTGCATTAATTTTATGAGAGCAATACGCAGGTTTTTTTCTTTCCATAGAAATTTAGACATATAGCCATTTAATTTACTAATGTCCTTATTCGGTATAAATACTGGTAGATTTTGTAGAGGGTACAGAAGACGGGGAAAAATAATAGTTTTGATTAAGTTAGCCCTTGCAGTAATAGCTAGAGGAAATGAGGCCCAAAGTTGTAGATCTTGTTTAATCTTCTGCAACACAGGAATGTAATTTGCCGAATACCGCAACTTGGGATTCTAATGTAATATTAGCCCTAGATATTTGATAGCATCAACCGTTTTAAATGGCAATTCAACCCTTGGGGGAGTAGCTTTCCCTACAAACATGAGTTCGCTTTTTTCAAGGTTAACTTTATAGCCTGAAAAAGAGCTAAACTCCTCAAGCAACAACAGTAGTGTTGGGAGAGATCGATAGATGTTCTCCAGGAAGACCAAAATATCATCTGCATATAACAGTATTTTGAGCCTGTAAGGGCCCAGAGGGATACCTGATAAGCCATCCCTTAACCTAATTGCAAATGGTTCCAGGGCAATATTGAACAATGAAGGTGATAATGGACACCCTTGTCTTGTGCCCTGTTGTAAAACCAAGGGAGGAGAACAAGATCCATTTATCAATAGATATGAAATGGGTTTTGCATAAATTCTATTAATGAATTGAACAAAATTCCCCTTGAACCCAAACTCATCCAGGGATCTGAATAGATGTTCCCAGATAATAGAGTCAAAAGCTTTGACTGCGTCCAATGTAAGCACGGCTCTATCTGGAGTCTCCCGCCTCTCATCATCCCGACTGATATTCCATGTATAATCTAAAAAAGTAATAAGTTTACGAAAATTCTTTATGGGGTTCCTTAGGGTCATAAACCCTGACTGATCTGGGTGTATAAGATCCTGTAGGCACTGAGATAATCTAGCCGCTAAGATAGCTGCTAATATTTTATAGTCGGTATTCAATACCGAAATTGGTCTATAGGATGCGGGATCCTCCGGATCTTTACCTTTTTTATAGATAAGAGAAATGTTGGCGGATGAAAAATATGATGAGATAGATTTATCTGTAGTATAATAAATATTAAATAGGTTTTCTAATACATCCAGCAGCTCTTCTTTCAAGCATTTGTAGAATTCCGCGGGGAACCCGTCAGGGCCTGCTGCTTTATTTAACTTCAATTGATCAATTGCCTTACTAATCTCAGTAATTGTAATTGGCTCATTTAATACAGCCAGATCTTCTGAAGGTAACTTTGGAGTCTTAATCTTAGCCCAAAAAGATTCTTGAGTGGGCCGATTTACATTAACCGCGGCATATAATTTTTGGTAATACTTGAAAAAAACCTGACCTATTTCCTGTTTATCAACGTGCCTTACCTCATTGTATTTAATGGCGACTATAATATTCCTTTTTTTCTTACTTCTGGTAAGTCTTGCAAGGTATTTAGCCGAGCACCCATTGAATCCTCTATAATGTCTGTTAATTCTTAATTCTTCCTCCTGTGATCTTTGTTTTAAAAAGATATCCCTTTCCTTCCTATATTCTAAATATATACCCCAATTAACCGCCGAGGGAACAATCTGTAAGTTCCTATGCGCATTCTTCACTTTATTGGATAATTGCGTCTCCCTCATTTTAATAGTCTTATCTTGTTTCTTCAAATAAGCTGGGATCTCCCCCCGCAAAACTGCTTTCAATGTTTCCCAGAAAATTTCCACCTTGTTTCTGTAGCTGGCATTAAGCCTACTGTAATCGAACCATTTTTGTCTAATCCATGAGCAAAATCTAGATTCCGTGTAAAGATGCCTAGGGAATGAAAACACTGTATTATTGGAGTTGCTCTTTCCACAGGGAGGAAAGGACAAAGAGATTATTGCATGGTCTGAAATCAAAATCTGATAGATTTCAGACTCCAACTTCCAGATGGACACAGCCTCCGAGACCAAAAAGAGATCGATTCTCGAGAAGGTTCTGTGGGCTTTGGACTCACACATATATTTCTGTATATCAGGATTTTGCACCCTCCAAATATCAACCAAATTTAATTTATAACAAAAAATTTAAAAATATTTGGCCTCTTTCTTATATAAAGACATATTTTTTTTGAGAATCGGTCCAATACCGGTTGTAATGTCATATTAAAATCCCCACCAAGCACGAGATTCTCTGCTTTGAATGGGTATACCTTGCCTTTAATTCTTTCCCAGAACTCGGAAGAAAATTTATTAGGAGCGTAGATATTACAAAATATGAATTTGGTATTCTTGATACTAATTTGGAGTATAATATATCTGGCAGCTATGTCTATATCCGATTTAATGATCTTATATTCAAGATTTTATGAATTAAAATTGCTACTCCAGCTTTCTTGGTAGATCCTGACGAGGTAACTACTTCCCCTACCCACTTAACCTTGAGCTTGGCAGCTTCTTGCGCATTTAAATGAGTTTCCTGTAAAAGAACTATATCAGGTTTTTGCTTCGCCAAAGTCTTAATAACTAGTTTACGCTTAGCAGGTGATGAAATCCCCCCACATTCCATGATAGAATCTTAATACCTTCTACTAACATAACCTTTTTCCTTTTGTCCTCCTTCTTCTCTCTTACCCCCTATTATCTGCCGATAACAGCCTGATCGAAGAGAACAGAAAAAGAGGGAGAGAAAAAAAAAAAAAAAAAAGGGGTAGGGCAACCGCCCTGTATATACAATCAATTTTAACAATAAAAACAAAAAAATATATAGCCAGCATATTCCCATTTGTCCTTCCTTCATCCTTGCAATTTTAAACAGAATATACCTCCTAAACTCGACCAGTCTAGCAAAGTGGATTATCTGATGAATTAGGTTCTTGGTCAGGACTACCTTTATACATCTTAATAAACGTTTTAACTTCCTCTATCTGATTAAAATTATGCCTTACACCTCCAACTTCTTCTACAATTCTAGCTGGGTATAATAAATGTGCATTTAGACCTTTATTTATTAATTGTGTGCAATATGGTGCCATCCCTTTCCTCCTGGAGGAAGTTTCTGAGGAAAAATCCTGAAAGAGGAGGATCTTACTGTTGCCAAAAGTCAGAGGGCCAGAACTTTTATAACATTTTAGTATTTCAACTTTATCCTGAAATTTCAAAAATTTACATATTGCCATTCTAGGTCTAGTGAACCCAGTCTCTGCAACTCTCTTAGGTCCAATTCTGTGCGCCCTTTCAATTATGAGTGGCAGGGAGTGGGCTGATTTACCTAGGGCCTGTGGTAAGGTCAAAGATACAAATTTGCTAACATCATCAAATTCGGGTAACTCCGGTAGGCCAATAATCCTGATGTTATTGCGTCTGGAGCGATCTTCCAGATCCTCCAGACGCAATTGCATACCTTTAATCTTGGCTTCCTGGCTATGGACTATACTCTCTTGGTTATTAACCTGATCTTCTAAAGAAGAGATTCTGTTCTCAGCTTCCATCATCCTAGAGGAAAACTGTTTGACTTCTAGAGAGAGAGTGTCGCTATTTCCGTTGCAATCAATGTTCCCTCTAAGGTGCGCGGCAGCGCGGCTGCGCACCTTCCCTCTCTGTGTAGCACAGTCAGTACATCAGGCCGCGCAAAACACAGGAGGAATGAGAGTCTCAGCTGTTTTTTTTCTCCTGAGCAGCTTTATTACACCCGTTATTGTCATTCAAAGGTATGTGCACGGGTCCACTAAGCCAGGGGCATTTAGGGGCAAACGGAGAGGAATCATGGCTATTGCCAGTAAAAACAGAGTAGAATGGATGATGTCACACTGCAACTGCAAGAGTGCCGCTTTTCACATAACCTTCTAGCACTGCCTTTACTGCCCGCTCATTTTCTGGCCTCATCACAAGGCTTTAGGCAGACAGACCTGCGCTCTGGCTTTGGTGGGAAAACTCAATATATAGTGAGGATGGGTGAGTGTACTGCTTGTTATACTTGTGTGCCCCCAGGGTTTGTTTATCCCATGTGCTCGAGGTGTCTAGAAAAAATATCCCCAGCTTTTGATAATATGCTGTGTCTGCTTTAGTTAGGGAAAAGTAAATGTGTTACAGCTACACTTCTCCCTATGATGCCTGTCACTGACATTCAGCAGGCAAATCCGTGATTTGTGTCTAACCTTCCTGACCTGAAGATAATTACACCGGGGGCTGGGCTTCCAACACGGAGGTCATGCTGTCTTTAGCTGCCGTGTTAATTCTCCCCCTCCCACTGCTATTCTGTGTGAGATAACAGAATGACAGGTAGGGAGGGACCAGTAACAGTCTCTCCAGTCTGCCTCTTTACTGGCTCTTCACCTCACCACTTTCATTGCATTCCTTTCACATTTTCTGTCCTATACTCTGGGTGTTATAAACAGTGGGGAAAGGACTAAGGGGGATGCAAGACTTGTCACATTCTAATGTAAGATAACATAATTTCTTATATAAAAACAGTGACTGAGTTAGTTGCTTTAGCTTTCAGCTAGAAAAGTGTATATATATATTTCAGAGTTGTTTGTAGAAAATGTGCTGTGTGAAAGGCAGGGAAATGCTGTAAATTATTCTTCCCTGTAAAGTAGTTATCAAGTTACTTATGCTATCAGAAGCCTCTCTCCAAACACTTGTTTAACTACTTGGCTGCCCTTATTCCTTACTTGGTTAAAAAAATATGCTATGTGTCTGCATGGGTTGTCACATTAAGTGTTAAAATCATACCATGTTAATTTGCAGTATTTAGTGGTATTGTTTAAAACATTTGTTATGTTTTATCTAATATAGCTTCTTATATATATAAATATATAATATATATATATATATACTCCCTGAAAACTACCTGGCTCCTACATTTTGAACATATGTGTCCAACCTTTTAACTATTGATTCATTTTATGAAATTTCTCTACCCCTCTTTTTATATAATAATGTGTGTGTGTGTGTGTGTATATAATATGTATATGTTTATATTTATTTATATATCATATATGTGTGTGTGTGTGTATGTATATTTTATATATATATATATATATATATATATATATATATAATGTATATAAAGTGCTGCCCAGTAACCAGGTTGTGTAAAAAAAAATCTGCTCACAGCAGTAGTAGGTCCGCACATCTGTAAAAAAAATTAGAGGGAACATTGGTTGCAATGGTTCCTAGTTCCTTTTTAATTATCTCAAACTGGGGGGAAAAAAGGGCTGTGAGTTGGCCAACAAGAGCCTGTGTGTCAATAGCAGATGGATTTATATCCGTTACTGCATCAATGCTAGTATCGGCCATTTTGGCTTTTTTGTCCTTTGACTTCACAGGCATCTTTGGAGAGCTAACTCTGACCTGGGATACAAACTTATCCATGCAGTGAGTGAAAACCAATAGTGTAAAGTGACAGAAAAAGGAAAAAAAAAATAAAAAAAAATAAAAAAATAATAATACAAGTACCTTATCTAACACACTGGTCTGGATATAAATATGAAAAACAATTAAACACACAAAGAAAAAAAGAAACCAAAACAGTGAAATACGGACCAACCAAGTCCTTCAAAAATATTCTACTTTTGCTATAGTGTTTAAATTATATGTGACTGTGAAAAAATCTTCTATATAAGCTTATGGCAGTGACCCTGCCAAATAGTGTATCTAATAAGTGATATGAGGATGAGTCTGAACCCACACAAAAAAAGAACAAGAAAAAAAATTCTCCCCTTTTTTTTTTTCTTTCCCTCCCTTCTCTTTTTTTTCTTATTTATAATACCGACTATGCGAAAGATAATAATTGTTAAAGAGAGATTAAAACCAGTAACAACAACAATTGACACTCCTATTATAGAATTTCCTTCGGATTAGATATGAAACTATCCACAGATATTTAGGAGAGATGCTATTAGACTTCAGCAACTTTAACAGGGATTAGAATTACTCTTGCAGACTATAGGATTTAAGATGGATGTTATCCTACAGAGCTAACTATATATACATAACTAAGTCGCTAAACACTTTCAACTGGGGGCAATAATCATGTATAGGAAAAGCAATGAGTCTCTGCAGTCCTTCCAATTGGACCAGTTCCTCTGAGGCTCTTTATTCTCATCTCCAGAGTTAGATCATGGATTCCTTACCGTCCTTTTTACAAAATGCTAGTATATAAGTCAAGACAGTTTTTACCCCAAGTACTCATATGCAACTGCAATACATTTCTGACCCACAGGAGCCCTGTATCTTACGAAAAAAAGTCCAGGTTCTCAGGGGCTATCAACAAGGACCAAGACTAGAAAAGATTGGCCCTTAGTGCAGCAACAAATCTTGACTTAGCCCTTAAAGCCGATATAGGTATTCACAACTTATTCAGCAAATACAAAGCAAGATAGACAGACCGAATTACCAGGAACTCATCAACAGCTTGTATACTTGTGGACTCTGGGGAGTAGTTAATATGCTTAGTTCACCAATTGCAGATTAGCAGCTCCCATCGGGATGTAGCAGGAACGTTGATGCGGCAGTCCCCTTATGCTCCTTTGGGAATATCCAACAGCAGCCTTCTGATCCTCCGGTCCTTCTGGCTTACCCAACTGATCCTCAAAGCTGCCAGAGAGGAGCGCAACGCCCGGATCCCTCCGCGCGCTAGCAGCACCTCCCACTGCAGCGTGACCGGACCTCCCTGTATAGCCCTCCGGAACCACTGTGAGCAAGGACGCTCCCAACAATGCCGCTCTCCCAGTCAGTGGAGCCGCTCCTATGTGAGTACCCTCCGATGCTGCTGCTGTGTTTAGTAGTAAGATAACCACTCCGGCTTAGAGTATGCTGGATAGTTTAAAGACCATATGGTCCAATCTTGGGAACATGTTCTGTATTTAAAAGATAGTGAGCGGTTCCCCCGCTAGGCTCTATTAGCCAGTATGGTTTCCGCCTCCGGCTAGGACTGAGCCCTGCTTCAGCCCACTGACCCCCAAGAGGTAGGGGGTATGAGGCTATGAGAGGGAGCAAGTTCTTTACTTGGTCGAGCCACACGCCGACATGGAGCGTGCTGCTGTTCACTCCGCCCCCAAACCGGAAACCGTCGCCCCCCAAACCGTAACCGGTTTAGGGGTTAATACATTTATTATAGTTGCGGTGGGGTCCGGGAGCGGCGGTTTAGGGGGTAATACATTTATTTAGTTGCGGCGGTGTAGGGGGGGGGCAGATTAGGGGTGATTAGACTCGGGGTACATGTTAGGGTGTTAGGTGGAATAGGAATCAATGGGATGTCGGGCAGCAGCGAACATGAACTTTCGCTATGGTCAGACTCCCATTGATTCCTATGGGATCCGCCACCTCCAGGGTGGCGGATTGAAAACCAGGTATGCTGGGCCGGAAAAGTGCCGAGCGTACCTGCTAGTTTTTTGATAACTAACAAAAGTAGTCAGATTGTGCCGAACTTGTGTTCGGAACATCTGGAGTGACGTAAGAATCGATCTGTGTCGGACTGAGTCTGGTGGATCGAAGCTTATGTCACTAAATTCTACTTTTGCCGGTGTGTAGGGCTTGATAACTTAGGTGAATCAGCCTCGCCACAAATACGCTGCGGAATTCCAGCGTATTTGAGGTTGACGACTTGATAACTAGAGGCCTTGGTATTCTTTGTCTAGGTAGGCTGAAAGAAGGTTAGTAGGATGCAGGTTTCTATCAATCTATGGCAGCAGTGTTTGCAACTATATATAACATCTCTATGAACCTTAGGTAGGCTAAAGCTTAGGATCATGTACGTGAGTTTAACAATTTATGGCAGCATTGTTTATAACTATGTATAACATTGCTATAAAAACTGTTGCAAACACTGCTGCCAAATGGCTTAAGACATGAGCACACTCCCATGCTCACCTATAGTTACTCCTTAACAAAGGATACCAAGAGAAATAAGCACATTTGATAATGGAATTAAATTGGAAACATGTTTAAAACAGCATACTCTATCCAATCCAATTAAGTTTAAGTTTAAATTTTCTGTCCCTTTAACTTTACCAGTATTATACCATTTAAATTTCAATCATCTTAAAGGGACAGTCAACACCAGAATTTTTGTTGTTTTAAAAGATAGATAATCCCTTTATTACCCATTCCCCAGTTTTGCATAATCAACACTGTTATATTAATATACTTTTTACCTCTGTGATTAACTTGTATCTAAGCCTCTTCTGACAGCCACCTGATCACATGACTTTGTATTTATTATCTATTGACTTTCATTTTAGCCAATTAGAGCAATGTCTGCCACAATCCACGGGCGTGATCACAATGTTATCTATATGGTTTACATGAACTAGCTCTGCCCTGTTGTGAAAAGCAAATAAAAAAGCATGTGATAAGAGGCGGCTTACAAGGGCTTAGAAATTATCATATGAGCCTTCCTAGGCTTAGCTTTAAACTAAGAATACCAAGAGAACAAAGCAAAATTGGTGATAAAAGTAAATTGGAAAGTTGTTTAAAATTACATGCCCTATTTGAAACATGAAATATTTTTTTGGACTTGACGGTCCCTTTAACTTGTTCCTGAGTAACTGGGTGAAAAGTCTGGGTGGTTCAAGTGTTTAAGTCTTGAGGTCCTTGACAGGGTTTCATCTTTTCATGGTTGTGTGTGGGCAGCCCCAGGTTTTATTGAGAGGAGCCAGAATATAAATAGGGTTTCCCAAATCTGGATCAGCCTAAAAATTGCAAGATGCTTTGAAGCTATGCAATTGTTTACTTTTTCTGTTGTAATAGAGGATCTTTGTTTTCTGAAAGTGAATATAGGATATTCTTTCCTTCTCCAGAAGTGAGGCTGAAAGGGCAACAAGTGACACTCATAGCCCAATTCTTATAAATTCTCCAGGTTGAATTAAAATCATCTCATGCATTTCTGGAATAGAAAAAAAGACAAGCGCAACTGCGATTCACTGTATCAGCCTTATTTCAGTCAGAGCCCTGACTACAAAAATTCACATTTACAAGATGCAAGATTAAAATGTGTCCATAATGTCAATTACGCCTCACTGATGTTCCGGTATGGTTTACGGTTCTCTGTCAGTCCGTTAATGGAGTGCTGTTATCGATATCTCCCCAATAATGGATAGAACTACCGGGCAGAGGGTGGGCTTTTACACCGACAATGGTATACAGTTTTTCAGGAAATCACTAATCACCTGAACGCGTTTAATTTACTCACGGGTAAACTTTTTCAACAGGAAGTAAATGGATCTTCAACATACTATAGGTCTTTAAATTTACCAGGCTCTGATATCATTAGTCTGAGTGAAATGACCATTAATGCCCTCAAAATAGTAACAAATGCATAAAACAAGGCTTACAATATAACAAACATATATAATGCATCTAATATATATACACACACATGCCTATTAATGCCCCACATTAAAATAAATATACAATATATGTAGAAAAAATACACACAATACATAAAAATACCAAATTCATTCTAAAACGTTTCATTAAAAACATTCTAATTCATTGAAATATATCTCTCCCTTCCTATATATAAGTATATAGCTAATAGACTATCACATGCATAGATGTTTTAGCAAGAAGAAAAGCTACTAAAAATCATATAAATATGTTATGAACATAGGACCACCTAGATGAAAAATATTTACGGATACTCCTGTATCCATTAAATAGAACTGCTGCTAATTTAAACAGATATATTGCTAATATACAACTAACATTCACCAATATAAAAATAAAAAATACCTCATGATATACCCTATATTACAGAGTCTATATTAATTCCAGGTTACACTATAAAAGCTTACAAATCTATGTCTATATTTAGACCTTTAGGTGTTATGCTTTCTAATAAATGTATACACTTAGTTTCAGCTTTCCTTAGATATAGGAGACGATTATTGATTTTACAACTTATATGCTCTAAAACCTTAAATCTAATACCAGTACTATTGCAATGATGTTTAACTTTACAGTGATTAGACACGCTATGACCTTCTAGCCCTTTTTTAATATTGGTCAAATGTTCGTATACCCTTCTTTTAATTTTCCTTTTTGTATGCCCAATATAAATCAACCCACAAACAAAAGAAAAATAAGATTACATTCATTTCTACATATAGTGAAGGTGCAAATGGCATAAAGTCTATTTTAAATAAACATTGGAAAATTCTGCAAGCTGACCCCCTTATGGTAGGACCTATTGATGAGCGGCCTGATATAGTCTATAAGAAAAATAGGGACCTTAGGAGTTTAATTGCCCCTTCCAAATTAAAACCGTTGGCAGGTAATAATGAGGGAACAGTATCCAACTGGCTCTCTTTAAAACCAGGCACCTAGAAATGTGGTAAGAAAGATTGTTACATGTTCCCTATCATTGATATGTGCTCTGATGTAACCATGAAGTGGCATAGAACACATAAGTTTGTTATTAATCATAGGGCTACATGCAACTCCACATATGTAGTTTACCAGCTGACATGTGTTTGTGGATTGATTTATATTGGGCATACAAATAGGGAAAAAAAGAAGGGCATATGAACATTTGACCAATATTCAAAATGGGCTTGAAGGGCATAGCATATCTAATCACTGTAAAGTTAAACATCATTGCAATAATACTGGTATTAGATTTAAGGTTTTAGAGCATATAAGTTGTAAAATCAATAATCGTCTCCTATATCTAAGGAAAGCTGAAACTAAGTGGATACATTTATTAGAAAGCTTTAACACCTATAGGTCTAAATATAGACATAGATTTGCAAGCTTTTATGGTGTAATTTGGAATTAATATAGACTCGGTAATATAGGGTATATCAGGAGGTATTTTTTATTTTTATATTGGTGAATGTTAGTTGTATATTAGCAATATATCTGTTTAAATTAGCAGCAGTTCTATTTAATGGATACAGGAGTATCCGTAAATATTTTTCATCTAGGTGGTCCTATGTTCATAACATATTGATTTGATTTTTAGTAGCTTTTCTTCTTGCTAAAACATCTATGCATGAAATAGTCTATTAGCTATATACTTATATATAGGAAGGGAAAGATATATATTTCAATGAATTAGAATGTTTTTAATGAAACATTTTAGAATGAATTTGGTATTTTTATGTATTGTATTGTTTGTATTTTTTCTACATATATTGTATATTTATTTTAATATGTGGCATTAATAGGCATGTGTGTATATATATATTAGATGCATTGTATATGTTTGTTATATTGTAAGCCTTGTTATATGCATTTGTTACTATTTTAAGGGCATTAATGGTCATTTGACACAGACCAATGATATCAGAGTCCGGTAAATTTAAAGACCTATAGTATGCTGAAGATCCACTCCCTGTTGAAAAAGTTTACCCGTGAGTAAACAAAACGCGTTCAGGTGATTAGTGATATCCTGAAAAACTGTATACCATTGTCAGTGTAAAAGCCCACCCTCTGCCCGGTAGTTCTATCCATTATTGGGGAGACATCAATAACAGCACTCCATTAACGGACTGACAGAGAACCGTAAACCGGACTGGAACATCAGTAAGGCGTGATTGACATTATGGGCACATTTTAATCTTGCATCTTGTAAATGTGAATTTTTGTAGTCAGGGCTCTGACTGAAATAAAGCCGATACAGTGAATCGCGGTTGCGCCTGTCTTTTTTTTCTATTCCAGTTTTGTTTGAGAAGATCTACAACAACAATCAAGATCTTATAGCCAGCAGCACCGGAATGATTCGGGAAAACACATGCAAAGTGCTCACTATTTAAGTGGACAGAGCATTGATCTCGGTTTATCATAATATCCCATCCTGAAAATGATTGACTGGGACATCTGAAATTAACCCATGACATTGCGGTGATAATATTCCATTTACATATAAGTTTTGAATCCAGTTACAGGACTACTTACAGGTTAGGGAACTTTGGGATTTTAGTATTTATTAGATTTTTTTTTTTTATTTTTTTTTTTTATTATATATATTTATTGAGGTTTCGGAAAGCAAATCACAATAAAAGAAGAAAAAAAACAGTATGCACAATTAGTCATTACAAAGAATGTCAAGTACATTACAATGTTGAGTGTATACAAACAATCTAGAAAGGAGAATAAGCATTAATGAACAACACTAGATTACAGTTGTGATTTGCCAATTTAAATGTGAACCTTCTAATGAACTCTAGAGGCCTCTCCAGAACCTGAAACATAAGCAAAATAAAACATCTACCGAAGGTTAATATGGAGTAAGAGAGACCACTTTTGGGCCTCAAACCAACCTCTTTTCTTTTTTTATATCGGTTATGGGTAGAGTTAAAAATATTATAGATAGTTGTTATAATATAATATGTGGGTATGTTGCATTTGGTAGGATATAGTGTAGTAATAAACAGTAAGTTTGGGTTCAAAAGCTTTAACTCTATTTGTAGGCAGAATTAGAATTTATAGAAGTGCGGCATAGGCTAGATAAGCCGCATAGTTAGCGCTCCTAAAATAGGAGGTACATTATGGGGTGTGGGGGGAGGAGGTTATATGTAAACATGGATCTAACATAACTTGTATAATAGGGTCCAAAAGTAGGGCACAGCCAGATAATAGATAATAGTAGTCAAGCGAGACCAGCCCGCATCCGTAGTAGGTAGTAAATTTTATGTTCCCGTAGGTTAATGTAAAGAGGGTGCATTAACGCGGAGAGAGGAGGTGGTGGTTTAAATATATTAAGTAAGACATTGTAAGAATGTTCAACGATAGGTTTATTATTATAGAAGGGGATGATAGATAAAGTCAATTCTATAATTTAGATGTATACCAAAGGACTATATACAAAGTAACGTAAGGCAGTATCCTCCACAAAGAAATAATCACTAGCATTCGTTAAGAGCTAGATGAAATATGTTATATTACTCAGATCCTATGGGCTGGAAGAGATAGGTTTACTATGCTATTTCTTTCATGTAATTAGCAAGAGTCCATGAGCTAGTGACGTATGGGATATACATTCCTACCAGGAGGGGCAAAGTTTCCCAAACCTCAAAATGCCTATAAATACACCCCTCACCACACCCACAAATCAGTTTTTACAAACTTTGCCTCCTATGGAGGTAGTGAAGTAAGTTTGTGCTAGATTCTACGTTGATATGCGCTCCGCAGCAGGTTGGAGCCTGGTTTTCCTCTCAGCGTGCAGTGAATGTTAGAGGGATGTGAGGAGAGTATTGCCTATTGGAATGCAGTGATCTCCTTCTACGGGGTCTATTTCATAGGTTCTCTGTTATCAGTCGTAGAGATTCATCTCTTACCTCCCTTTTCAGATCGACGATATACTCTTATATATACAATTTCCTCTACTGATTCTCGTTTCAGTACTGGTTTGGCTTTCTACTACATGTAGATGAGTGTCCTGGGGTAAGTAAGTCTTATTTTCTGTGACACTCTAAGCTATGGTTGGGCACTTTTATATAAAGTTCTAAATATATGTATTCAAACATTTATTTGCCTTGACTCAGGATGTTCAACATTCCTTATTTCAGACAGTCAGTTTCATATTTGGGATAATGCATATGAATAAATCATTTTTTCTTACCTTAAAAAATTTGACTTTTCCCTGTGGGCTGTTAGGCTCGTGGGGGCTGAAAATGCTTCATTTTATTGCGTCATTCTTGGCGCGGACTTTTTTGGCGCAAATTTTTTTTTCTGTTTCCGGCGTCATACGTGTCTGCGGAAGTTGCGTCATTTTTGACGTTTTTTTTGCGCCAAAGGTGTCTGCGTTCCGGATGTGGCGTCATTTTGGCGCCAAAAGCATTTCGGCGCCAAATAATGTGGGCGTCTTTTTTGGCGCTTAAAAAATATGGGCGTCACTATTGTCTCCACATTATTTAAGTCTCATTATTTTGTGCTTCTGGTTGCTAGAAGCTTGTTCTATGGCATTTTTTTCCCATTCCTGAAACTGTCATTTAAGGAATTTGATCAATTTTGCTTTATATGTTATTTTTTCTATTACATATTGCACGTTGAAGCTGAGTCAGAAGATACTTCTGGAATATCCCTGCCTGGTGCTGGAGCTACCAAAGCTAAGTGTATCTGCTGTAAACTTTTGGTATCTGTTCCTCCAGCTGTTGTTTGTACTGTTTGTCATGACAAACTTGCTAATGCAGATAATATTTCCTTTAGTACTGTTACATTACCTGTTGCTGTTCCGTCAACATCTAATACTCAGAGTGTTCCTGATAACATAAGAGATTTTGTTTCTAAATCCATTAAGAAGGCTATGTCTGTTATTCCATCTTCTAGTAAACGTAAAAAGTCTTTTAAAACTTCTCATTTTTCAGATGAATTTTTAAATGAACATCATCATTCTGATACTGATATTGTTTCTTCTGATTCAGAGGATTCTGTCTCAGAGGTTGATGCTGATAAATCTTCATATTTATTTAAAATGGAATTTATTCGTTCTTTACTTAAAGAAGTCCTAATTGCATTAGAAATTGAGGATTCTAGTCCTCTTGATACTAAATCTAAACGTTTAGATAAGGTTTTTAAATCTCCTGTAGTTATTCCAGAAGTTTTTCCTGTCCCTGGTGCTATTTCTGAAGTAATTTCCAGGGAATGGAATAATTTGGGTAATTATTTTACTCCTTCTAAACGTTTTAAGCAATTATATCCTGTGCCATCTGACAGATTAGAATTTTGGGACAAAATCCCAAAGGTTGATGGGGCTGTCTCTACTCTTGCTAAGCGTACTACTATTCCTACGGCAGATGGTACTTCCTTTAAGGATCCTTTAGATAGGAAAATTGAATCCTTTCTAAGAAAAGCTTACTTGTGTTCAGGTAATCTTCTTAGACCTGCTATATCTTTAGCGGATGTTGCTGCAGCTTCAACCTTTTGGTTAGAAGCTTTAGCGCAACAAGTAACAGATCATAATTCTCATAGCATTATTATTCTTCTACAACATGCTAATAATTTTATTTGTGATGCCATCTTTGATATCATTAGAGTTGATGTCAGGTATATGTCTCTAGCTATTTTAGCTAGAAGAGCTTTATGGCTTAAAACTTGGAATGCTGATATGTCTTCTAAGTCAACTCTGCTTTCCCTTTCTTTCCAGGGTAATAAATTATTTGGTTCTCAGTTGGATTCTATTATCTCAACTGTTACTGGAGGGAAAGGAACTTTTTTACCACAGGATAAAAAATCTAAAGGTAAATTTAGGTCTAATAATCGTTTTTGTTCCTTTCGTCACAACAAGGAACAAAAGCCTGATCCTTCATCCTCAGGAGCGGTATCAGTTTGGAAACCATCTCCAGTCTGGAATAAATCCAAGCCTTTTAGAAAACCAAAGTCAGCTCCCAAGTCCACATGAAGGTGCGGCCCTCATTCCAGCTCAGCTGGTAGGGGGCAGATTACGTTTTTTCAAAGAAATTTGGTTCAATTCCGTTCACAATCTATGGATTCAGAACATTGTTTCAGAAGGGTACAGAATTGGCTTCAAGATAAGGCCTCCTGCAAAGAGATTTTTTCTTTCCCGTGTCCCAGTAAACCTAGTGAAGGCTCAAGCATTTCTGAAATGTGTTTCAGATCTAGAGTTGGCTGGAGTAATTATGCCAGTTCCAGTTCTGGAACAGGGGCTGGGGTTTTATTCAAATCTCTTCATTGTACCAAAGAAGGAGAATTCCTTCAGACCAGTTCTGGATCTAAAAATATTGAATCGTTATGTAAGGATACCAACATTCAAAATGGTAACTGTAAGGACTATCCTGCCTTTTGTTCAGCAAGAGCATTATATGTCCACAATAGATTTACAGGATGCATATCTGCATATTCCGATTCATCCAGATCACTATCAGTTTCTGAGATTCTCTTTCCTAGACAAGCATTACCAGTTTGTGGCTCTACCATTTGGCCTAGCTACAGCTCCAAGAATTTTTACAAAGGTTCTCGGTGCCCTTCTGTCTGTAATCAGAGAACAGGGTATTGTGGTATTTCCTTATTTGGACGATATCTTGGTACTTGCTCAGTCTTCACATTTAGCAGAATCTCATACGAATCGACTTGTGTTGTTTCTTCAAGATCATGGTTGAAGGATCAATTTACCAAAAAGTTCATTGATTCCTCAGACAAGGGTAACCTTTTTAGGTTTCCAGATAGATTCAGTGTCCATGACTCTGTCTTTGACAGACAAGAGACGTCTAAAGTTGATATCAGCTTGTCGAAACCTTCAGTCACAATCATTCCCTTCGGTAGCTTTATGCATGGAAATTCTAGGTCTTATGACTGCAGCATCGGACGCAATCCCCTTTGCTCGTTTTCACATGCGACCTCTTCAGCTCTGTATGCTGAACCAGTGGTGCAGGGATTACACAAAGATATCTCAATTAATATTTTTAACACCGATTGTACGACACTCTCTGATGTGGTGGACAGATCACCATCGTTTAGTTCAGGGGGCTTCTTTTGTTCTTCCGACCTGGACTGTAATTTCAACAGATGCAAGTCTGACAGGTTGGGGAGCTGTCTAGTTTCTGCGGTTCATATCCCAGGTATAGACAATTGGGAAGCGGATTATCTCAGCCACCAAACATTACATCCGGGCGAATGGTCTCTTCACCCAGAGGTATTTCTTCAGATTGTTCAAATGTGGGGTCTTCCAGAAATAGATCTGATGGCTTCTCATCTAAACAAGAAACTTCCCAGGTATCTGTCCAGATCCAGGGATCCTCAAGCGGAAGCAGCGGATGCGTTGTCACTTCCTTGGAAGTATCATCCTGCCTATATCTTTCCGCCTCCAAGAGTAATCTCCAAGATTCTGAAGGAATGCTCGTTTGTTCTGCTGGTGGCTCCAGCATGGCCTCACAGGTTTTGGTATGCGGATCTTGTCCGGATGGCCTCTTGCCAACCGTGGACTCTTCCGTTAAGACAAGACCTTCTGTCACAAGGTCCTTTTTTCCATCAGGATCTCAAATCCTTAAATTTAAAGGTATAGAGATTGAACGCTTGCTTCTTAGTCAAAGAGGTTTCTCTGACTCTGTGATTAATACTATGTTACAGGCTCGTAAATCCGTATCTAGGGAGATATATTATAGAGTCTGGAAGACTTATATTACTTGGTGTCTTTCTCATCATTTTTCCTGGCATTCTTTTAGAATTCCGAGAATTTTACAGTTTCTTCAGGATGGTTTGGATAAAGGTTTGTCTGCAAGTTCCTTGAAAGGACAAATCTCTGCTGTTTCTGTTCTTTTTCACAGAAAGATTGCTAATCTTCCTGATATTCATTGTTTTGTACAAGCTTTGGTTCGTATAAAACCTGTCATTAAGTCAATTTCTCCTCCTTGGAGTTTGAATTTGGTTCTGGGGGCTCTTCAAGCTCCTCCGTTTGAACCTATGCATTCTTTGGACATTAAATTACTTTCTTGGAAAGTTTTGTTCCTTTTGGCCATCTCTTCTGCCAGAAGAGTTTCTGAGTTATCTGCTCTTTCTTGTGAGTCTCCTTTTCTGATTTTTCATCAGGATAAGGCAGTGTTGCAAACTTCTTTTAAATTTTTACCTAAGGTTGTGAATTCTAACAACATTAGTAGAGAAATTGTAGTTCCTTCATTATGTCCTAATCCTAAGAATTCTAAGGAGAAATCATTGCATTCTTTGGATGTAGTTAGAGCTTTGAAATATTATGTTGAAGCTACTAAGAATTTCCGAAAGACTTCTGGTCTATTTGTTATCTTTTCCGGTTCTAGGAAAGGTCAGAAGGCGTCTGCCATTTCTTTGGCATCTTGGTTGAAATCTTTAATTCATCATGCTTATGTCGAGTCGGGTAAAACTCCGCCTCAAAGGATTACAGCTCATTCTACTAGGTCAGTTTCTACTTCCTGGGCGTTTAGGAATGAAGCTTCGGTTGATCAGATTTGCAAAGCAGCAACTTGGTCTTCTTTGCATACTTTTACTAAATTCTACCATTTTGATGTGTTTTCTTCTTCTGAAGCTGTTTTTGGTAGAAAAGTACTTCAGGCAGCTGTTTCAGTTTGAATCTTCTGCTTATAATTTAAACTTTATTTTGGGTGTGGATTATTTTTCAGCGGAATTGGCTGTCTTTATTTTATCCCTCCCTCTCTAGTGACTCTTGCGTGGAAAGATCCACATCTTGGGTAGTCATTATCCCATACGTCACTAGCTCATGGACTCCTGCTAATTACATGGAAGAAAACATAATTTATGTAAGAACTTACCTGATAAATTCATTTCTTTCATATTAGCAAGAGTCCATGAGGCCCACCCTTTTTTGTGGTGGTTATGATTTTTTTGTATAAAGCACAATTATTCCAATTCCTTATTTTTTATGCTTTCGCACTTTTTTCTTATCACCCCACTTCTTGGCTATTCGTTAAACTGATTTGTGGGTGTGGTGAGGGGTGTATTTATTATTATTATTATTTTTTTGAGGTTTGGGAAACTTTGCCCCTCCTGCTAGGAATGTATATCCCATACGTCACTAGCTCATGGACTCTTGCTAATATGAAAGAAATTAATTTATCAGGTAAGTTCTTACATAAATTATGTTATTATGCTATATGGGAGAGTAAAAGACTGGTGTGTTCTAGCGTGAACTAAGTCACTAAAATACTCCAAAAATGAATCTTATGCAAACAATTGGATATGTGTAGGGGGTTGGGGTTAGTTCATTTGTTGGGGCTATATATGTAAGCGTGTCCATATGACTAGAGGGCCTAATGGTCAGAGTTCTAGGACAAACTTATGTACATGTAAATTATGTTACTAGGAACTCTGAGAACTATAGGGGATGCTTAAAGAGACACCGTACCCAAAATTTTTCTTTTGTGATTCAGATTGAGCATGAAATTTTAAGCAACTTTCTAATTTACTCCTATTATCAAATTTTCTTCATTCTCTTGGTATCTTTATTTGAAATGCAAGAATGTAAGTTTAGATGCCGGCCCATTTTTGGTGAACAACCTGGGTTGTCCTTGCTGATTGGTGGATAAATCCATGCTGTGCTGTCCAGAGTACTAAAACTAAAAAAAAAGCTTAGATGCCTTTTTTTCAAATAATGATAGCAAGAGAACGAAGAAAAATTGATAATAGGAGTAAATTAGAAAGTTGCTTAAAATTGCATGCTTTATCTGTATTACAAAAGAAAAAATTTGGGTACAGTGTCCCTTTAAGAAATCCATAGACATAAACATAAAGCCCAGTACTTAGGTGATAGAGTAAAATAGGTACAATTAGGTATTAAGGGAGTAACCAGCAAACACTCCCTTATTGGGCTGAGGATCCATAGTAATATATATAGATTGGATACCAAAGGGCTGTATACGAAGAAATTCAAGGGAGTAATCTCTAAGGGTCATGCTGGCTATAAATATACAGTAGCCTTTGCTGAGTGCTAAGTGATAAATGCTATACTGACCGGCTTCTGCAGTCTGGAGGAAGTGAAGTTACTACGTTGAGTGGGAGATAAAAGACTGGTGTGTGCGAGACTGAACTAAGCTAAAAATGTAAGTCTCCATATGGAAATCCTATGAAGCCATGCTGCCACGGCCACTAGCAGCATAGCGACATGCACTAGTATATGTCAGGTTAGGAAATGTCCAGAAGAAGACCCAAATGCTAGGGCGAACTTAATCAACACCCTTGCACTCTGAGTTTAATCCAGGACGTGACCCCACGACAACCTCCAAAAAACAATTTACTCACAATATGGAGCAGGGTTAGCCTATGCCCAAAGTAATTCAAGATATCAGCCAGATAGACTTCTGAATAAGGAACTGGTTTCAGGAAATGTCTTCCACAGAATCAGGAGAGCAGGGATAGTCCACTTATACTCAGACAGAAGAAGGGTAAAACAGGAAACAGTTAATAATGCAGGAGTAGGTAATTTGTTATCAGGCAGTTTGAGGGTTAACACTGTGTAGACAGTCTTTGCAGAGTATGCAATAGGTAAACAGGCAGTTTGAGGTTAACACTGTGTAGATAGTCTTTGCAGAGTATGCAACAGGTAATCAGGCAGTTTGAGGGTTAACACTGTGTAGTCAGAACTAGCAGAGTTAACAACATGTAATCAGGTAGTTTGAGGTTTAACACTGTGCAGATAGTCTTTGCAGAGTATGCAACAAGTAATCAGGCAGTTTGAAAGTTTCACAAAACAAACAGTACTTGCATTGTTTGGAGACAGGTAATCAGGAGGTTGAAGGTTAATCCAGCATAGTAAGTCCTTGAAGAGATTGGCAACAGAAAAGCAGCAGTTAGAGAGATTCCACAGTGAATTCACCACAGAAGCCACAAAGTTAAACAAACAAACGGGCACTGGAGAAACAGGAAGCCCAAAATAAAAAGCCTGATTGTGACATCATCAGGAAGGGGTGGCTCAGACACCTGTCAATCAAGCACACAGAGAGGACTGCAGAGCTTCCCAGCAGCTGAGCGTGACAGTGCCCCCTCCTCAAGGACCCCTCCGGGGGACCCGACCGGCAGGGTATTTCTTGTGAAAAGACTTGACAAGAGCTGGAGCATGAACATGAGAGGCCGGTTCCCAAGATCGTTCAGAGATAGGATAGCCCTTCCAATGGACCAGGTAGTACAGCCGATTGCCCCGTAGCTTGGAATCGAGAATCTGGCTGACTTCAAATTTAGAAGTTCCCTCTACGGAAAGTGGAGGAGGTGGTTTACTCTTGATAGAGTACCGATTGTAGATGACTGGCTTGAGTAGGGAACCATGAAACACTGGATGGATCTTGAGAGTCTTGGGTAAGGCCAGGCGGTATGCAGAAGAACAAACTCTGGAAACAATTCGAAAAGGTCCAACGTACTTAGGACCCAACTTGGTACAAGGTTGTTTTAGACGTATGAATCTGGTGGATAAAAATACTCTGTCTCCAGTACGAAGTAAAGGAGCCTTGCACCTTCTGCGATCAGCATATTTCTTATGTCTTATGGAAGAAGAGAGTAGATTTTGACGAATGAGTTGCCAGTGATTACTGAGATTTTTCACTATATGATCTGCTCCAGGGACTTCAGTAGAACTGGTAATCATAGGAAAGGTTCTAGGTTCAAATCCATAAGCTGCCTTAAAGGGAGAGGTCTGTAATGAGGCGTTATAGCGTGAGTTGTGAGCTAATTCCGCCAAAGGCAATAACTGAGACCAGTTGGAGTGGTGATGGTCTACATAATGTCTAAGAAAAGATTCCAAGGCTTGATTTACACGCTCAGTCTGTCCGTTGGATTGAGGATGGTGTGCAGTAGAAAGAGATATGTTGATTCCGAAGTGCTTACAAAAAGACCTCCAAAATTTGGAAACAAATTGGACTCCACAATCTGAGACTATATCAGTGGGAAAACCATGTAAACGAGATATATGTAGAACAAAGAGTTCAGAAAGTCTTTGAGCTGAAGGCAAGCCTGGAAGAGGTATGAAGTGAGCAGACTTGGAGAACCGATCCACCACTACCGAAATGGTTGTATTTCCAGCAGAAACAGGAAGATCTGTAACAAAGTCCATGGATAAGTGAGACCAAGGGTAATGAGGAATAGGAAGAGGGTGTAATAGACCAAACGGTCAATGAGAAGATTGTTTGTTCAAAGCACAAGAACTAGAAGCAGCAATATAATCCTTAACATCCCTCCTCATAGTGGACCACCAAACATGCTGCTTCAGTTTCCACAATGTATTGGTTATTCCAGGATGACCTGCTGAAATGTTGTCATGAGCCCAACGTAGAAGCTTAAGACGTAATCCTTTGGGTACATACAGGATACCAGAAGGTAGTTTGCAAGAAGATGGTACCCGGACTTGAGCAGCATGTAAAGCCTGTACTGGAAAAGAGGATACTTGAGCCAAAACTTTGACTGGACGTAGTATAGGTTCTGAATCCAATGGAGAAGGTTCAGAAGATTGGAACTGCCTAGATAAAGCATCTGCCTTGGAATTTTTTGAACCAGGAACATAGGAAAGTACAAAATTAAACCTGGAGAAGAACAAGGCCCACTGAGCCTGACGAGGATTGAGTCGTGTAGCTGTTTGGAGGTATAAAAGATTCTTGTGATCTGTCAGAATGAAAAAAGGTTGACTGGTACCCTCTAACCAATGCCTCCATTCATCCAAAGCTAATTTTATAGCCAAAAGCTCCTTATTGCCCACATCATAATTTAACTCGGTAGGATTTAATTTTTTCGAAAAGAACGCCACAGGATGTATCTTGCTGGTAGTTGGATCACGTTGGGAGAGAACAGCTCCAGCTGCTATAAAGGAAGCGTCAACCTCCAAAATAAACTGGAGATCAGGAATTGGATGACTGAGAAGAGGTGCAGAAGAAAATGCTGATTTTAGCGTTTCAAAAGCCTGTACTACCGAAAAGGACCAGTTCTTACAATTTTGCCCTTTCTTAGTAAGAGAAGTGAGTGGAGACGTGATGTCAGCAAAGTTCTTTATAAACTTTCTATAGTAATTGGCAAAGCCAAGAAACCTCTGCAGGGATTTGAGAGTAGTTGGTCTGGGCCAGTCCTTGATAGCCGACAGTTTAGCAGGATCCATCTCAAAACCTGATTCAGAAATGATATACCCCAAAAAGGGGATGGAACTCTGATGAAAAGAGCATTTCTCCAATTTAGCGAACAGGGAATTGTCTCGTAACCTCTGAAGTACCAGTCTTACATGATGTACTTGTTCCTGTAATGTTTTCGAATAGATCAGAATGTCATCGAGGTAAATGATAACAAATTGATTCAGATAATCTCTGAAGATTTCGTTAACAAAGTGCTGAAATACTGCTGGTGCATTGCACAATCCGAATGGCATTACCAGATACTCGTAGTGACCAAATCTAGTGTTAAATGCCGTCTTCCATTCGTCTCCTTTACGGATTCTGACCAGATTGTAGGCCCCACGGAGATCTAACTTGGAAAAAATAGAAGCACCTTGAAGACGATCGAATAACTCAGAAATGAGCGGCAGAGGATAGCTGTTTTTGACAGTAATCTGATTCAAGGCTCGATAATCAATACAGCGACGAAGACCTCCATCTTTTTTCCCAATGAAGAAAAAACCTGCACCCACAGGTGAAGAGGAAGGACGAATAAATCCTCTGGCTAAGTTGTCCTTTATGTATTCCTCGAGAGAGACATTTTCTTGACGAGAGAGGGGATAGGTCCTTCCCTTAGGTAGAGGAGCCCCTGAATACAATTCAATAGGACAGTCAAATATCCGGTGTGGAGGTAACGTCTCAGCCTCTTTTTTAGAAAACACATCACAAAAGGCATGATAGTAATTAGGCAATGATTCAGGAACTTCCACCATAGCTACGACAGGACAAGATGGTTTAGAGGGATTTTGCAGCAATGTTTGAAACAGGTAGTTCCCCAGGAAATAAGTTCTCCTTTAGACCATGAGAAAACTGGATCATGAAGCTGCAACCAAGGTAACCCCAGAATCAATGGTATGTGGGGAGAAGAGATGACATCAAAATGAATAATTTCAGAATGAAGTATACCCACAGTCAAAAGAAGAGGAATGGTAGAATGTTGTATGATACCAGAACCTAGAGGCTGTCCACTGACAGTAGTTACCTTAACTAACTGTTTCTTGGCTTGAAGAGGAATCCTGAGAGAGTCAGCAGAGTTTGAATCAATGAATACTCCAGCAGCTCCAGAATCGATGAGAGCTTGAGCTCGAAACTTGGTGTTTCCAAAAGAGATAGTTACAGGAACAAAAAGTTTAGAATTGAGGGAAGACATGGGATTCTGGCTTAACTCTGTCCCTCTTTCAAAAGTTAAGCCTTGGCTTTTACTGGCCGGATAGGACAGTCCTTCAGTAAATGTCCTTTGGTACCACAATACAGACATAACCCAAGAGTACGCCTTCTATGGCGTTCAGCTTCTGACAATTTAATAGCTCCTACTTCCATGGGTTCCACAGACTCAGGAGATTGGGAATTATTATTAGAAAGACTTGAGGTTTGAATAGGAGGACGAAAAGAAGATTTAACAAAGGATCTCCGATTCCTATCTCTCTCCTGAAGACGTTCAGAATGCCGGGCGTCAAGAGTAATACATAAATTGATAAGACCCTCCAATAAATCAGGGAGTTCCCGAAATACAAGTTCATCCTTAAGGCGTTCGCAAAGTCCTTTGCGAAAGGCTGCCCGTAAGGCTCCATGGTTCCAATCAGTTTCTGCGGCTAAAATCCTGAATTCAATAGCATATTGAGCTACCGAAAGGGATCCCTGTCTCAGATCCAACAATCCTGCCTCAGCAGCTGCAGCCCTCCCAGGCTTGTCAAAAACAGAAGAAAAAATGGACACAAATAATTCCACATCCTGTAGTAACGGATCATTCTTCTCTAAAATAGGGGACACCCAGGCTAGAGCCTTACCCTTCATGAGGGAAATAATAAAGGTGATTTTGGAAGTAGAATTGGAATAAACTTGAGGATTGTTTCTGAAGTGTAAACGACACTGATTAAGGAATCCACGGCATTCTTCAGGATTACCGTCATATTTATCTGGAAGTGGGATTCGTGGTATATTCTGTCCAACAGGTTGAGGTGGATTAAAGACAGCATTGGTGCTAGTAGCAGTGGCAGCAGGAGTCGCCGTAGCTTGAGAAGGAGCAGAGAGGTTATGTAGCAGAGCAGTAATCTGGTCAAGCTTGGAATCCAAAGATTGCAAATGAGCAGAATGATTTCCTAGAAGTTGTCCTTGTAGAGCCACAGCCCTGGATAACTCATCAGGGTCCATATTATGGCCCGTTTGTACTGTCAGGTTAGGAAATGTCCAGAAGAAGACACAAATGCTAGGGCAAACTTAATCAACACCCTTGCACTCTGAGTTTAATCCAGGACGTGACCCCACGACAACCTCCAAAAAACAATTTACTCACGATATGGAGCAGGGTTAGCCTGTGCCCAAAGTAATTCAAGATATCAGCCAGATAGACTTCTGAATAAGGAACTGGTTTCAGGAAATGTCTTCCACAGAATCAGGAGAGCAGGGATAGTCCACTTATACTCAGACAGAAGAAGGGTAAAACAGGAAACAGTTAATAATGCAGGAGTAGGTAATTTGTTATCAAGCAGTTTGAGGGTTAACACTGTGTAGACAGTCTTTGCAGAGTATGCAATAGGTAAACAGGCAGTTTGAGGTTAACACTGTGTAGATAGTCTTTGCAGAGTATGCAACAGGTAATCAGGCAGTTTGAGGGTTAACACTGTGTAGTCAGAACTAGCAGAGTTAACAACATGTAATCAGGTAGTTTGAGGTTTAACACTGTGCAGACAGTCTTTGCAGAGTATGCAACAAGTAATCAGGCAGTTTGAAAGTTTCACAAAACAAACAGTACTTGCATTGTTTGGAGACAGGTAATCAGGAGGTTAAGGTTAATCCAGCATAGTAAGTGCTTGAAGAGATTGGCAACAGAAAAGCAGCAGTTAGAGAGATTCCACAGTGAATTCACCACAGAAGCCACAAAGTTAAACAAACAAACGGGCACTGGAGAAACAGGAAGCCCGAAATAAAAAGCCTGGTTGTGACATCATCAGGAAGCGGTGGCTCAGACACCTGTCAATCAAGCACACAGAGAGGACTGCAGAGCTTCCCAGCAGCTGAGCGTGACAGTATATGCATGGGAAATCTTCCAATGACCCTTTATACTATACATGCATATTATGGCGTAGCAATGAAAGCTGAAGGCATGCTGGTTAAGGGAAGCTTGCTAAATGCATGAGGTATCTATGAACCCAGCTGACCACATTACCCACCAGTAACATTGAAAAACTAAAACATGTGCAGCACAATATATATAGACAACATCCACAACATTAACATTTTTGGCTCTGAAAATCTGCAGAAAACAGAAACTACAATCTTTTAAACGAGTATCTATTTGTGTGAATCAGGCTGATCTCCTCCCGGGGAAATTGGATCTTGCAGCCCACACAAAATACACATAATGCAGCACACTTGCAAAAAGGAGAGAGACACCCCAAATACAATAGAATAATATCACATCAGATTTGTGCCTCACTGTAGTTAATAACGTTGTCTCATTAGCATATAAATATTAATAATATATATAACCCAATTATAGGATTTGTAGGGTAGAAGTAACCTGGGAACATCAACATACACTTTGTTACCTTAATCTTGAGTGCTAGTATGTGGCTCACACACATAGTTTTCTGATCTGTGAAAAGGCAGGTACGTCCTTAACCCATTGAGTTATGATGCCGTAAAACTATCAAGTGCTTTAGTATATTGCATTAAACAAACTAGGGAATAAAACTGCGAGACAATAGTAAATAACAGGGGAACTTGAAGGTAACAGCCAGTTCAAGCCAACTCATGGTGGAGAGTTCAGAAATAATCAGACACATCGCCGCCATAGTCAAAGTCTCTCAAAAGCTCTCAGGGTTCTAGCCGATGCCTATTCTGTGCAGCTTGGCTGAGATGTCTGGCTGCTGCTGTCCGCAGATGAGAAGGGCCGACTGAGCTCTGCCCCCAGGATCATAAACTAACTCCAGACTTATTCTCGGATAGCGTCTTGGTGTTTGGCCAGAGGGGTAGCTATGTACAGTCAATGTCCCTTGGCAACTAAGCTGTGAGGCATGCGCCCCCACCGAGGTCAGCGCTCCTATAGAAGTGCTAGGTACTTGCGTAGTCATGGCCTGCGGTAAAGTAGTAGCAGGGAAGTTGCACAAAAAAGTGTTGGGCTCTGGCACCAGGCAGTCCAAATGAGGAGACAGTCCCAAGCGCGGAAGGTAAGAGTCCCTTCGAGTAGCTGTTCCTCTGAACCGATCTGTCCACAGCTGGTCCCAAGGGACCCTGTGTATTCCGCTGTAAGACACTAGGTCCTTAACTGACATTCTGTGATCGGTTGCTTCGGATGACACACAAGTTAGGCTGTCTCTGTTTAGGAGCTGTGAGCGGTCAGACGTGTAAGTTTTTTCCCCTGTGTCCGCTTCAGACATACAAGATGCCGCCATCCGATAGTTCACTCCTAGGGTGCTTTGCATATGTTGCTTCATAGGCGGTAAGCTCTGTGAGCCCGCAGCTCCCCTATTCTCCGTTATAGGCTGGCATCTTAACATAGCACTGCACCCATCTAGGAACCTATGCATTTGTTCCACAATACTCTCTGCATCCACCATGGTGAAATAGGTTAACGGTCCCCTCAGATGGGGGTTAAATATGACAGTCCTTGGTTAGTTTTGCTCCCAGCTGGAAATGCCAGTCAGGCCGCAAGATGGCTGCTTTAGACCACGCAGATGGGTATAGCGCATCAGGGTTGTGGGATTAGAAGCAAGACGGAGTCTGCATATTGCTGGCTGAGTAGGGAACTTTGAGAAGAAATACATTTTCAACTCTCTCAGAGCTAAATAGATAGCTGGAGGCCTGCAAATAAAAGAGATTGTCCTCAAAATGGCGGCTCTCTCTCCCTGCTCCACAGTGCAAGAGAGCGGCGGCGGGCTGGCACAGTCTCTCCGGGTCCTTTAAAGTTTATATCAATAGGATACCAGCTCTTGGGTTAATCCACAACCGTTTTGGGTATAGAAGGATAGCTGCAGAATGTGGAGAAACCCCTAAATTAGGATCTTGGGCCCGGGAGCTGCACCTGAACACGTCCGACCGGCTCTGCAGTTGGCTCCGCCCCCCCATTTATTAGATTTTAATATTATTTTTATTTAAGTATTTTAGTATTTTTAACTTTTTGTAGAATTGGTTAACATCAGGCAAACACTGCCACATATTGATTAATTTAACTGTTTATATTAGGCTATTCCTTCCCTTGTCTACCATTTAGTTGCGCTGCTTGTTGTAGATATTGGATCTGATGCATTTCACAGGAGCAGTACTCTCTAAGAAAAGGGGTGGAACCTGGAATTCCCAGAGAAATGAGAGCTGCCTCCCTTAGAAAGCAATAAAGCTGTCTGAAATGCATAATCCTATAGGGAAGAGTTAATGTCAAAAGAGGAAACACTGGGAACTGATATAAATGCTCAGTTTAAAGCAAATACAAATTAAAACATTTTTTTGTAAATAGTTTCTTACATTTCCTTCTAGTTTGGTATATATTATATTCCTGTCAGTTTAGTTAAATACCGTATTGTGAATTTTTAGAAAACTTTCAATTAACTAGATAAATTAGTTTGCAGGTATAAAATATATGAGGTCTGTGAGAAATTTTTAGACACACCCAACCAACTCCCCTGTCCAACACCCTCTCTGAAACTGCAAGACTAATTTTACATCTAAAAAAAAGCAAAGTTCAATGGGATTTGTAAAAGATATACAGTAGAGATGCACATTTGTTTCATTACGAATGCTATTTTTTTTTAAATGACCTTTTAGGTGTTAAATACTTATCTTTAGCATGCTGGAGAGTCACGCTAACCTGCTCCTCTTCTTCACAGAGCCCCTTCTTCTTTAGCACAGGCCCTGCGAGCTGCCGCACTAAGCCTGTAAAGAGTCTCTGTGAAGAAGAGGAGTGACTTAGCGTGGCCGGGGCTTTCTTACTCTGTTCTCTTGGTATCTTTATTTGAAAAAGCAAGAATGTAAGCTTTTGAGCTGGTCCATCTTTGGTTCAGCATCCGGGTATTGATTGCTGATTGGTGGCTAAATGCAGCCACCAATCAGCAAGTGCTATCCATGGTCTGAAGCAAAAATTTGCCGCATCGTAAGCTTACATTCCTGCTTTTCAAATAAACATAAATAAAGAAAAATTAATAATAGGAGTAAGTTAGAAAGTTGCTTAAAATTGCATGCTCTATCTGAATCATGAAAGAAAAAAAATTGGGTTTAGTATTCCTTTGAAGGGCAAGTTCTGGAGTCAAAAGTAATTTAAAATACATAGTACAAAATGTAAATGTAACAAAACTTTAATTTCTATATTGTAATGTTTTTGTCTCTCTTTTAGATCCAGAAATGCTTTGTCTAAAATCCTTAGAAGGGTTTTGTAGTACTAACAAATCTTTTAAAGTCACCAAGTCCTCATACTAATAACTGACCATCTCTTTTTTTCAGCCTAATGTTTCCTTTATTTCCTTTTGATTTTTATGTAATTCTGTAAGCTTGTTTGCATTCTCAAAAATGTCAGATATCTTTCCATGACATGTGCTATTATGTGGTGCATGTTCTCTAAGATATGGAAAGTTTTCTCATACTTTAGTGAATCTGCTCACTAGATCAGTGTTTATTAGGATATCTGAACTAAAGTATAGGTGACATAATCAACTGATCGGCAGCCATGGTTATTTTTATTCTGCTCTCATCCAAGGTAATTCTGAAAATCTGTCTGGTTAGTGTGCTCTAAGGATTGGAATTTAAAAACAGCATTACATTATATTATATTTGAAAATTTAGCTTCCATGAAAGTTCTTGGAATCCTGAAATATTCATGAACCTCTGTTGTGATAAGGAAAGGATGAACCGTTGTATTTATTCATTTATTTTATTTTGATAAATAATTATTTGGGAAACAAAATTAGATACTTTAGCAAAGGGGCATCTAAACTCTTTCATATGGAAGATTCCTTAAAGGGACATAAAACAAGTTGGGATAGAAACAAAATAATATAATATATACTTTAAATTACTTTACCTGCAAATTTGTACTGTAGTGCTTCGCCATTAACCCTTTCTTTTTAGTTTCTGAATTGTACAGCTCTAACTACCTCCACACAATTCCTTTTATGGCTGTATCTATGTTAATTGTTCTTTTGGTAGAAAGCAAACGTGAATAGGGATTATCTGCTGGAGCATGCCTAGAAGCTGTGAACTTAGTTGAAATACAATGCTTGTGTCTAAACACTGATAAGAGGGGTGGAGTTAGCTGCTCCAGGCAGCTTAGCTATGTAATTCATTTTGCTTATTTTTGAAAATTATTTTAAAATACCTGCCAGCACTTTTTAAACAATTTTTTATGCAAACTATTTTAAATTAATTAGCCATTTTAGAATATGCACAGATCTCAACATGCGTTATGGCACTTTAATGGCAGGATTGGCAAGGGGCCAAAATACAATACACTTTCATGTGTGGTATATATAATGCTTCAAAATAATATTAGACTATTATCACATTTTTAGAGAAAAACTACAAATTAGTTACTATTAATGAATATAATTTATCTGTGCATTCTAATCTAATCAGATATACAAAGTTCATTACACATAAACATTGCTTAATTACCTAGGGCCTGATTCTCTAATGCTTTCTTGACTGGCAAGCTTATCTAACCAGGGGCATCAGTACTGTGGTGTCCCTCAAAGAATTGTAGAAAGGTTTTATAATAACAATTGGGTAACAAAAAGGCAATGCAAAAACAGTTACTCTGAATTTCATATATGTGGTAGTTTATTTGTCAACATTTTCTGGCCCACATGCCTCAGAAAGTGTGCATATAAAAAGAATGCACAAAATGTAATAATGTAAATAAACTAGAAAGTCTCCTAAAACTGCATGCTCTTTCTGAATCATGAAAGTTTAATTTTGGCTTGAGTGTCCCTTTAAATGGATGAGACAGAGCACATTTTAAACAAATTTCCAATTTAGCTCAATTATCAATTTTGCTTAGTTCTCTTTTGTATTCTTTGTTTTTGTTATCCTAGGTAAGCTTAGGAGCGTACTCGTGCCTTCAGCCATCTGGCAGCAGTGTTTGCAACATTGTTTATATTATCACTATCAGTTATTTGTAGAGCGTCAACAGATTCCGCAACACTAGCAATGTTATACATTGTTACAAACACTGCTGCCATAGACTGATATAGAGATTTGCACATTTCTAAACTTCTATCAGCCAAACAAGGTTTACTCTAAACAAAGGATATCAAGAGAACAAAACAAATTTGATAACAGAAGTAAATTGGAGCGTTCTTTAAAACTGCATGCTCTACCTGAATCATTAAAGTTTTTTTTTTTTTTTTACCGTCCCCTTTAACTAAAATTTTATGACAAACCTTAACATTGCTATTGCACCAAGGAGAGAGCAGGCGTTTTATGTAAGAACTGTCACATTATTTATAAAAAAAATACTGATTGCACTCTAGATAAATTGAGAAAAGGTCAATCAATCCCATTCCTTGCATTAAAGGTAATTCACTAGCTGATGAGTAACTGGTTTACAACGTGCAGATGCCAGGATTTATCAGCCTTTCATTCTCTGTCCTGACTTATTTCAGCATAACTTTTCATCACTATTCTTCCATTCCCATGGCCTTTTTGGCAACAAAGACAAAAGGCTGGAAGTTCATGACTTAGTATTGATCATTAAGTTCCCTAAGGTGAATTCCCGTTGAGCAGCAATAGTTATGTAGAGAGAGAAATGGGAGAAGGCCGCATGAACAGAAGTCTAACTTAAATGAAAACCTTAAGGCCACACATAAGCTTCAAAATAATATTATGTTACAAATAAGCTTACAGCGCTTTTTTGTAAGACCTTTAATGTTGTTCCTTAAAATGTATACATTACAGAACACTGTGTTCATTTCTTAGATTCCAAATACAAATGGGTTTCATTTTAGTGAATGAAAAGGAAATATACATCAGATTTGTGCATTAAAGTATTTGAGTACAGTTACTGCTTTGCAAATAATTATGTTAAACAAAACAAAAATAAATATATATATATATATATATATATATATATTTGCCAAAATATATTTTTAGAAGATTGTTTAAAAAAAAAGTGTAACAGTACTTGATATTTACATCTCAGTAAAAGGAAAAATGTCCTGACAAATATTTCATAGCGTGCATTTATTTCCATATCTGTGATATCACAGGCAGTCCTGGCTTCTTTCTTTTTATATCATATTCTATCTTCTTGTTAATTTTAAAAAAAAATTAAATGGTTATATTAAAAGTATATTAATGTTATATTAATAAATTTAAAGTTATGTTAATTATCAATTATTGTTTTGGTTTTAAAATGATTTCTCTCTTTCTTATTAATATATTATAATATATTATTATATAATTTTATAATAAAATTATAATAAATGATTGCAAATGTTATTGCTAAACTAAAAAATATATTGTAATTATTTTAAATAACCCTAAATTGTGTTAATACTAAAGTTCCCAGAAGCCTATTCATTTTTTTTATACTCTCCTAAGTTAATCACAAATTCCACAGCAAATTGATGTGCCAATTCTAACAAGCCTTCAATCAGTTATCTGCACAATTTACTTCTACTGATTTTGTCACAGATAACAGAATTCTATAAAAATAAACTTGAGCTAACCAGTAAGTGAAGGGATCATATGTCCAAGCATACATAGACCTTAAATTCTGTGAGTCGCATTGAAGTCTCAGAATGTTAACTAACTGCTCAAATGTAATATTTTCACTCTAGGAGATATAGAAATATATTTAAAAAAAATATATAAAAAAAAATTTCTTCTATGTGAAGAACAAAGGAGTTTGAAGTATTCCTAACGCACCATCGGGTTTAGAGCAGTTGGTCTAGTGCAGTGTCGAGTTAGTGCGTGAGCGATAACTAATAGGCTTTTTTTCAGTGCACCCCCCCTAGAAGTCTATGGAAAGACGAAGTTAATGAGGTCGCAGTATGCAAAGTCCTTTTTACTTTTCAATTAAATTTGTGCACCAGTTGTAATCTGACTCAGTATGTTTTATAAAACCGTATTGTATGCAAACTTTGTCTACAGCTTGTGTATATTTTAACATACAGTTCTGCTGTTGATCATTTTGTAGAAGAATGTTACATTCATGTATTTTATTGATTTTTTTTGTGTAATCAAAATGTTATATATTTGAGTTCACGTTTGGGTAGGAAATTATAAATAAAATGTTCACTTTGAAAATGTAAGTGGACAGTTTTAATAAAACTTTATCAAGAACAATAAATGCTAAGCATTTTAATTACGACTGGACAACTGCTTATTGTAAGAAAGGGTAGTTTTGAGTTAAAAATATATATATATTTATGGATAAGAATGAATTGTGACCGGGATTAAATCATTTTAAAGGATTGGTGACTCTGATTTAACAGAAATTATGACAAATTCCAGGGAGCCCATAATATCCCACGTAAGAAATTCTCACATTAACAATGAGGGAAAATTCAAAAGCTTTGATGTGAGTTATTATGTCTGTTACCCAGATCACTAACATTTAAGTCTATAACTTTGAAAGCTGAACCCCAGGGATATAGGGTAAAGCTGAAGGTCAGTGAATTTTGCAAAGAATCCCGTGAGACTTATTTAGACAAGAAGAAAAAGAACATAAATTATAAGCAAGATAGCATTCTTTCCTTTTAGGAGTAACTTATTTGTGTATCACTAACAAATAGTACCCAGGAAACACTACAGAAATATAACTTTATCCAGTGAGGCTAGACTAGAGATAGACAATCAGTTTCCATTGAAAGGTCCACCTTTGCAGCCCTTAAACCCTCAAACCCTCAAAGAAGCTGCACAAAGTTTTTAATGTATATGACTCAAGGCATTCATAAAGTTTTGTGGATTATCAGTAGAAATTTACTGCATTTCTATTCATAGTTATAATAATACACAGGTGTCATGGTATAAACCAATTTGCTTGCAGGAAGAGAATCATTGTAAGTATTGCAACCTGTGCTGAACAGAGATTTGTTCAGTCTGCCATGCCCTGTGTGAGATCTTTACCTTGTCCATCTGTCCAGTATCTCACTCTGAAGGTCCTCTCAACCACTCTGTCATCTGCTGTAGCTCTGCCTGTCTGCTAATCCAGTCCTGAGGTTTGAGGCCTAAAGCACAGCAATTTGCTGAAGGAAAAGGAACATGAGTTCCACTAACCTATGTGGCAAAAGCCAGGTACTGCAAGCTAATAAAGATACAGATGCACTTATTACCAAGGGATCTATACTTTGTATTGTATCTCATCCTGCTGGAACACTCTCAAAGGATGAGTTATAACCCTATAAAATCCAGCAACTTCAAGCAGTACTTGAACATTGCTGCACTTTGTGACTGCGTTTCCTGGCATTCTGTGTTTGCTGTTTTCCTTTGTAGCATATTTGTCTTTGGATCCTTGCCTATCTCAACTGCTCTATTGCCTTACCCTTACCTGCTGTATTTGCGGATTTGACTGATTACTGGAACTGACCCCTGGCTTTGGTATTTGGACTGTTCGATTGTAACAGACATAATTGTGGTACTTGAGTCAGTCTTATGATACATTAGCATGTTAAAGAGCATTACTTGTTTGAATCGTACCACTATAGTCTATTCATGTTGCAATATTGCAATTTTTACTGACATTCTTATTAAATAACATGGTGATAAATGGTCAGCAACTGGTAACCTAGAACATTTGGATATTGAAGTCTTCCTTTGTGGCCCCCATTCTTCCCCCATATTTAACTCCAGAACACACCTGCTGTCTGGGGTAAACATACCTCTTGCTCTGGTTGTGCTGGGACCCGATGTACAGAGGTAGTGGAGAGGGGTCTTTTGCAGGTAGCAAGACAAAGCAGGTTAGGATTAAACCAGAAGTCTGTCCAATTAGCAACAGAACAGGCAAGAGCAAGGCAATAGAGCAGTCCAGATAGCCAAGTCAGGGGTTAATTCCAGTAATCAGTCCAATCAGAAAACACAACAGGTAAGGGCAAGGCAATAAATTAGACTGATTACTGGAATTGACCCCTGATTTGGCTATCTGGACTGCTCTATTGTTGTATATGTGGTTGACTTGAGATGTTAGGCTAAGAGAAATTAATAAGTAATTTACCAATTATGAGAATTATGAGTCAAAATATGGCATAAATAGTTGTGGTTTGGTTAAGTGGACGGGTGGAAGACTTTTTAGTCCTTAATGCCACTGGTAGTGGTACAATACCAATAATTATACCATGCTGAATGGTTATCCTCTGAAGAGAAATACTTGACTGACACATTTACTTTTTTTAAAATATAATAAACCCTCACTAATGTGTAAAGTCATTTTTTCTTTTAGGAGACCTGTATCCTTAGCTGTAGGGTCTATGCTCCAGCCACTTGCTTAACATTCTGTGTGTGGACTACATATACTAGTGCTAATTGATTGTTGCGCTAATTCTTAAAGGGATAGAAAGGTCAAAATTGAAATGTGCATGAATGCATATAAATTTGAAATAGACACATTTTTGCAATATACTTTCATTTGCAAAAATGCTTCTAGTAAAAGTTATAACTAGTTTCTCTGCGGCATACGCACATATCCTGTGAGGGCCCGTGCACCAGTATTCACACATCACACCTTTGTAGAGAGTCAGCAGTGGCTTGTTTGACTCAAATTAACTTGCCTTTTGCCACATAGGTTAGTGTAAGTCATGCTCCTTTTCCTTCAGCATATTGCTGTATCTTCACAGAAGCAATACACACCACGGCCAACTCACTGAGCAGGCATGGTGTTTGAATACTGGTGCACATGTCTTCATAGGATATGTACATATGCTGCAGAACAAACTATAATAATGTTTACTATAAGCATTTTAACTAGTGGAAGTACATTGCTTCTATTTCAAATTGAAACGCACCTATGCACATTTATCATTTTACATTTTCTATCCCTTAAAATAAGACTTTCCAATTACTGTGTGACTGTGTATAGATAATATTCTGGTAATCTCTGTGGGTGGGTGTAGAATCCAGTATTTTTCTTGTTTATCAAGGTTGTTTTATTTGATACAATCATCATTATTGGTGGTTTTAATTGTTTATTTTGAATAGCAATATTAAATGCAACAAATGAATGGATACATTTAAAGGAACATTTGTACTACTGCATGACTATTCTGCATAACATGGTACATCACTGTATTAACAGATGAATTCATGTGGTGCTTTAACATATTAAATCCCCCTTCTGATGTGTTTTGAACTCTTATTTAAGTCATACAATACTCTTTGTGTATTTGTATCTATAAACCCCTACAGGTTTTTTTGTGACTAGATATTTTAGACGTTGCTGGATAGAAACATTATCCCATGGATTGACAGTTACCACCCAAAGTCTGTTCCTGAAGGACATTTTCTTGTCACAGATCCAGAGAGTGATCAAGATAACTGATAATTGTGCACAACAGGAGCAAGAAATGAGACATATTTGTTTTCTATTAGATATACATTTAGGCCCTTGAAACTTTGGGGGATTTTTTTTCTCCCTAAGGTTAGAATTTCATACATGTTAATTTTGGACATATGTTTGGTGTCTGAATATTTAGATGTTTCTGATTTCAGGCAAAAAGTAGTAGCTTCAGACTTAAATGGAGCTGAAACCCAAAAATTCAATTGTATGATTCAGACAGATCATAACATTTTTTTTAAAAAAAGTTTCCAATTTTCTTCTATTTTCAAGTTTGATTTGTTCCCATGGTATTCTGAGTTGAAGAAATACCCAGGTAGGCATCTGGAGCACTACATGGTAGGAAAAAGTGCTGCAATCTAGTGCTCTTGCAAAAGTATAACATTTTTACAAAACTGCTGCCATTTAGTGTTCCAGAACTGGGTTGACTCCTAAGCAAGGAAACAAAGAAAATTTGATAATAGAAGAAAATTACAAAGTTGTTTAAAATCGCATGCTCTATCTGAATCATGAAAGAAAATATTCGGGATTCATATCCCTTTACCTTTTTTATAATATGAAAGATATTGCTTAAAGGTTCATTCCTGAATAAAAATGCACTATTTCAATTAATTGTTTATATTTTTAAACAAAATCAGTTGTTAATGTTGTGTTTAACCCCTGCAAAGTAGCTAAATACATAATCAAGTTTATCCTCTCTCATAACCCTTGTGCCGCTTCAAATGTGTCTGATGATTGGAGAATGCGCGCGTGTGTATGTTCATGTTTGGCTAACTAGTTGTATCCTTATTTAGGAGCCTGTGTT